>NC_142878.1:23067500-23368030 GCF_051225735.1 Oryctolagus cuniculus | reverse complement strand
CTATTAGTCACCGCATAGCGTGTCAAAGAACACAACCTGGCCTCAGCCCGAGCACACGTGGACTTGCCCTGTGAGCGAATGCAAGGCACTTGGAGGGTCTGGGTGCCTTGGTGTGCTAGCGTGGACTACAAGAATCCACTCACTCACCTCGAGGAGCCACCACACAGAACTGAGTGCACACCTCTTAAAGGCTATGAGCTCCTCAGATGAAAAGCACTGTGCAAGCCCTTGAGGAAAACCCTGCTGGTGCCCAGAGTGCTGAGGTGCTGTGCCTTGTGCCTGTTTTCTTAAACACATCAAAAATAAAATGTTACTGGCACTCCGATCTTTCATACGTGCTGAATGTTTGGCACACGGATGTTTAGAATTTGAAATAGTGTCACAGTCTCTACTCCAAAAGGATTTATTAATTTTCTAACAAAGTTAATGAGATGTACCCAATATGGAGTACTCTGTGTCAAGTTGAGAAACGCTTTAGCATCCTCTGAGGTACATGTGAAAAACTAATATTTAAAGGAAAGGTAATTGAACTAGTATTATTTATGTGAAACTACAACTTTTTAATGGAAAAAAAATCCTGAAAGTATGCCACAGTGCCTATATATTCATCTGAAGAGTACAAGGATGGAGTTCTGAGAAGAAAGGATCTTAAACATTATAGAAAATAAATGTGGCTCTTAATTTACGCTCAAAGGAAACATTAAAAAATGTAATGTTTCATATATTGAAATCAAGCAGTTAGTCAGAGGTAATAAATTATAAATACAGTAGTTCAAATATTGTTTCTTTTTAAGTATTAGTCTTCTTTAAACAAGTTAAATTGAAAACATTTTATATCTGTTATTTTTTTTTAAGGAATTGTGGAAATGCAAGCTTTCATAGAAATCTAAACAATGATACCACTTGTAATCTTTACATAGAATACACTAGACCTTGGCCATTTTAGATTTCTAGCAGATTTTGGTTAGGACATTAGATTCAATCCATCAATATGCCTTCGTGTTTGGGCAAAGTCAGATTGTGATTTGTGACGTTCACATGCAGTTGACCCAAACTTTCTTCTTTTCCAGGTTTTGTGTGATCACTCTGCAGGAGGTTCTGTCAGATTCATAATCGAAATGATGCAAACTATAAATAACTTCTTCAGGACGGGAAACATTTTTTTAAAAAAATAAAATAAAGTGCTTTTAAACTCAAATATTTCTTGCCCCTAAATAAAACTGAAACAACTCAGTCCTGAAATCTCCTTATCTTGACACATACCAGTTGAACAGAAAAAAAAAAAAATCAGTTTTGGGCCATGAATGTCCTTCAAGAGTTCAGATTGGATCTAAACTGGGTTTTGCATCATTGTCGTGCTCATGTTTGTACATGAAGGTTAAGAGAAAGAGAGCGACATCCAGGGACGACCAGTAGGCAGTATGCGACGTGACAGCTGACCAGTAGCGGCTCTCGACGAGGCCTTCTCGGAGCTCAAAATCAATCCTGTGATCCAACTCCACTAGAAAGAAAAGAAGTTAACCAATGAGTAAAGATTACAATGAGATAAGTTCTATACAGACTTATTAGAGTTGAGAGTAATAATTTAGCTAATAGATGATTCTGTAACTGCCTTGCCTTGCCTTTCCTTTTCTTTTTTTTCTTTTTTTTTTTTTTTTAAGAAACTCTCCACTGTGATTTTATGGAAAAACATTCAAAGGAGCCTCCTCTGCACAGCATTCTGCATGTTCAAGCCAATATGGGACAGAAAAATTCACTTGTATCACTGAATATTTTTGGAGCAAAACAAACAAAAAAACCAAAAAACCCCCAAAAAACCAAACTGGGCTCAAGTCTTGGCATGACCATTTCTCTTTGTGGCTAGTCTGTTAAATAAGGAAAATGCCTCCCCTGAAGAATTAGGGGCAGGCTTGCATGCAACAGTGCCCATGGGAGCAGAGCAGACCCCTCGATGGCTCCTTACAGAGGAAAGCCCTGTTTGTCACAGGGTTCTGTGGGGGAACATGCTCATTTTTACAGTCCTAGAACGCCTTCTTCCACACTAAGCTCAATTCCTTATGGGCAGCTACCACATACCTAGTCCAGTGAGCTCAGTCTAGCACGCCTGGAATGCCCAAGTTCTCATTCAACATTTGCTCAACAAAAGAACCCACGTAGGGGCTGGAGACCTAACCTGGGAGAGTGGTAGGGATTCCTGGAGGGAAGGACTTTGTTCCAACAGTGCTTTCTTCACCAATTCAGTGAACTCTATGGTCTTCTGTAAAATGCTCAGAAAGTTCCTACGATATACGTGTGAGAAAAATCACCTAAAAAATCAAGGCTGAGGCAGGGGTGGGGAATGTCCAGGCTGCGGGGAGTACAAAGCCTGTGAAATCATTCGATCTGGCTGTGCCAAGCCAACTGGTGGTGGGACTTGAAATTCAATACATCCACAGCAGGCTCATGTTTAAGTTGGTAATTTTGAGAGGCCTGTGAATGATGTTCCAAATATCCAAATGGCCTCTGGCAGAAGAAAGGTTCCCTAATTCTGCTGTAAGTGAATGTTAATGGACTCACTAACAAATCCTTAGAGAGGAGCACTTAGAAAAATGGCACTTTGATCTTCAGGAGCTCCTTTAACACGGTCAGTGGCCCACACAGCATTCTGAAGGAGCCTCTCCCACAAACTAAATAAGGGCACCCCGCTCACCACCCATCAGACACTGAGAGTCTGCTCTGCTCAGAGCACCAAACGGTGTGAAACGTAAAAGCCAACAAGAACTAAGAAGGCTGGGGCAGGGGCGGCTTTTGCTGTACACTAGGGATCTGGTGATCACACATGGGAATCTTGTGACTCTGGGGGTGGCATTTTTTTTTTTTTTTTTTGATAGGCAGAGTGGACAGTGAGAGAGAGAGAGAGACAGAGAGAAAGGTCTTCCTTTTGCTGTTGGTTCACCCTCCAATGGCCGCCACGGCCTGCGCACCGCGCTGATCCGATGGCAGGAGCCAGGTACTTATCCTGGTCTCCCATGGGGTGCAGGGCCCAAGGACTTGGGCCATCCTCCACTGCACTCCCTGGCCATAGCAGAGAGCTGGCCTGGAAGAGGGGCAACCGGGACAGAATCCAGCGCCCCGAGCAGGACTAGTACCCGGTGTGCCAGTGCCGCAAGGCGGAGGATTAGCCTAGTGAGCCGCGGCGCCGGAGCACAAGTATTTTTATTCACTTATGCTTTCCTGACAAGGAATGGTCGTTGATCCACCACACGCCTTTAGAGGCAGTTTACACACTTAGGAGTCTGAATACTAATGAGGCTGTAAAATGCTTGTAAAGTACATTAGGCTTTTTATCAAGTCTTACAGTTGCAATTTTTCTCATTTAGGTTATAATAAACTAATCCACAGTGAGACAGAAGCAGCCAAAAATCCTATGTAGACCTGGAGGTGGAAACACCCTCATCTTTTATCTTTTGTACTTCACAGGGCATTTGTGTCAGATCTGCAAGTTCATCCTGGCACATGGATGGGAAGATGAAAATAGAAGAGGAAACTGGAATTCCCAAGCTTGATGAAGAAGTCAAATGAGACATTAGTCACAAAGGAAAGCGAGGGAAGCAGAAGGGCTAGGAAACGCGTCTACTGATATTGGTGAGGACCGTCGAGTTATATGCTAAGGACTCACTTCCCAGTGCCACTGCATAGCGTCTTCCTAGGCCAACAGAGTTAGACAGTGAGAGAGACAGACAGACAGACAGACAGGTCTTCCTTCTTCACCCCCCAAATGGCCGGTATGACCGGCACTGCACTGATCTGAAGCCAGGAGCCAGGTGTTTCCTCTTGGTCTCCCATGCGGGTACAGAGGCCCCAGCACTTGGGCCATCCTCCACTGCCTTCCAGGGCCACAGCAGAGAGCTGGATTGGAAGAGGAGCAACCGGGACTAGAATCCACGCCCATATGGGATGCCGGTGCCGCAGGCGGAGGATTAGCCAAGTGGGCCACGATGCCGGCCCCCTGAAATTTTTCTTTTTTAAGATTTATTTTTATTTGAAAGGTACAGTTACAGAGAAAGAGAGCGGGAAAGACGAGAGGTCTTCTACCCACTGGTGTACTCCCCAAATGGCTAACAGTTGGGGCTGTGCCTCGCCAAAGCCAGGAGCTTCCTCCAGGTCTCCCACAAGAGTGCAGGGGCCCAAGGACTTGGACCATCTTCCACTGCTTTCCCAGGTGATAGCAGAGAGCTGGGTCAGACACGGAGCAGCTGGGTCTCGAACTTGTGCTCGTTTGGAATGCTGGCAGGCAGAGGCTTAACCTTCTATGCCACAGCACCGACCCAGAAACATTATGTTTATAGAGTTCTTGTTGGCAACTATACAGTTCACATGCTTAAGTGTTAGACATGCAGGGATATTTATAATTTGTGAACTGCTGTAATTGCAATTATATTTAACAATAGCCTCCAACTATCCTTTACTCTAAAAAGGATAAGGTGTTGGCACATGGCACAGCTGGTTAAGCCACTGTGTACAGTGCCGGAATCCCTTACTGGAGTGCCAGTTTGAGTCCTGGCTGTTTGTGCTTCTATTCCAGTCCTAAGCTGGTGTGCCTGGGAAAGTGGCAGAAGATGGCTCAGGTACTGGGTTCCTGCCAGCTATGCGTGAGACCCAGATGAAGTTCCTCACTCCTTGCTTTGGTCTGGCCCACATCTGGCTGTTTTGGCCATTTGGGGAGTGAACCATTGGATGGAAGATCTCTGTCTTTCAAATAAACAAATCTTCCTTTTTTTTTCTTTTTTTTAAATAAAAAAAACCCCTGAATTCCATTTTATGATCAATTATCATGTGAAAAAAATTTTTCCAAAATTTATTCTGAAATACACTCCAGTTCTCAACATCTGACAATACAAAGAGCTCCATGAAATGGCCAGATCTGCTGGAATGTGTATTCAGAACTACTCCCTCTCCCCCATCCTGTTTTTCTCAGGGGAACCAACTTAGAGCTCTCCACGTGGCACGCATTTTACACCTCGCGGTTTGGCTCGTGGAGCTGCTCCTCCCTGCGTGTCCAGACACCGGCTCTCCCACAAAGCCTTCTACGGCGCCTCCAGGTGGGAGCAATTTCTCATTCCGCAGAGCAGGGGCCCGAGGCCTTGCACCTGCACTTCCACGTGTGGCTCATCCGTGCTACCACATCCTACACTGATTTACGCAGCCCTCTGCCTTCCCTGCCAGGATGGAAGCCTCTGCAAGAGTTTCCATTCCAGCTCTCAGCATCTTTATGGGCAGAACTATGGCGCGCGTCATCCTGGTATCTTGGCTCACGGTAAACATTTATAAATATCTGCCGAATGAAGACAGAAGCCACACAAATACCCCTAGCAAATCTGCTGTACTTATGAGGAACGGTTTAATTGCATAGGTGAATTGGGCTGGCGCTAAGATTATCAGGGCCACTTGATTGCTGGACAAATGTGTGAGTGATTAATTTTCCTTCCCTAAACTCAAAATGGAAAAAGCTTAAATCAAGTTATTTTTTATAGAAGTGACTGCTATTCCCTTGCGGAAGTTGACTGTAGAACTGATCGGCTGTTACATGGGCAGAGTCCAGAGACAGTACTTATATTAAGACCATTTTGTGGGGAGAATTCAAGGAATTAGATCAACATCAATTGATGCTATGAAGCCAAAAGCCAGCTCGTTAAATAAAAAACATGGTTTTAGAACATAAATCAAGTAATACAAGAAAATTTTTGAAAACTGAAAATATTTATATAAACCAGCAACAAAAATATAAATTTAAGTGTGGTTAAAATAGCCAAAGGAGGGGGGAACACCATGCTTTTTACCAAAGACAGAATCCACAAATCCAGTATTTTCTTTAAAAAGACAAGAAAAGCTGTGAATGAGAAGTTAGTCATAAAAATAACTTAAAAATGCTAAGATTAATTCTTAGTAATACATTTAGAATATGCTGAAAATTGGGGCCAGCACTGTGGTATAGAGGGTAAAGCCGCCACCTACAGTGCCAGCATCCCGTATGGGCGCCAGTTTAAGACCCGGCTGCTCCACTTCTGATCCAGCTCTCTGCTATGGCCTGGGAAAGCAGTGGAAGGTGGCCCAAGTCCTTGGGTCCCTGCACCTATGTTGGAGACCGGAAGAAACTCCTGGCTTCTGGCTTTGGATCGGCTCAGATTTGGCCATTGCGGTCATTTGGGGAGTGAACCAGTGGATGGAAGATCTCTCTCTGCCTCCACCTGTCTGTAACTCTGCCTTTCAAATAAGTAAATAATTTTTAAAAAAAATGCTGAAAATGAAGAGAATGACAATATCACTTGCATTCAGTAATACTATTTTCAAAGTGAATCTGCCCCCTAAATTACATGGCATGGCTACGCTGAGCCAGGTTTTGGCTAAGGCACAGGTGTCTTCAGTAACGGTGAATGATCAAGCTCTCTGCACCATGAACTTCCTTGTATCAAAGGGATTACATGAAAACAAGAGTGAACCTCTCTGAAATCTGTGAAGGAGGAAAATGGCCCTGATGCTTTTCTCCCCTCTCTGAAAGGGTCCTACTTTGAAGGCAGGTACAGGAATATTTTAGCATATTAAGTAGCTAAGCAACACTTAGGTTTCAGGAACACTGTAATCTAAGACTGGAAAATACACATAAAATAGTCTGCAGTGGTGATACTGAAGCTGATCTCATCAAAGAACCAATGCAACGTTTCCATGAGCAGAAGAAGGCTAAGTAAATCATTTTCATGGTGTTCTGAGTGGCTATTCCTGACATATACCATACCGAGGGTATTATCTTTATTCTGCATTACATTTTCCGGAAAAAGAAGTTGTGGGAGATAAAAGAACGATTCTTGAAGTCTGAAATCTGTGGAAAGAAAACACGATATGCTGTAAAGGGTTGGCTCATGGTGAGAAACGGCCTTCAATGAATGACGCAGCGGCCGAAAGAACACTATTTCCAATTAAGCTGATTCAGCCCAGCACACACAAAGAAACACACATTGGTTTCTGCCACGAGCTCTTCCACGGGAAATGCAAGCGTAGTTAACTTTGAAATATAACATATGCTTTGTTAACACCCAAATATCCCTCAAATTTATAGCTCATTTAGGTTGTAACCAATAGGCAAAACAGTGCTCAAAGAAAGCTTTTTTTTTTCTTTTCATTAATGTTACAAACACAGGAGGACACAGAAATGAAACAGGAAATCCCTGAAAAGAAGTCTAGCTGTTTCAAAAGAAATGGAGTATAGCTCTGTGAGGTGCTTCAGATGTCTGAACAGACAACACCTGCTCTGGAAAGAAACTCGGACTGCTCATGAACTCAAAGGCCATGTCCATCTCATCTCAGCAAGATTCAAAGACACAGCTTCAACGTGCAGGCTGACCCAAGAACAGAGGCAATCAATGTGAGTAGGAAGAAGAAAGACAGCCAGGATGACCTCAGCACAATGACCAAATTCCAGAAGATTGCAGGAGGGAAAGTTTGAATAATCTGCAAGATATAGCCAAGACAGCAATTATAAGAAACTTGTCTAAGTCAGGATTACACAGAAGAGCATATTACTTAGCAAGTTAAAGAATCTGTATGGCAAGTCCTGGGGATTTGATTTAAAAGGAAGAAATCTATTTGAGCAGTAGTACAATTTTAGTTGTTAGTATTTATATCTAGAGATGAGTATATGTAACTAAGGCTAACAAGGAACTCAGATTTGGTTGAGCCTATATTGACAAGGAATCTACCATTAGGACTAGAAAGAATTTATATGCAAGAATGACAGAATATGTATGCATTTTGTTAAAACCACCAAAACATCCTGCTGTGACACAACTAAGCACTGCGGTCCACTGACCTCTGAGGTTTCTCTGGACAGCCGCCTCCCCTCAGACTCTAGGGGCATGTTCTCACCACTCCTTTTCTGGGGCTCATCTCCTATTCTGATCCTCTTGCTCCCTCACTCATCCTAATGTTTCCTAGTATCACTTCATTACAAAGAACTCTGCTTTTTACCTGTCATCCTACAAAATTCTGTGAACTTAATTTTTCTCTGATTTTATAGTTTTGACATTGACATGTCACAAATTTTTGTATTTTCACAATTACATGTCTGATACTAAGTAATAGAGAAAAGTTAGTGGTAGTACAGGAGGTCTTACAGAAAAACTAAAATATACATTTAACACGAATACCAAAGTCTAAAAAGAATTCTCCGGGCAATGTTCAAAAGACATGTAATTATAAAATTTTCAGTACTCAAGAGTGTGGCAGACTAAATTACATTAAAAGTGCTATTGACCCAAACAGGAATGTCCAACTCCAGAGGTAATTCACCCTGGAATGGGGGGCGGGTACTGTGGAGGTCTTGAGCACTGCACTTACTTGCACTCACCTGCACTTACTTCCTAGGAGAGCACGTTTTAAGGATGACAACAGGTGCTGGTCATTTTAAAATTCAGGGCAGCAGACACAGAGAACCATGCGAGGTATAATGGCAATGAAACTTTACATTTTTTTTAGAGAAAGAAAGCAAAGTTCTCTTTTTGCAGTAGCTAGTTTCAGAATCTATACTTCCTTATAGACATTAATGGAAAAGTAAGACATCACTTATTTTTCTAACTCTTTTGTAAAATAAAATAATGTCTAAATGTGGATCTCTGGAAGTATATATTAAGCATCTTAGTGTTTCACAACTATTCAACTTTTACACCTTTTATGTTCACTGGGAAAACTTAAAGCTCCACTCTAATGCTAAGGCCAACATAACCATTCATTTTTCATTCACTCATTTCTTGAATACTGCCTTCACACTCGACAGCCGTGATGGGACTGGAACCCACATAGTGACTTCAGTACAAATGCTAAGCTCTGACAGTCCTATAATTAGATTGGATGAAGGGAACTATGGAATTAGCAACAGAATGGTTTTGGCACAGCAGTCTTAAAAAAGTCTCAAGACCAGACACAGCGTAGATCTGAAGCAGTTACAGGAATCTTAAAAAAGTCAGAGAAGATCACATGAACAGAGATCTACTTTATAAGAAACAGGGGATACTTACTCCAGAGCCTTGTTTCACGCCTGGTATTCAAGACTCTGGTGTCACAAGGCCCTGATATTAGTGTTCTGAATATTAATTCCTCAGTGCAGAAAATAAAGCTGTATTTACCTGGACACCATTCTTAAAAATGTAAAAAAACATGCTTTTTCTTTAAATGGTGATTTAGATTTGATTTAGACCTCAGAGTTGATGGCTAGTGGGATTTTTTTTTTTTTTTTTTGACAGGCAGAGTTAGACAGTGAGAGAGTGAGAGAGTGAGAGAGTGAGAGAGAGAGAGAGAGAGAGAAAGGTCTTCCTTTTCTGTTGGTTCACTCCCAAATGGCCACTACGGCTGGCACGCTGCGCCGACCCGAAGCCAGGAGCCAGGTGCTTCCTCCTGGTCTCCCATGCGGGTGCAGGGCCCAAGCACTTAGGCCATCTTCTACTGCCTTCCCGGGCCACAGCAGAGAGCTGGACTGGAAGAGGAGCAACCGGGACAGAATCCGGCGCCCCGACCGGGACTAGAACCCAGAGTGCCGGCGCCTGCAGGCACTGCAGGCAGAGGATTAGCCTAGTGAGCCGCGGCACCAGCCTATGGCTAGTGTTAAAATTTTAAACATTCCTGCTCAACTCAAGTTGTAAAAAGACACAATATAAACTTAAGGAAAAAACTAACATGCAGAATCCAGAAAGCCAGAGCTGCTCTGTGGCAGGGTCTGTGTTGCCACAGTGGTTGTAGATGGTGAGGCAGCTGACTTCTTCTCGTCTTCTACGGAGTCCTTTGAGGTCTCGGAGGCTTGCGATGTAGATGAACGTCCAAATCTTGAGAAGAGCATTCCGCCAAGTCCCTTTCCAATGCTAGCAGCCCCTGTATTCCACACAACAGGCCAGTCATTGTGTTGGCACACCACACACCACACTGAAGAGCACCACCCACCATTACAGCCAGCTGGCAGAGGGACCAGGCCCTGGTCATGTTTTTCCAGGGTGGGAATCTAAGAAAACTATAATTCATACTGTATGTTTCTAAATAAAAATGGTAAAATTTGTGAAAACTTCATGAGTATAGCTTATAGGAATACACAACAAAGGGAAACAAAATTCCATTTCACTCATGTGATCAGTCATTGCCCATTGAACCATGCCATTGACACGGGTATATTTATTATTATGGGTATGCTTACTACTGAAATGAAGTGGTTATGTTATAAAAGGCTACCAATAAACTGAGTATGACAAAGTGAAGTATCAAGTAAGCACAGTAGATAAAGCTTCTGTAGAGTGCCATCTTGTGGCATTTCATATTAGAGCAATTTGTAACAGCAACAAATTCAACTGGCATAAAATTGGGTTTCAGGACTAAAGCAAACACTGGGCAAACGCTGTAGCTCATTCAAAGGGAAATTAAATATACATGCTTCCCCCGAGAAGCTTGCACTCTGAGAGACTTCTAGACCAGATCAGAGAACACGACGGTGCACACCCAGAGAGGGGGAAGCACAGCGTCAACCCCCACGCGATCTGCTCAGCTCTCCCCGGAAGCGACAGGTCCAAGAGGAAAGCGACTGGGAACTTAGAAGGATGCTTTTCTGGTCCACCCAACTATCTCATAGGCTGAAACTACAGGATCTGATAAGATCAGAGTGCTGTAGAGGCTACAGTCCTCAAATACGAACAGTGAGAGTAGTGGTTAATACAGACATGGGGATTATGTAAGTGTTGCAAGTTTTGTAACAGTGATTATTTCTAGGTCCCCCAGATTGAATGTATGCATAAAAAATGATTATATTCACAGATAAGGAATATTTGTAATGAGTTACCTAATATGCTTGCTTTGCCTATGTTCGTTATAGATTCTCCATAGTGTCGGCGGGACAAGACTGGTGAGGTCACAGGGCTTGGGATGGCAGAAATGCCTTCAGTCTCTGAAACTGAGGTAGATTCTTTGGCTGGGTTGAGAAAGCTTGGCTTCATGTGCTCGTAAGGTAGAGGGTTTGAAGTATTGTACCAGTGGATCTGGACAGGTGAAATGTTGCTGTAGTGTTTTAGTATTAATGGTTCTAATCGATAAGCCTTTATTAAAAAAATTTGAAGAAACACAACAGTAAACAAGAATGCTTGAATTTTAGTAAACGGTTCTTATTCTACTGTATGATAAATAGACCCTAAGGAATTAAAAAATACAATGAATCAATGAATATTTCAAACATGTATTTCTGCTTGTTCAATGTTAATATGTGGTTGGTCTAATCCCAAATCCCAAATCAGCAATGAGACTATGACAAAAAAAAAAAAAAAAAAAAGAGAGAGAGAAAAACAAGAGGAGTTAATTTAGGCTAATAGTGTCCATTAACCAGTTTTGCGTAGAAATGGAGTAATTCTTACTATGTTTTCATATCATCTAATAATTAGATTAATGTTAGCCTCAACAAAATACCGGATGGTAATCTGGAACACCAGTAAGTAAGTATTTTAAGTATTCTAGGAGTTCTTCTTAAACTATTTCTAATAGGTTTTCAAGCAGATTAATGTAACAGCACAACTTCAGTGCCACCTAAGATCGTTCACCTAGTGTGAGGCACGGAGGATACAGAAACAAGGCCACGTTGCATCAGAATCCCCCAAGTCCATACTCTGGCCTCTGTCACTTACTAAGTGCATAATGCCTGTAGGACACAAGGTTTCAGGGCCTCGGCTCCCTGAGCTGTAGGAAGGAGGTAACCCTTCCTCCCTTACAGGGATATGAAGAATAATGTTTGTGAAAACCGTGTAGCACAGTTTTGACATACAGTATTTAAAGAAAATCCTAGAGGCAGGTGTGTGGTGTAGCTGTTTAGATGCTGCTTGGGTTGCCTGCATTGACTGGAGGCTGTGGGTCAAGTCCTGCCTCTGCTCCTGATTCCGACTTCCTAATGTGAAACCTGAGAGGCAGCAGGTGACGGCTCAAGTACTTGGATTCTTGCAGCCCGCACAGGAGACCAGGATTGAATTCCCAGCTCCTGGCTTCCGTCTGGCCCAGCATAGGCTGTTGGGCCATCTGGGAAGTGAATCAGAAGATGGGAGACTTCTGTCTTCTAATTTTTTTTTAAAAAGTCACAGAAAAACTATAAAATGAATAAAAATGTACATTACTTCTTTATAATATTACAAAGTTTCATGTATACAAAGAATAGGGTTCAGAGTTCATTTATAAACTCAAGTTTGCTTGCAAGTTAGAAGAGAATGAGTAAAATGAATGTACATTAATGAAATGCTCTGAGTGTTTTCATACATATTTTACTTAACCCTACAACTCTATGAAGCAAAATACTACTTTCTACATCACAGAGTTTCAGAAGTAACTTGGTCAAGATTGCTTATTCTGTATTTGAACTTAACAGCATACTGCCAGTTCAGTTTATTTCTTAAATAAGGAAGATTTCCAAGAATTCTAGTGATGAGTCAATGTTGTATTTGCTTGCTAGTACTAAAGATCTTTTAAAAGACTTTATACAATTATGAAAACCTATCTTACAGAGACGAATGCTGTCTAACATAGCTTGTATTAATATCTGTCATACCTCACTTTGTTCCCAAAAGGATTTAAGGAAGCATTTTTCTTGTCTAAAAATCTTTCTTAGCATTACACTGTTCACCTGGATGCAAGATCCCTGGAGTGCTTACGCAAAAAATTAAATAAAGCAATCCTTGCAGCACAAGCCTAATAGAGAATGGAAACAAGCCAAACTTTTTTTTTAAACAATTCTACTGTGCTAAAATAAATGCTTTACCTTTTCATGTTTAATATTTAGCATTTGAATATTTTCACTTTAAGAGGTTTTTACAAACACATTTCATTACTGCAGTATGCTTTAGAGAAAAGTACTAAAAGCAGGATTTTAAAGATCTATGCTGCTAGGTTAATGGACAATTGGTTAAGAAGCCCAGTAGACTACTCTCTGTGTTGTATTAATTGTCTAGAAATAATATTTTATATTATGTTCTTATATTACAAGTATAACATAGATTTTCTCCCAACGTATTTTGTTTTTTAAAAAAGACTTATTTTACTTATTTTGAAAGGCAGAGTACCAGACAGAGGAAAGAGACAGACAGACACAGATATCTTCAATCTGCTGGTTTACCCCCAAAATGGCTGTAACAGCCAGGGGCTAAGTCAGGAGTCAGGAATTCATCTGGGTCTCCCATGTGGGTGGCAGAAACTCAAGTACTTGAACCACCATCTGCTGCCTCCCAGGTGTATTAGCAAGGAGCTGGATCAGAAGCAGAGCAGCATGGGTTTGAACCAGCATTTTGATTTGAGAAGCAGGTGTCACAGGTGGCAGCTTAATCTGCCATACCACAATGCTGGCCCACGGTATTTTATTTTGTGAGTGTTTTAAATATACAAACTTCACAGACATAATCAGATAAAAACTCTTTTCATGGTACCTTGCAAGGTTTCTCATATATTCCTTTAGGAACAACTGATTGAGGGAAATAAAGTCTCCATTGCAACTCACCACTGGATCTGTAGGATGAAAGATATTTAGTAACCGGTTACAAATCTCTCTAGGCAGAATATGGTCTTGACTTCCAGTGTTTCCTGGGCGGATGCCACGCAATGCCAAAAAAACTGCTAGTGGGGATCCCATGCAGAAGAAATTCTCAACCTAAAATGATGAAGTTAAAAATGGTTAAGTGTTATTTTTTTAAATTTTTAAACAGAATTACTTCAAATAACCTTAAAATACCAGTTATTTATTTGAAAGGCAGAGACAGAGACAAAAGATCTTCCTTGTACTGGTTCTTTGTCTGAATGCCTGCAGCAGCCAGGGCTAGGCCAGGCCAAAGCCAGGAGGCTGAGATTCAGTCTGGGACTCCCAGCCCTTGAGCCATCACCTGCTACTTCCCTGGCTGCGCATTAGCAGGAAACTGGATTGGAAGCACAGTAACTGGGCTTTGAACCAGGCACTTTGATAGGGGGCGTGTGGGCATCCCAAGCGGCGTCTGAATTGCTATGCCAATACCTACCTGGGTTGTTATTTTTCAATGGGATTTGGCCATAACTTATTAGATTATAAAATATAAACATCAACTCCAAGTGTGTTTGTCTTTTTTAAATGAGCTTTGTCAAGATGTTATCTGAATCACTTGGTAACTATATGCCTACTGTGAATTGTTTTAGAGATAAAAGACTAAGTTCCAGGAGAACATGAGTATCTTCACATTTAATGAAAGTTGAAAATGAAAAGAGAAAGAAGGGAGAAGGAAGTCATTTCCTTGCCTAAGGGATCCTGAACACTAATCAAAGATTTATATAACCATTCTTCCGTGTGAAGTGACAGCCTAGCTGCTGTGATGGACAGTGCGGGCCAGCAGGGACACTAAGGGAGAGCATCCATGCAGTTTACCACCCTGTGGGGCAGACAGAATAAAGCAAGTGCACAACAAAGGGAAAGACAGTGACGGAAGGAATAATCCGTTCCGGCTCTGAGGCGGTTCTAGAGGGGACAGCACCTGCATTCATCCAGAAAAGACGAAAAGCATTTCCACAGCTGAGGCTGGGGCCGCGGGCTGGGAAGGAGAGCATTCCAGGCTGACTGCACCGTGTACACTGATGTACACACAGGAAAGACTAAGGCAGGTTTCTGACAACAGAAAGAGTCTGAGATGGCGGAAAACCTGGGTGTGGGGAAAATGCAGCTAGGAATAGTGATATTCAGAATCTTAAGGTTTTGAATAAGAAAGTTACACTTAAATGAATCAAGAGACAATTCACAAGATTTGGGTCTGGCTGACTGGTCCATTAGCTGTCATAAGAAACTATGTAGGGCCGGTGCCGCGGCTCACTAGGCTAATCCTCCGCCTTGCAGCGCCGGCACACCGGGTTCTAGTCCCGGTCGGGGCACCGGATTCTGTCCCGGTTGCCCCTCTTCCAGGCCAGCTCTCTGCTGTGGCCCGGGAGTGCAGTGGAGGATGGCCCAAGTCCTTGGGCCCTGCACCCCATGGGAGACCAGGAGAAGTACCTGGCTCCTGCCATCGGATCGGCGCGGTGTGCTGGTTGCAGCGCGCCGGCTGCGGCGGCCATTGGAGGGTGAACCAACGGCAAAGGAAGACCTTTCTCTCTCTGTCTCTCTCTCTCACTGTCCACTCCTGCCTGTCAAAAAAATAAAAATAAAGATAAAAATAAAAAAAAAGAAACTCTATGTAAATCCTGTTTTGTTCATAAGATTGAAGTATCTGTAACATGTAGGGGAAAATTTAGGGTATGAGACAGAATTAGAAATGTCATCATCCAAATGTATGTGTTGTCATCATGGAAGTGACACACAGAACCAAAAGAATGAGTAAGCTTGCCTAACAGGTGTATGGAATGACAGGAGGGCTTCATATAAAACCCGGAGGAATGGCTGCGCTTAATCAGCAAGTGGAGGAGGCAGGGCTATGAGAGGGAGCATGAAGAGAGAAAAAGAACCTGGATAACGTGCTGTCATAGAAGCTGAGGGAGGAGAGGGCTCCAGAGAAAATAGGGCGGCCAACAGACTGTGCACAGAATTTAACAACTTTCTCGTCTAGATCCATCCTGCCTCACTTGTCCCGTTCTGGTGAGTGGGATCCAAACTCACCCTTCTCTTTTACCCCCGACATCAGAAAGTCACTGTTTAACAGAGTCTGACACTTCACCTCATCACCTGTTACTTGGACTGTATTCTAACACCATCCTCGCATCCAATTTTATAGACTTTTACCACTGTCCCACCAAACTCTAGAAAGTTTCTTTTTTCTCAAAAAAAAAAATGTATTTTGAAATAGTACCTCTATGTTAAAGGTTTGAGAAAAGCACATTTTTAAAGGATCGTGTGACTTCAACATGCTTGATGGCTGAAGACTATTAAATTATGATGAAAACACTGAGGAAAGCAGAAAGGTTAGAAATGGGGGAAAGTTATGCAAATTCTTTCTGCTTCATTAAAGTGCGCGCACACACACACACACACACACTCCTAGTAAAATGCTTTATGTACTGATCAGGCACTTTGTTAATATTTGCTAAATTCTTTTATTCTTGAAATAAACAACTTTATCCATGATGAGATTACAGCTTGACAGAAAAAAACCACAAAGGACTTAATAGTTGTCCAGTAAGAGTGATGCCTGCTTTAGTGATATTTATATCTAACTATTTTAAAGGTGAAACAGAGCTTGAGACATCTAGTTTAACCCTGTCATTCAGATGTGTAAATAAACAGGTGAATTCAGAAACATTAAATGATTTGGTTCATGTTACATAACAAGTTGCTGGCAAAGCCTCATGATCAGAGTAAAAGTTTCCTATTCCCCTATTCTCCATACCAATGTTTGTCAATATACTTTTTTTTTTTTTTTTTTTTTTTTTTTTGAGAGAGAGAAACAAAGGGAGAAGAGGAGAGGGAAAGAGAGAGACATACATAAATTTTCCTTCTGTTGGACCATTCTCTAAATAATGAAAACAGCCAGGGCAGGGCCAGGCCGAAGCCAGGAGCCTGGAACTCAATCTGGGTCTCCCACATAGGTGGCAGGCACCCAAGAAGTTGAGCTGTCAGCGGCTGCCTCTCAGGGTGTGCATGAGCTGGAACTGGGAGCACAGTGTGGACCTGAGTTCAGCCACTTCAGTACCAGATGTGGGCATCTTAATGGCTAGGCTAATGCCCACCACTAACACCTGCAGTCTGGCAGTAAATCCATCTCCTGGTCAACAAGCACGAAGACTTCCACTCCCTTTAGAACCTTGGATTCCTAGGTATTAAACCCTGCATTCCTAAGCTTTAATTTAACAGTTCCATCAGGTATTCCTTTCTAAATTTCAGATGTTTATGTTTTTTTCTGAACAATTAAATGACAATTAACCCACCTGTTAGATTATATGACTATGCATCAGAAGGCTACCTACTCATATTGTGTAAGTTCTAGTAATGAGATACTGAATTTCAAGACCCTTAATATACTTAGTGTATAACATTCAAGTCTCCAGTAGCAAATCCATAACAGAAAATAAAACTTTTTTTTCTACCATATCAATTCTATAAATTTAGCATCGATTATACATAATAATGATGGTAGAGAGGATGCCAAGAACTATACTCCATTCGGCATCTTAAAATCTGTGGTAAATTCTTATGATGAAACAAACACATTTCAAGAAGGTGTAATAAAGTAGACTAGACAGGAACATGCACTCAAAAGGAAGTGAGCGCAGGGAACCTGGGGCTTCCCCCACTTCCTGCTGAGAAGTCCCCTGGCTGGTCCTTTCCAGACGCGGACACCGCGCTGCCCTCCTATGGCTTCCTGAACTCCAGCTCTGCTGCCAGCTGGTCCAGCTGGCACTAAAACCCCTGACAGGCTTCCCATCACCCATTTCCAACTATTCCCGCTCTCCCTCAGCCCCCCTGCCCCAATTCCTGCGTATTTCAGCCGAATGGCTTTGCTCATCCTGCTCAAGACTAGCCCTGTCCACCTCCTGGGCTCTGCCACACACTTTCCATGGATTGAAATGGCAGCTCTCCAGCCCTGAGATCATCACTGATATTCTTCAACTTCTTTTTTCTCAGCACTGACAAAACACTTGATCACTAGGGTTTGTTAACTCCCAGCACTAAATATCTGTCTCTGTTTTTCTTCCTTGGTGCTTTCGGAGGCCCCATGAAGTTACTGTCCCTTCAGACCTGTGTTTATGCTGTTCTTTGACATGGAAAAGGATTTCTCCTTTCTGTCACTCAATGGCATCTAATTGACTAAGACCAGGTATGAATGTCCTTCCTTTGTAAACCTGTACAGACAAAATTACAGTCTCCCTCTTCTGTGAAGACGCCACTCTGCATGCTGTTAGTGGCATCAGCAGTCTGTGCATTAATATCCCCAGGGCTGGGCAACTGTCCTGTCCATTTTTTTTTTCCCTTGAAAAACCTAGAAACCAGCCATGCCTAACACACAATATATATAATCAATATTCATTTGAAAGAACAATAATTAAACTTTCATTGAATTCTAAAGACATGCTTCAAATGATATTTAAAAAAACAGATAAATAACAGAAAGCTGATCCCTCCTTCCTTACCTTAAATCTTAAGGCAGGTGTTTGTGATACAGATGATGCCTTCAGTCCATGTAGCCGTTCTTCTATTTCCCTCAGCCTAGGAAGTGGTAGGAGATTACATACACACATCTTTATACATTTATATACACACACCTTTGTAGTTTGTATATACACACTTACTTATAGTTCCACAAATTAGACATTTACTAAAGTATAAAAAAAGCACATGATGACCCATTATGAATCCCTCTCACTCCCTACCGGCAGTATTAATCAAATGTACCCGCCATTCCACAGGATGTCTGTAAAAACTTATAAAGCAATTTTAAAAATCATCTGCACCCCTCACAAATTCTGCTGTTAACAGCTTTTACTAAAAAAAAAAAAAATCATTTATTTGAGAAGCAAAGAGAGCTCCCATTCGCTGGATTAATTCTGAAAGCTGGGAGCTGGGAACTTGAGGTCTCCTACGTGGGTCGGGAAAATTCTTGCAGCAGGAATCAAATCACTTGAGCCATCACTACTGCCTCATAGGGTCTGTGTTAGCAGGAAGCTGGAGTCCGGAGCCGGGGATAGGAGTGGATCTCAGGCACTGGGAGGTGGAGCACAGGCTTATTAACTAAATGCCTACTTCTCTGTAAACAGCTTCTTTAAAAGAAAAAAAAATCCCTTAGTAAAACGTGAAGCATATACCTTAAACATATATACAAACACAACAAATGCTTAATACAGTCTTGTCTGCTTTCTTTTCTTCTTAAAAATGTTTTTCTCTTTTCCATATTTAATAATGAATCATTGGGGCAGGCGCTGTGGTGTAGCAGGTGAAGCTGCTGCCTGCAGTGCCGTGCCAGGTCGAGTCCCGGCTGCACCACTTCTGATCCTGCTCTCTGCGTGGCCTGGGAAAACAGTGGAGGATGGCCCAAGTCCTTGGGCCCCTGAACCCACATAGGAGACCCGGAGGAGGCTCCTAGCTCCTGGCTTTGGATCAGCACAGCTCTGGCTGTTGTGGCCTACTGGGGAGTGAACCAGCGGATGGAAGACCTCTCTCTCTGCCTCTCCTTCTCTCTCTGTATAATTCTAACTTTCAAATAAATAAATAAATCTATTAAAAATGAATCATTTTATTGTTTCCTGATCAATTTTGACTTTTATAACAACTGTGTAACCATCCATCATACAAGGAACCAGTTTAACCCTTCTCTGTTGATGGACATTTGGGTTATTTCACATATTTCTCCTTACCACGTTCCATGTCTACTTACATCTAATAAACAATGGAAATAATTTTTTTAATGCTACCATTCACTTTCTAAGAGTGTTTCTAAAAAAAAGTTTTACTGGGACATAGTGAGTAAATCCATTGCTTGCAGCACCAGCATTCCATATGGGTGCCAGCTTGCATCCCGGCTGTTCCTCTTCCGATCTAGCTGTCTGCCATGGCCTGGGAAAGCAGAGGAAGATAGCCCAAGTGCTTGGGCCCCTGCACCCACGTGGGAGACCCAGAGGAAGCTCCTGTTCCTGGCTTCAGATTGGCCCAACTTTGGCCATTACAGCCTTTTGGGGAGTCAATGAGCAGATGGAAGATCTCTCTCTCTCCCTCGTCCTTTGCCCCCCACCCCTGTAACTCTGCCTATCAAATAAATAAATAGATATATAAATATTAAAGAGCTGCTCTTAAAAACAAAGTTTTACTGGACTTACATGTGCTGCTCTACAGCTTACCAAACATGACATTTTTCCTTTAAAACTGTCAATTATCTTGATACTATATTTATTTATCTAGCCTATGGTTACTTAAGATTGTAAATGAAGTCCCTATATAACTTCTACAAGACTAAAACAAAACCAAGACTTCCTAATATTTAGTCAATTACTTTGGCTGTTTTTATATAACACAGTTATACTATCAAAAATAATGATTTTTTTCAGTGTTCTATCAGAACTGAGATTAATTTATGTCATTAAAGGACAAAGATAGGGCATGTTACAACTACAGATGAAGATGGGAATGTAGCAAAGAATTAAAAGATGGATTAGGAGGGTAAAAAATTATCAAATAATTATAAAAACTATTATTAAAATCTATGTTTATATTTGTGAACATACATATTTAAAATATGTTAAAACTATGTGTTAAGAAAAACAAAGAGTTTTAAAATTATTTTCAGAAGAATAAAAGTAATAAAGAAGAGAACCACATCTAAAGATCAGTAAAGTAAAAACGATTACAAACTGGCAAGCATTTTCAATAAGGATTCTATGTAGTGACTCAGTTTGGAATAAGAGTTAGATTTCATTCCTAACAAATTGTGAAGAAAAGGTAAAGGAAAAAAAGGATAACAAAGCGATTTATTTTATGTTTTAGGAAAACTCACATAATTAGCATGAAAATTAAATCTCTAGCTTGATTGGGCATGTAATTTACTAATCTTCCTATCCTAACCAATGTGCTTTTTAGCATGAAAAGCTTTAAGGTTTTCATCTCCTCAGAGTTCCAGTCATTCAATTCCAAACACTTTAAACTCTTGGAGAAGGTCAGGATATTTTACCGTCGTTTTGTTATGTACAGTTCATCAAGAAGATTTCTCTCTTCATAGCTCATCCATCGCTCATCAGGCAGCTCTTCTTCCTTCTGCAGCAACTGTTCATAAAGCCGAACTGGATTCCAGCCAGTCATTATATCGTAAGTGATTACACAGCCCAAGGAATGTGACACTATTGAGACTTTACCCCCTTTTTCTTCAAAGTCTGGATTCCGAGAACAGAAAAGGGAATATAATCGATTCAGCTCTTGCTGAAGGCCTTTAACTAGCTGTTTGAAATGAGAAAATATTATCATATTAGAGTTATCCTGAGTGCTGTAACTTTATTTCTATACTCAGATATATTAAGAAAGAAAAATGTTTATTGTTTATCAAATATATCTACTTTATACCATGATAAACTGAGATGTTTTAAAACCTTGTTCAAATGAAGTAAGGTATATATATGTGTATATATATATATATACATATATACATATATACATATATATATTCTAGTTCATATCACTAAAAAATATAGGTTGGTATACCCACATAGATATACCATATCCTTAAACCATGTAAATGAGTTAGCAATTTCACAGATTAAAAAATTTATATTCAGATTCCAGTAAGATTTCCAAAGATCCCTGGAAATTTCTTCATTACAACTTACTCATATACAATTCTAAATATTTGTACACAACGGCTTTCAGTCATAGTAAATTTTAGAAAAATATTATGAATTCATGATAATATGTGTACTGTTATATATTATTATGCATTTAGATAGAGTAATGTAATGCCATTGCATAATGGAAGAAAAAGCCAATATTGATCTGTTTGACATTTCAAAATTGCCATTAAGTTAGTGACAAAGGTATGAATAAGTTGATTTCCATGGCTGTAAAGCAGGGATTCTTTTAAGTTCAGAGGTTGATAATGTGACTTGTATTAGTAACTTTTCTCTGTAAAACTGCCTTCTTTAACATCAAGCCTTGAGAAATACTTCTAAAATATGCCACAAAGTTCTCCTGTTGTCCAAGTCCATAGTGGGCCCTCAGTTTTTAAGGAAATCCTGTCTCTTTTCCTACTTTGCTTACTCTATTTATAAATTTCCTGCTTGATACTCCATTTCTCATTTTGGTACTTATTTTTTCATCTTTTTTTTTTTTTTTTTAACAGATGTATTTTATTTATTTGAAAGGCAGAGTAAAAGAGACAGAGATAGGATGCTCCATCTGCTGATTCAGTCCTCAAATGACTACAGTGGCTGGGGCTGGGTCAGGAGCTTCCTCCGGGTCTCCCACATGGGTGGCAGGGGCTCACAGACTTGGCCCATCCTCTGCTGCTTTCCCAGGTGCATTAGCAGGGAGCTGGATTGGAAGAGGAACAGCCGGGACTCAAACCAGCGCCCACATGGGATGCCGGTGTCACAGGAGGTGGCTTAACCTGATGCACCATGACACTGGCCCCTCAGTTTGGTACTTTTTAACATGCCAGAGCTACTCTGTCAGGCAAGTATTGCCTTCTCTGTTGCTTCCACTTTCAATTTTGGTAACTTGACAACAACTAGCCTCCATTAACTTGTATTGAGCATTCTTTGCCTGTTGACAACCTGAAAGCAGTTTGAGCACTTTGTGACTGGGCTGGGTTAGTCAGCAGAACACAGATTATGGGGTGATGTTCTTTCTGTGGACACCTCAGGGCTCTATGCAGTAACACCGGGGTCTAGTTCAAGTCCACGGCTGAGGAAAGAGTCATCCAGGAAAAGAGGAGGATAAGACGAGATGTAGCATGAGGAAGGACGAGAAGCCTCCTCTCCTTCTGGGAGGGAAGTCAAGGTTACACTTCACCTGTTCAACTATTTCCCTCAGCACATGAAAAAAAAATCCGATGCTCTAGGGTGAGGCTTCTCCAACTTAAAGCACACACAGCAGAACCCCCTTCGGGGCACATGAAGCAGACTGCTGGGCCCCAGAACTTCTGAGGTGGGGCCTGGGATGTGCATTTCTCTACGTTCCCAGGAGAGGAGGATGCTGCTGGCCCGCAGAGGGTACTTTGGTAACTACTGATTTAGCGGCAAATGCACTTCAATGCACATTTTAGAAATGTGCTCTCACAATGATAACCCAGCACCCCCTGCCTTCCTCGGGTTCTTTTTTGCCTGTATTTCTGACAAGCACTCAAAGTGATAGCTCAGTAATGTTTGGGAAACACCGCTAAAGATCACTGATGAATCTCAGTCACATGCATGACTTCTGTAAAATCATCTAGGTCAAAAGACGAACCGAAAGCACCGGCTGTTCTCTTTCCATCTCCTTTAGCCAGCCATCGGTCCTCTGCCTACTGCATACTTGTTTCACACAGTTCCATTCTGAGGATAATTATCTCTGCAGATCCGAGAGCAAAGCAGAAAGCGATGGCTTCCTCAGTCATTGTTAGCCAATGGTCGGAGCTCTGACCTGAAACTCTGCTCTTGGTAGTTTGTCTTGCTATTAATGTCACTTTCAAAAAAGCCCTTCCTATTACTCTTAGGGACATGGCTCAGCACAAGTTAGCCTAGAACGTATCAGGATATCCTCTCAGAGGTATGGGTGTAGGTATGACGGTACTTCCAACAGTTCATGGAGAAAGGGATTAAAAGTACGCGCCCCTCTCTTTCTCTGCACATGGATCTGCTGCCAGCCATCCTCGTCCCAGTTTTCTCCCTCCCTGGCTTACTGGCAGTATTGCGGTTGAGTTTTCTAGCCTTTAGGACATATCTACAATGCCCACTGTACAGTGTACAGAACTGGGAAGTATTCCACTTCACCAAGCAGGCTGTCCTTGCTGGTTAGAATCAGGCTCTCTCTGTAGCTGCTCTTAGAAGGCAAGGGAAGAAGGCACTGAGGCTGGTGCTCACCTCCAGCACAGGTGGCTATTTCATGCCTCCCCAGATTCTGTGACCAGCGTGAACCCGGTAGCTACTTCCTCCATGTGGATGTGCCAGGGCCTGGCTTCTGCTCCCTTCATATTCCTGATCTCAGGCTGTCCTCCACTTAGAGGCTAACACAAACCCACGCAGGTGCACCGTTCCTCTACATCCAGTGCTACTTCACTTTTCTTGTCCACTCAATTTATAGAACCAGGGTGTAGAACAGAACCAGTTTTTCCCTGTTTCCCTTCTTCAAATCAAAGGCTATAATTGAAAAGGAAAAACAACAAATGCTGGTGAGGACGCAGAGACAGGGGAACTATTACCATTACTGGTGAGAATGCAGTTACTCAGCCATTCTGGACAACAGCATGGCAGTCCCTCAGAAAACTAAGACTAGAACTGTCTGATGTTCCTGTTATTGCACTACTGGGTAAATACCCAAATAAAATAAAACCAGCTTATCAAAGCGATTCCTGCACACCCTGTACTACTTACAATACTCAAAGTATGGAACAACTGAGGTGTCCACTGACTGATGAATAAAATGTAATAACTGTACACGGTGGAATATTATTCAGTTGTAAAAAAGAAGCAATCCTAAGAATAAACTCTATAATAAGGTATGGTGATGATAATGACTAACATTTATTACATATTTTTAAAAAGAGCTAGAAGTTGTGGTATAGCAGGTTAAACTATTGCCTGCAATGCCAGCATTCCAATATGAGCAACAGCTCAAGTCCTGGCTGCTCCACTTCTAATATAGCTCATTGCAAACGCTCCTGGGAAAGCAGTGGAGGATGGCTCAACCGCTTGGGCCCCTGCCACCCACATGGGAGACGCTGATACACTTTTGAGCTTCTGGCTTTGGCCTTGCCCAGCTCTGGCCATTGCGACCATGTGGGAAGTGAAACAACAGGTGGAAGATAAGTCTGTCTCTCCCCTCTGTAACTCTGCATTTCAAATAATAAATAAATCTTAAAACAATAATAAAAGAGCTAGAAGAGAGGAGTCTTAAGGTTCCTAACACAAAGAAGCAACCATGTTTAAGGAAGTAGAAATGCTAGATACCCTGATTTGATCATTATACAATGATTGCATATATATATATATATATATAATTATCACACTATCCCATAAATCTGCATCAATCAATTGAAATAAATACTACCAGTTATTGCCTTTGTCAGATCTAAGTCATTTTATTAGCTTATACAAATGAAAATGTGTCAAAGGTGCTTGATAGAATTTGACAAATTAACTTTACAAGTTAAAAATTTTATTAAAAGTCCTAATGCTTAGTTTGAAAATGATCAGCTGCACTACTAAGGACACAAGATCATCACGGCACTTACTTCATCTCTATAAAGCGGGCTGGTGTAATACATTATGTCCATGGCACTGCTGTTCAGCATGTCCCTCAACCCTCGTACTTTGTCAGGGGTAATGGAATCAACAGTGTCTATAAAAAGAACAAAATTAAACTTACAGAATATCCTTCTAAATTACAAAACAAAAATTATACCACATAAAATAAGCCAAAACTCATGACTAATTTTGGCTGTAGCAGACCTTTCCTTCCTGCAAAATACTGTAAGAAAAGGTAGTAAAAAAATAAAACATAGAACGAAGGCCATTATCAATAAAACCTGGCTTTGGCATGGCATTCAGGGGTCCCTGACCAAAAACACGCCATCGATTCTGGAATAAGGGTCAAAAGACACAATCCCAACTCTGACTCCCTTTTCAGTTTTCTTTTCATCTTGTTTCTTCTTTTGAGCTGTGCACACTGGGCCTTGCGATATCCATGTGGATGCCTGGAGTCACTGGTGCACATGGTGAGTTTTCTTAGTGTGTGTATCACAGGAGTGTTACTGCAGTGTCACAGGGCAGGCACCCATACACTTAACTTTACAAAGTGATATCAACTCCTCTTCCAAAGTGTTGTATTTATTTATATTCCCATCAGTAGTTAATGTGAATCCTCACTGCTACCAATCACCAACATATGGTTTTATTACTTTCTTAAATTTCTGCCTGATAGTTGAACATGATATTTCACTGTAGTTTTCATTTGCATGTCTTGTGATATACATTTCGTGTGTGTGTGTCCTTTCCCATTAAAGTTTCCTGCTCTTTATTCTGGATGTCAAACCTGCGGAAGTTATATCTGTTGCTGTTTCAACATCTTTTCCCAGTTTGTGGCTTCTTTTGTTCTTGATGGTCTATATAGTCAACTGACAGAGAAGCTCTTCACTTTAATCATCCCTGTTACTTTATAGCTATATTTTTTAAAAAAGATTTATTTATTTGAAATTAAGAGTTACAAGGAGAGAGAGGGAGAGACAGAGAGATCTCCCATCTGCTGGTGTACTCCCCAAATGACTGTGGCTACCAGGGTCTGGCTAAGCTGAAGCCAAGAGCTAAGAGCTTCAGCTGGATCTCCCACGTGAGTGAATGGCAGGACCCAACAGATGGGCCATCTTGGGCTGCTTTTCCAAGCTGGATTGGATGTGGAGCATCTGAGACATGAACCGGTACCCATATGGGATGCAGGTGCCGAGGGCAGCAGCTTACCCGCTATGCCACATCAACCCCATATAGTTGTATTTTTGTGCTAAGAATTCTTTGCTTGTAATGAGATCATAAAAATACTCTTGTATTTTTCCCTAAAATTTTTGAACTTGACTTTCATATAGTGTGTCTTTGATACATGTAGAAGCAGATAGCATTTTTCACCAAGCACTATTTACAGAATAGGCCATCCTGTCACCAATGAGAAGTTACATCAAGCTGTGACGTATCAGGTTTCCAAATTAAGCACAAATTTGTTTAGGGTCATTAATCTGGTATACAATTCCTTATTTGTTCATCCTTGTGCCAACATTAAACTGCCTTAACTGCAGAAGTTAAGTAATAGGTGTGGCTATCTGGAAGAACATGTCTCCCACCCTTGAATCACTTGTTCTGTGTCTTGGCTACTTTAGGTGATTTGCTTTTCTGTAACTTTAGAATTAACTTGTCAAGTTTCATTAAAAATCTATTGAGGTTTTGATTGGAATGTATAAATCAATTTGGAAGCATCAATATCCAAAATGTTAAATCATTCAATCTATGAAAACTATCTTTTAAGTTAAATTTACTTTCTTAATAGTTTTACTCTAAATATAAAAAAATTTTTTATTAGATTTTTTGGAATCTTAGTTTTGATGCCAATTCTGTTACCTGTTAGTATACAGAAATGCTATTATTTTAATATACAAATCTTCTATTTCATAAATAAATAAATTTTCTGTATATTCTTTAAGTAAATAATCATATGACTTGCAAATCTAAATAGATGTTTTTGATTCTTTATAACTATTATTTCTTTTTCTAATTACACTACTAAGACTTTAAGTAGAATGGTTAAGTTGACACCTGTGACACTGGCATCCCCTACTGGAGTGACAATTCAAGTCAACACTGCTCTCCTTCCAATCCAGCTCCCTGCTCAAGTGCCTGGGAATTTAGGACCCAAGTACTTGTGTCCCTGCCACTCACGTTGGAGACCTGGATGGAGTCCGTGGCTCTTGGGTTCAGCCTAGTCTGGCCCTGGCTCTTGCAGTCATTTTGGGGGTAAACCAGTAGCTGAAGATCTGAATCTCTCTCTCTCTCTCTCTCTCTCACTGTCACTCTGCCTTTGGAATAAATTTAAAACAAAATCTTAAGAGTAGAAATCTTTAATTTGCTCCTGATTTAAAGGAAATGTTTTCCGGTTTTTACTACCAATGAGCACTACTGCTATTTGCTATAGGCAGACATCCTTTCATTATTTTAAAGTTTAAACACAGCAGTGCCCCACCATGATCAGGACATGGCACTGTTCCAGCACATCTAGCCCCTTTGAATGAAGCCCTCTTCTCCTCCTTTAAGACCTGGCAACTACTAATCTGTTCTTTGTCTCTGTGGTTTTGCCTTTTCCAGAATGTCACATAAATGGAAACCTAAGTTATGTAGCCTTTCAAGACGGTCTTCTTTCACTCACTATAATGCCCCTGAAACTACCATAATAGTTCAAGCCTAACAGAAATCAAAAAGTCAGAGTTTTACTAAATGTTAATAATAATGTTGATATTCCAGGCATCCTGAAATTTATTTGTATAAACAGGGAAAGCCCAAAGGACAGTGCTATTATTACACCAGAACTTTACGCACGCACTGTTGCTACTGAAATCTCTTCTTGTGCTTAGCATCCTTGAGGACTCTCTACAACTTCTGACCCATTTTAGTTTGATGAACTGTAACTGACATTCCCCAATGACCAGGAGACAGGGTCACAGACCTGGAAGAATCTTTTGGGCATCACTCAGGGAGGCAGCTCTGTCACCATTCAGGCTTAGAGTCTGTCTGCCTCTCTTAGTTAAATTCACCTTTTACAGAGTTCCACAGAGTTCCAGTTTCCTTATCAGTAAAATGAAATAGGTATTTCAAGGAGTTTTGGGAAAATGTGGTGAGATTCTCTGTGTAAAGGGCAGAGCAGAGTGTCAGGTATGTGGTTAAGGGCTCCATGCATGGCACTGGTTTTACAACTCTCATTTTCCAGGTTATACAAATAATCATCCTGAACATTCTACCTTATGGGTTTTTTTTTTTTTTTTTTAAGATTTTATTTATTTGAAAGACAGAGCTACAGAGAGAGGTAAAGCCAGAGAGAGAGAGAGGGAGGCACACAGGGAGGCAGGGAGGTGGGGGAGGGCGGAGAAGGGGAGAGAGGGAGAGAGGGAAGGAGGAAGAGAAACAGGGGGAGGGAGAGAGAGGTCTTTCATCCGCTAGTTCACTCCCCAGATGACCACAATGGCCACAGCTGAGCTGATCCGAAGCTAGGAGCCAGGAACTTCTAGGACTCCCATATGGGTGTAGGGGCCCAAGCACTTGGGTCATTTATTGCTTGCCCAGGCCATAACAGAGAGCTGGACCGGAAGTGGAGCAGCCAGGACTTGAACTAGTGCCCAAATGGGATCCTGGCACTGCAGGCTGGGACTTTAAACCACCGTGCCACAATGCTGGCCCCTACCTTATGGTTTTAATATTCAGTGTATACAACTTTGTGCAAAGAAAGATACCTATTTTGGATAATAGCTCTTTAAGGAAAGGAACTAAAATGATTTTGACAAGTATATTGCACAAATTCTATGCAAGAGTCTAATTCACCAGCTCAGGGAATGCATGGACAACAACAAAAGAAAATAAAAACCCTGAAATTTTATTTTCCAAATATAGGGGATGAAAGCTACTAAGGAGAAAACGGAAGCTAATATGGAATTGTGGACAACTAATGTTTTTAATGCACTAGCAAATGACTTTAAAGTAAAAAGGTTTAGAAAACATTTTGTTCCTTCCACATACACCTCACTCCCCTCCAGTGAGGACATGCATGGAAATGGTGCCACCTGTGAAGTCTACATCGTGGTCTAAATGATATGTCAGTAACTGTTTTAACAATAAATGGATTTTATTTTCTTAAATAATCTAGAACAAAGAGTAAGTATACCTCACAATAACTAAATTGAAAACACTTTGTCCCCAGGGAGCACAAGTGTTTTTCTACATTTACTTCGGTTGTTTGCCAATGACTATGTATCATTCAACTTTTAAACAAAATATACCTCCGTCAAGAGTAAGTTTTGACCGCCACTCAACAGGCAGAAATTCCGCATGTGTTGCATGATTGGAAAAATGCCTTTCTTCTATTTTTCTTGCAGCCTCTCTCATCCTATCAAAAAACAACAAAACAGAAAAAACAGAAAGCAAAATAACAAAACTTTAAGTAACTTCACATATATATTTATATGGTCTAAAACATCTTTAATCACAATATTTCCATCTGTTCATAACTTTATCCAATTATATTTCGATTAGTGCCACACTAAGCAAGTTTGCAATACAAGGACACCTTCATCACAAAATTATTTTTTTCTCGATTTGCTGCCTATAATAATTTCAAATATTCTAGGCTTTCATATTATATTCTAAATAATTATAAGTAACCAGTTTTAGTACACAGAATAGTATCACTGTCATCACAAGCTCCAAACATTAGCAGTCATAGTCTATCTTACTTATTCTTCCACTCACTTTCTCTGAGATTTTAAAACTATTTTTAAAACTAGGTACCATAAAATGATTTTTTCCCTCTTTTAGTGTCAGTTACATGAATTTTCACACATGCATAGGTTTGTGGTTACCACTACACAGTCAAGATACAGAACAGTTTATTTCCCAAATCCACCTTGTGCTTTCCCTTCAACAGTCACATCCTTCCCTCTTCTTTTATAGCAAATTGCAGATACCACATCATTTCAATTGCCAATAGTTTAGCTTAGACTTCTAAAATATAAGGATATAACCTATTCAGTATCATCATGCCAAAAAATATTTATTTTTTAAGATTTATTTATTTGAAAGTCAAAGTCAGGAGAGAGAGGGAGGGAGACAAAGAAGTGAGAGAGAGAAGCCCTGCATCCAATGGTTCACTCTCCAAGTGGCTGCAAGGGCCAGGGCTGAGCCAGGCTGAAGCCAGGAGACAGAAGCTTCAACCAGGTCTCCATCACAGGGGTCCAAGCACTTGGGCCACCTTCAACTGTCTTCCAGGCCATTAACAAGGCGCTGGAGTGAAAGTGGAGCAGCCAGAATATAACAGGAGACCATAGACGATGCCAGTGTCACAGGAGGAGGCTTTACTGGCTACCCCACAATGCTGTCCTCCTAAATAATTTTTTAATTTAGCAAATATATGGTTTAGTAGTCATTTCCCCAGTTACAATAGCATCAGACATTTTCTTCACACTTCTTTGAATACCAAATACAATCCATGCACTGTAATCTCTTGTGTTTTTTAAGGTATAGGTTCCTTTCTTGTCTCCTATTTTATTTGTAAGTTTTTGCTGTTGTTGTTCTATAGTTTCCCAGAGTCTGACTTTTTCACTCACTGCACGCTGTGGTGCTATTTCACATGCTTGCTCCCTAGTTCCTGTACTTAGGTAGTGAGATAAAGGGGCTTTGAAGACACTCGAGTTGTGTTTTGGCAAGACTACAACTCCACAGGTACACAGTCGGTTTTCTCTGTGCTGATGCTAGCAGTAATTGATGACTGCTTAAGTCCATTAATTTATCACGGCTACACAAAGTGTTTTCTGAATGTTATCACTACTTATTTGGTTGTTTATAAGCTTATATTTCTAGAAAGAGACTGTCTCTCATATTAGGTAATTGGCTGCCTTGGGGTATGACCAAACTGCTTCTGTAAGAATTGAGGATTGGTTAATCTAGAACAGGCAGTACAAAGAGTTCTTCCCATTTGTTAAAAAAGTTTTCAAAATGAGTTTTTATGTTTTATATGTTTTGATGTTATTACTCACAGATTTAAACATACATAAAGTGTTTCACAACATACTCCAATTATGCTTACTAACACTCAAACTGTCTCCCTTACTTGGTCTGTCAGTCTCTTCAAGCTGGCTTCAGAGAATGTGACATAACCTTACTAGTTCTGTTTTTCTTCAAAACAATTCAGTGGCTTTTAGTATGTTCACTGAATTGTGTTACTATCACCACCATTTAATCTCAGAGCACCACAGCCATTAGCACTCATTCCTCATACCCACAGTGTGCTTTCTATCTGAGGACTGCCTACTCTGGACATTTCATATAAAAAGCATCACATGTGTTATCTTTTGTGCCCGGTCTTTTATTTAGCATGACATTGACTTCTGATTTATTTATATGAAAGGCAGAGTTAGAGAGAGAGACAGAGAGATAGAGACAGAGATCTTCCATCTGCTTGTTCATTCCCAAATGCCACCATGGCCGGGGCTGGGCCAGGTTGAAGCCAGGAGCCAGGAACTCCACCCAGGTCTCCCACGTGGGTGGCAAGGATCTCAAGCACTCAGGCCATCTTTTTCTTTCCCAGGTACATGAACAGGGCACGGGGCCCAGAGTGGAACAGTGGGACTCTGATATGGAATGTGGGCACCACAGGCAGTGGCTTATCCCATGCACTTCAATAATGGCTCAGCAAGTTTTCAAGGTTTACCCATGTTGCATTATGAATCAGTACTTCATTGTTTATCATTGAATACTATTACGCTGTACGTACATACCACTTGTTTATCCTTTCATCAGCTGATGAACATTTGGGTTGTTTCATCTTGAAGTTATTCTGAATAATGCAGTGAACACTGGTGTGTGGACGTATTTTCAGTTCTCTTGAGAATACACCTAGGAGTGGGAGTGCTGGCTCACTTGTCACCTCTGTTTTTGAGGAACACCAAACTGTTTTGCAAAGCAGCTGCCCACGTTACACTCCCGCAGCAACACCCCAGGGTATTTTCCACCTTTTAGATATTCTACAGCCATCCTATGACTGTGCAGTGCTGTTTGTTGCTCTGAATTGCATCTCTACTAGATGATGGTGCTGAGCACCTTTCCATGCGCTTGCTGGCTCTTTGGAACATCCTATCTGGACAAACGTCTGTGCAAATTCTTTACCCATTTAAACATGTGGGTTCTTTTCTTTTTTTGTAAGTTGTATGAGGACTTACATATCTTATCAGACACATGACTTGCAAATATTTTCTCCCCTCCTGAGGACTGTCTTCATTTTCTTGATAGTGTTCTTTGGCAAACAAGGCTTTTTTTTTTTTTTTTTTTTTTGGTTAGGAGTGATTTCTATTGTAGTTAATTTTTTGTTTAGTTATTAGTCACATGATTCAAAATCATAAAGCCCAAGGAACAAATAAATCCACCCTTGTCATTCAGTTCTTATCTCTGGAGGCACCTATGTATCAATTTCCTGGGAAGGAAAGCATACTCTATCAGTTTTCTAGGGCAGCCACAACAAAACACAGACTGGGTAGCTTCAACACCAGATCTCTCAGAGTTCTGGAGCCTGGAAGTCCAGCCAAGGTTCAGTGGCTTTGGTTTCTCTGGAAAGCTCTCCATGGCTTGCAGGTAGCCACCTTCTGTGTCCTCACATGGTTTCCCCCATGCACACACACAGCTGTGTCTCTTATACCAAATCTCCTTATAAGGACATCAAACTGAATCAGGGCCTATGCTGATGACTTTGTTTAACTTAGTCACTTCTTTAAGGTCCTGTGTCCAAATACAGTCACATTGTGAAGGCTGTAACATGAATCTTAGGGGAACACAATTCAGCTTATTTTATATACGTGTGTGTGTGTGTGTGTGTGTGTGCATAGTCTTTGCATAATGTTTAATTTTTGGTGCTTGTACAGATTTGAATAAAGGGCTATAGTAAATGAAGGTGCTTGGATTGGCTTGTGCTACCAAGGTACACATTTCCGAGTATACCCCACTGCAGCTACGCTGTTTTGGAGTTTTTCTGTGTTCAGCTTAAAAGGAGTTTCTTCCCAAGAAACTGAAGTTTTCTGTCAAACGCACTTGACTGAATAGGAGAACGGAGTTCATAAAATGGATCACAAACCTTATAAATCAGACATCAGTAAAGAAGTTTTTTATTTCATCTTTTTGCCTTTATCATGGGACATAATAAATCTCATACGTTCTGCGTGACAAATGCTGACACAAACTGCTCGTTGAACTAGTCCACAGTCCTCAAGTACTTGCTGCTGTTGTTCGGGAGCCACATGTTCTCATCTACCAGATCAGGGGCTGCGAGGGCTATGAACTTGTTCAGATGACGATGCTCAGCTTTGCATTCTGCTTTCCCAGCGGGCAAAAACTCCATTTCAAAAACTGGATTATCGAGCCGGCGCCGTGGCTCAATAGGCTAATCCTCCACCTTGCGGCGCCGGCACACCGGGTTCTAGTCCCGGTCGGGGCGCCGGATTCTGTCCCGGTTGCCCCTCTTCCAGGCCAGCTCTCTGCTATGGCCAGGGAGTGCAGTGGAGGATGGCCCAGGTGCTTGGGCCCTGCACCCCATGGGAGACCAGGAAAAGCACCTGGATCCTGGCTCCTGCCATCGGATCAGCGCGGTGCGCCGGCTGCAGCGGCGGCCATTGGAGGGTGAACCAATGGCAAAGGAAGACCTTTCTCTCTCTGTCTCTCTCTCTCACTGTCCACTCTGCCTATCAAAAATAAAAAAAAATAAAAAATAAAAAAAAAAAACTGGATTATCATGGTGGCCAACAATTACAAAGTAGGAGCTTCCAGATGGTGTCTTCAGTATAAGGCTCCTGTAGCGAGATGCAGACAACGCAGACGCCCAGCCAGTTTCCACAGTGAGACTCGGGGCCCTGCATTCACAAGTTTTTAATTTTGACAAAATATGATGCCTTTATTTTGTGGCTCCTGCTTTAATGTCATATCTCAGAAACCAATGCCTAATACAAGGCACTGAAGATTTTCTCCTATTTTTTCTTTTAGAACGTTTTATAGTTTTAGCTCTGAGGTATAATTCTTACATTCATTTTTATATACATTCTGATACTTTTGCATGTGGATATGAGGTTGTCCCAGCTTCATTTGTTGACAAGATGTTCTTTCCCTCATTAAATTGTCTCAGCATTTTTGTTGAAATTAGTTGAACTCTCAAACAGGTTCATGGAGCTATGTCTACCTCTGTGTCAGCCAGTAACACAATGTCCCAATGACTGCAGTTTAACATGAAGGTAAAAATAAGGAAGTGTGATGCCTCCAGCTTTGTTCCATGTCAAGACTATTTTGACTTTTCTGGGTCCCTTGCATTTCCATGCAAATTTTAGCATCAGCCTGTCAATTTCTGCAAGAGAGGTGGGATTTTAACAGAAATTGCACTGAATGTATAGATCAGTTTGGGAGTAATGCCATCTTACCAAGATTAAGTTTTGCAGTAGCTAAATCTAAGTCTAATTTCTTCCACTTATATGTTCTAGTTTTCAGTGTATCAAATCACACATCTGATGTTAAACTTATGATTTTCTTCTTGATGTTATAGTAAACAGAATTACTTTCTTAATTTCATTTGAGATCATCCACTCCAGCATTTACATAAATCAACTTTTTTTAATTGATTTTTTTATTTTTTGACAGGTAGAGTGGATAGTGAGGAAGAGACAGAAAGGTCTTCCTTTGCCGTTGGTTCACCCTCCAATGGCCACCGCGGCTAGTGCGCTGTGGCCGGCGCACCGCGCTGATCCGAAGGCAGGAGCAAGGTACTTATCCTGGTCTCCCATGGGGTGCAGGGCCCAAGCACCTGGGCCATCCTCCACTGCACTCCCTGGCCACAGCAGAGAGCTGGCTTGGAAGAGGGGCAACCGGGACAGAATCCGGCGCCCTGATTGGGACTAGAACCTGGTGTACCGGTGCCGCAAGGCGGAGGATTAGCCTAGTGAGCTGCGGCGCCGGCCTAAATCAACTTATGTATACTGATCACCTACCATGCAACTTTGCTGATGTCTTTTCCTTTCCTTAAAAGTCAGAGTTACACATAGAGAGAAAGAGGTCTCCCATCCGCTGGTTCACTTAATTGGCTCCAATGGCTGGGGCTACGCTGATCCAAAGCCAGAAGCTTCTTCTGGGTCTACCACATGGGTGAAGGGGCCCAATGACTTGGACCATCTTCTACTGCTTTCCCAGGCCATAGCAGAGAGCTGGATTGGAAGCAGAGCAACCAGGAAGTGAACCAGCGCCCAGGAGATGCCAGCACTGCAGACAGTGGCTTCTCGTTACGCCACAGTGTCAGCCCACAATGTCTTTTCCATGTAAAAACCATGTAAAAAATGATATTTTCCTCTTCCTTTCATTTTTTAAAAGACTTTACTTACTTACTTCATAGGTAGAGTTACAGAGAGAGGGAGAGAGAGAGAGAAAGGTCTTCCATCAGCTGGTTTACCCCCCAAATGGCTACAACAACTGGAGCTGGGCTGATTCTAAGTTAGGAGCCAAGAGCTTGCTTTGGATCTCCCACACAGGTATGAGAACCAGTGGATAGAAGATCTGTCTACTTCTGCTTTTTTTTTTTTTTTAAAGAGTTATTTTTCACTTATTTGAAGGCAGAGTTTAGAGAGGCAAGGGCAAGAGAGAGATAGAGAGCAGAAGATAGAGGTCTTCCACCCACTGGTTCACTTCCCATATTGCCCCCAATGGCCAGGGCTGCACCGATCTGAAGCCAGGAGCTTCCTCCAGGTCTCCCACATGGGTACAGGGGGTCAAGCACGTGGGCCATCTTCCACTGCTTTCCCAGGCCATGGTAGAGAGCCGGATTGGAAGAGGAGCAGCTGGGACACAAACCAGCACTCATATGGGATGCTGGAGCCGCAGGTAGATGCTTATCTTACCATGCACAGAGCCAGCCCCTCTTCTATTATTAACACATACTTCTTTTTTGCAAGGCAAATCTGGAGACATAGCCACAAAATGTCCATCATTTTCTTCCTCTCTTTCTCTTCTCCTTCTCTCATTCTGTTCTTTCACCTTTACTACATTCTCACCCAATATCTCTCTGCCTCTCAAATAAAAGAAATTTTAAAAATTTTAAAAATTCATGATTTTAGGGGCTGGTGCCGTGGCACACTAGGTTAATCCTCCGCCTGCAGCACCAGCATCCCATATAGGCGCCAGTTCTAGTCCCAGCTGCTCTTCCTCCAATCCCGCTCTCTGCTTCGGCCTGGGAAAGCAGAAGATGGCTCAAATGCTCGGGCCCCTGCACCCACATGGGAGACCAGGAAGAAGGCTTCTGGCTTCGGATCAGCACAGCTCCGGCCGTTGCGACCACTTGGAATGTGAACCAACGGAAGGAAGACCTTTCTCTCTGTCTCTCCCTCTCACTGTCTGTAACTCTACCTGTCAAATAAATAAATAGAATCTTTAAAAAAAAAATCATGATTTTAGTCCTGTTATGAGCTTGTTTCATTTGTACTTCAAAAGGGGAAGGAAGAGATTAAACATATCTGACAGTTATGATCCAATTAAGGCATAAAGAAAAACTAAAAAGTATAATACTTATAATCTCTTTCAACTAGAAAAAAATCAACTGATAAACTAATTGGCTTTAAAAAGATAATGTGTGATATCTATTTTATATATATTATACACATAGGTAAATATACATACACATCCTACAAGAAGTTCATGGAAAATGGAATTATAAGATTTATTTTGGTGTAAACAATCTTTTGAAATCCATGCACAGGAAGGGCTTTCAAAAGTTAATAAAGGGGTCAGCGCAGTGCTGTAGCAGGTAAAGCCACTGTCTGTAGCACTGGCATTGTATATGGGCGCTGGTTTGACTCTCAGCCGATCTACTTCTGATCTGGCTCTCTGCTATGGCCTGGGAAAGCAGTAGAAGATGAGCCAAGTCCTTGGGACCCTGCCCCCATGTGGGAGACCCGGAGGAAGCTCCTGGCTTCGGGTTGGCCCAGCCTCGGGTATTATGGCCACTTGGGGGAGTGAACCAGCAGACAGAAAAACCCTGTCTCTCTCTCTGCCTCTGCCTGTCTATAACTCTGCCTTTCAAATAACTTTTATAAAAAAATTTATTTAATAGAAAATGCTCATTATGAAATACTCATGTAGAGAGTACAAAAATATTCTACATTTCCAATAATTTTGAAGGAAACTTTAAAGGAAAGGAGTGGAAATAAAAATCATAAACAATAATCTCCAAGACAGATATTTTAAATTCTAAAAAAAAAAAAGGGGGGGGGGCATGGGCAGCATTTGGTGGAGAGTTAACACGTCAGTTGATAAGCCTGCACCCCGTGTCAGGGAGCCCAGGCTCCACTTTCGATTCCAGCCTCCTGCTAACGCACACCCTGGGAGGCAGTAATCATGGCTCACGCCCTTGGGTCCCTGCCACACACTTAGGAGACACAGATGGAGCTGCAACTCCTGGTTTTGGTTTGGACTGGCCCAAGATTCTGTGGGCATTTAGTGAGTGAACCAGTGGATGAAAGATACTTCTCTCTCTCTGAATTATAAATCAATGCAAATAAACAAGCATTTTTTTAAAGCAGAAGTACCTGGTATGGCACCTTTTATGTGGAACAAAATGTGTATTTACCTAAACAAAATCTGGAAGAATATAAACTGAGACATAAAGACAAAGGATAATGGGGGAAGATGTAGATAGGAATAAAAATCAGGCCTCTAGCCTATTCATTTTTATATATTGATTTGTACATCAGGCAAGTGTATTTCCTACTCTAAATTTAAAATGTGTTTTCTAAGATTTATTTTGAATTTACTTGAAAGGCAGAGCTCCAGACAGAGGAAAGACAGAGAAGGATGGTTCACTCCCCACATGGCCACAATGGCTGGGGCTGGGCAAGGCTGAAGCCAGGAGCCCAGAGCTTTTCCTGGTCGCCCATGTGGGTGCAGGGGCGTGAGCACTTGGGCCATTCTCTGCTGCTTTCCTAGGAGCACTTGTGGGGAGCTGGACCTAAATCCGAGCAGCTGGGTCCCGTTTGGGATGCTGGTGAGGCAGGCAGAGGCCCAGCCTGCTGTGCCACAATGAGGGCCCCTGTGTTGATGTTCTTGTCTGCTATGGGTTCTCCTCTTAAGTTGTCTACACTTACGGGTTTATGTCTTTTTTTCCCCTAGTTTTGAATGTATGCCTTTCTTTTTTTAAAATCCTTTTGCCATCATTTTTAGTGAGGTTTCTGGAGGGAATAAGATAAGCTTATGTGTTTAACCCATCATGACTAAATTTCTTTATTCTCTTCTAAAATTATAGCTTTAAATTACTAATTTAGGGCATTAGGTACTTAACGTCAATGAAGATTTTCCTTGTGATAAAACTCCACAGAAAAGTAAATACAGTTTTATTTGAAATATATTCATCCCATATAGTAAGCCAATTCTGGTGGTCTGTAAACTATGTCAATAGTGTAATAATATAAGCTATGTTAATAACAAACATATTTCGCTGGAACAAAGTGATTACAACTAATGTAATTCATTAGCAAGTTCAGTAACATAAAGTAAGAGGGAAAACCTCTATTTCTAGGTATGTGAGATGCGATTTCAAAAGAAGCTTAGGGAATCAGTGGTTGCCAGTTGAACAGAGTGTGTATCCCCTTCATCTACCTTGTTCATTTCAACTCTGCTCTCCCAAATCCAATCACAAGGACAAGTATGCTTCAGACTGGCACTGATACAGGAAGAACTGATTGGACTTCCTTTACAAAGCTGGACAACTAACTGAGGATTGGAGAAAGCAGGAAAAGAATAAGTCATTCTCCTTTGGTTTTCTCATCCACTTATAAGCAGAATTCCTTTCTATGAACATTCCTTATCAATTACTAATTTATGTGGAGAACTGTCCATCAAATTAACCTGAAGAAATTACAGCAATCAATATGTAACGTACACTTGGTGCTCTGGACCACCTTGCATTTATCATCCTGTGTCCAGTAGTAGATCCTTATTTTTATCGGTGGCTCTACCACTCCCTACAATTAATGACAAAGCCAATTTCCATCCCGTTCTAGGGTAGGAATATGACAAAGCTGGCCAGTGAGATCCTGTCTGGCCACGTGAAGAGATTTAGGATGTTTCGATGCAACACATCAACCACTGAAGTGCAAAGACTCGTGGGGAATGTCGGGAAAAAAAGACTTTTAATGAACACAGGATGGCATACACCACGTCAGGTACAAACCACAGGAGAAGTCAGACACTGCTCCACGCTGAAGAAGGGGAGGACAGAGAAACCGCAGTGTGGACCTGATGAGCTGTTTACAACATCACTCCTGCACCCTTCCCTTTTATGGTTGACTGTGGGATAGGTTTTCGCCTACTTGTTCCCAAAGAAATCAAATTGATAACTTCTCATTTACCAACTGCTCCAGAGAGAATATACCAATGACCTACGTCAGGCTCCTAGATGGCAGAAGAAAAGATTTGCAACGTCGCGTAAGAACATAAAAATGAGAAATAATGCAGAGTCAGCAGAAAGTAGAAGTCGGATCACAGGGAAGAGACTGAAAGGATCAGGTTGGCCTAACGGTGTCTGACACTTGCTTTTTTTTTTGTTTAAGTGAACTGCACTTCCCCTTTAACCCATTGGCTGGCGTTGTGCAATGAGCTACGCTGCTGCCTGAAATGCCAGAATCTCACATCGGAGTGCTGATTCTAATTCTGGCTGCTCTGCTTCCGTTCTAGCACCCTGCTAATGTGCCTGGGAAGGTGGCAGAAATGCCCTGAGCACTTGGATCCCTGCCACCCACACCTGGGTGACCAAGCAGAGCTTGGTCAATAACCCTCCCTTTTAATGCACCCGGATCTGTCAGATTAGTGTCCGTGTAACAAACACCTGAGGCAGGCTAAGTTCACCAAGAAGAGGTTTATGGAGCTCCAGTTTTCTGCATGGGCTCAGTTCTGGTGGGAACACAGGCAGAGCAAACATGTGAGGCAGGAAGCCCAAGATGCCAGGTGGCGCCCACTCAGCCTTTTGTAACAATCCCCTCTCCAGGACTAACCAGTGTCCTCTGAGAAACAGCTTTTTTCCCATTTGACTGCAACTGACCTCAGGACCTCCCTCTAGGCCCGCCTCTTAAAGGTTCCATCAACCCCCTGACAATCCCACACAGGGATTCAAGCCTCCAAGCTATGGACCTTGTTTAGGGGACAACATATCACATTCACACCACAGCAACAGTCTTTAACGTTTTTGAAACACACGAATGTAACACATACCTTAATATCACCTTACAGAGCTTTTAGAATCAAGCTGAGCATAAATTAATGTAAATAACTTTCTGGTGTATTACTAAGGCATGTGCATTCCACATAACATTCAGAGTTCAGTTTCCTCTGGACAGTCTGAGCTAACTGGCAGTTCAGAGTCAAGCAAACTCTGTAGTCGTCTTATTTCCTGAAGTTCAAGAAGATATACATTTCACAGATTTTTCTTCCTTTCAAACCCACATAACAATGTATTAGGCTAAAAAGGGCCTTCCTACTCCCCTCCTCTATACCGTGCGGATTGAACACCAATCATCATCAGTTATCTACTTATAAAATGTGAACCAGATCCTGAAGCTTGGTCTGTAACTTGGTACCAGACTAACTGGCAGTGGGGTGAGTGCATTTTGTTAATCTTCCTGCACTGGGACACAAGTCTGGATTCTAGACACCATGTAGAACGTATTCATCCAAGCACTCACATGGCTGTATTTTTGATGATTCTTCCTTGGTCCATTTTCTGCCCAATGCCATGTACAACAAACACAATATGGGTGGTCTGCGATGGCTTATCTTCCAATGTGGCTTCTTCTACGTAACCTCTATGAAGTCTGGTCCCACTACTTGATGCTGCAGAAAAAAATATGATTCTATGTTTACTAGTTATTCTGAAAAACAAACAAAACACCCCAGCATTTTTATAATATGCTTACATAAAAAAAGAAATAAAAGGAGTATTAAGAAAAATCCTCACTGGGAGTAGAGAAAATTTGTAAGATAATGTGTATTAATTGTCTCTGACATAAACTGAACTGGACAGGACACCAAAACTTGAAACCAAAAGGATTAAGAAAGGACAAAGTGGACAAAGTAAACACTGAAAAATTCCAAACTTCTATATCTAAAAAGGAAGTGGGGAACAAAGATAAAAGAGATAGCAAATTTAGAAAAATTATGCAAAATATACCTACAAATTTAGATATTAAAAAACTTACTAACCAAAAAATAAAAATACAACCATTCAAATAGCAATATGGGTAAAGACATGAAAAGGTAACTTAGAAAATAAGTACACCTAATATACATAGAAAATAAGATATGAATCTTATAACATTAATATCTAATTATTGATGAATACATGTTAACCCAGTAACTTTAATACAAGGTTAATTTAACAGGATACTCATCACCAAATTTAGTACGTATCTAAAAAAACAACAAATAGAATTTGAATCATCTATTTGGATATAAAAGTCAGATTCCTGAAATTTTCACATGCTACAGTGATATTAAACTATTACCTTTAGAAAATCCCAGTTTTTGGGTAACTGTTCTTGCTATTTTAGATGTTGTTGCATCACTGTAAAGATACACTTCATCCACACTGTGCCAGTCCACATGGTTTCGACTCAGTTTAAAACTATGAATAGCTGTGGTAAAAAGAAAAAAAAACTAATTTGAAGGTCTCTAAAACAAATTTCATTTGTGTGAGAAAAGGCTTTAATACTTAGATTTTAAAAATCAATATTATCTAACAACTCTGATGGTAACTTAGTTCAATAAAAAAACTGTTATATTAAAAAAAGTTAGGGGAGGGCATTTGGCCTAATGATTCAGCCACCATCTGGGACACCTGCATCCTACACTGGAGTGCCTGGGACTGAGTCCTGACTCTGCTCCTGGTAACAGCTTCCTGCTAGTGCAGGAAGGACGTGAGCTGTCTCTCTCACTGCATTTCAAATAAGTAAATAAATAAAAAACCTGCATGATGCAAGCAATGGATGGGGACTTAATCCTATAAATGATTAAACATGCTACAGGAACAGCAGTTAGTGAAAACAACATGGACTAACTGGCTTCCTACCATAATTTAATCACCAACATGTAGTTATTTTGATTTTTACTGAGCTGCTTTCCCAGGTTATTTGACAATTCCTGAGGTCTAAGAGTTACCTATTTGAAAGTCTTCAATAATTTGGACCCAGAAAATAAAGTTCCTTGTTTTCTGTTGATTTTACTAAATACCAAAACATCTGTAAAACTTTTACTCAGTGCAAGACAGAACAAAACTCAGAAGAAAAAAAAAATTACCTCCAAAATGGAAAGAGAATAATGTATTAGAATATTAGGTACTTTTAGAATGGATACTGGGGCCAGCGCTGTGGCATAGCAGGTAAAGCCGCTGCCTGCAGTGCCAGCATCCCATATGTCCTGGCTGTTCCACTTGCAAGCCAGCTCTCTGCTATGGCCTGGGAAAGCAGTAGAAGATGGCCCAAGTCCTTGGACCCCTGCACCCATGTGGGAGACCTGGAGAAAGCTCCTGGCTCCTGGCTTCAGATCGGCTCAGCTCCAGCCGTTGTGGCCAACTGGGGAGTGAACCAGCGGATAGAAGTCCTTTTTCTCCTTTTCACTGTTTGTAACTCTACCTCTCAAATGAATAAACAAAATCTTAAAAAAAAAAAAAAGTGAGGGATATATCTTTTTACCTTCATGTTCAAATCAGTATGGTTATTGCCTTTCTGTAACTGGGAGTAGGCTTGGAAAAATTAAGTCTAAAACCAGAAATCTAAACCTGTGTTCCTTCAGGAGTTTACATGCTCTCGTGACACAGGGACTGTATCTTCATCATTTTGCATCCCAAGCCTAAATACTGTGCCCTAGCATAGTGCCTGGCACATATCACAGATTCAGTAATGTTTGTGAAAGCAATGCATTGAGAAAATGGACATTAACATATCTACCTATTCATACATGCTATTTTATGTAAAAAGAGGGGTACAAAGAGATTAAGTGACTTGCCACCTAGCTAACAGGCAGAGTCTAACTTGAAGATGACTAAAATTACCTCAAGCTCAATATAAAGATTTAGCTCTTTAAGATCAAAGATCATAAAACATTTTTAAGAAATCTGTTCATACTAGAATACAAAGTACATTATAAGAACATTATTTCTTAATTATGTTACAAACAAATTTCAGAAATTTATGAAGTGAGAATTTATATGTACTTACCTGCCAGGACACATTACTAATACTGAATATAAAATCAAAATTCAATTAACACAGTAAACATTAATAGTACCTTCACAGTTTCAAAGAAAATAATGTATAAGGCCATTTTTTAAATAAAAGAGTATTTCATAAAATAAAAATATTTTGAAAGTTTAATATTTATTTATTTTCTAAATCTAAGAATTATCTGATCCAAGTCACTACTTTAAGCCATTTTATCTAATGCTTCTAAACCACATTTTTATTAAAATAATTTAAAACAGCATACACTAGCAACATTAAAACTATATGACCAAACTATTTACAGAAAAATGTTAAGCCAGCAAATTTCGTTTCTCTTTAAATTATCCACACATTGTCTTAATATGGGTGAACACCCTCTTACAGGAATATACATATAGTTTACAAAGGTCTACATACACTTAAAATAGCACTAAGCAAAATAGCATTATGGGCACATTTAAAAAAAAACCATTTCTATGCTTTAAACACAACTGAATGCTATAAGGCAGGAATAGAACTACAGGGAGAAATAAAACTACAATTACTGTACCTTGGGAACGCTTTCTTTTAAGACCTGCCGCATCTGTATTCTCCTTATATCCTCTCCATTTGAACAGAGAAGGGAGGGAGAAGGGAGGGAGGTGGTAGACGACTGAGAAAGCAAAAACACTGAGCTTCAAAGTAAATTTTAGATGAGGTTTGTCGTGTTGCCTTTTCTTTTGTATTTGTGAAAAATAAATTCCATTTGATAAACATTATTCTAAATATTTATGTAATCTCTAAAATCAATAAAGCACATTAGTTTAATGTTTATCAAATATATGCTCTATTTTTAGAAAAAAGGCAAATGATAGCTAAATTGATAAATCAAAGACATCTAAGTGATCATCATCAGTTTTTGCATAGAGAGAGTAAAAGAGAACATAGCATTTTTGAATGTTCGAGAGATTATGAACTACATTTTTACAAAGCTAAGGTTATTTACTCTCACCATCTTTGTACTCTGACATAGCCAAAGCCTCAGTACACTGACAGTGCAACACATAGGATTTCAAGCATCTAAGGTGGCTTTCCTGGAGAAGACACCACAGCACACACTCCACTAAGTGCTTCCCACTGCTGAAGGTTAATGGCTCAAGCTTGCCCTCAGAAATATTTTTACAACTCTGCTCAAGGTGTTAAACGATTTTTTTTGAATGAAATTTCTACTAAAAAACAAAAATCAAAATCTACAAAAACTGTCCCTTTTGGAAAGATTTACTAGTGACAAAATTATTTAGAAATCGCCATTAGTAAAAATGTATGCTGTGACATCCTGTAAGCACAGAGCAGAAAACACAAATCCAGGCACATTATCTCCTATCTGGCAAATCAGTAGATAACCTTAAAGTCAGCATTTTTACTGTCAAATTTTGCTAATTATGTAAATTTCTCAATTTTAAGTAAGCAATTATTTAAGCCCAATTGAAATTGAACCTTACAAATCAGCTTATCAGCTGTGTTAATAAATTACAGAATTTTATGAATGAGTTAAATTTATTTTCTAATACATTTGATCTTCATCCTCACTCCCTTCTATATTAATGTGACATTCAAAGGTTAAATACTGCTCAAATACAAAATATTTAGTTCTTGTTGTAGGTACTAGAAATAGGTCAAATCTGCTGTATATACAGATGAAGTATATTCAGATTTGTGCAATAAAAGAGATTGAGAAATGTTTACATGGCACTTTAGTAACTACAACTACACATCATGAGATGGCTGTAAATACTACAGACTAGGACTAGAAGCTAGGGAGCTACATCAGGATTCTAAGAATATTTCAGCATCGCAGAGTGGCGGAAAATGACAATGGAGGCAGTTTCCTGGGAAAATGTTTCTTCTTTCATGCGCCCTCTGGTCAGTTACTCAGGAGGAGATGAGCCACTCAGACCACGAAACACTTTTCAACCAAAAATTTGTTAGGAAAAGGCTGCCAAGGCTTCATAGAGACATCAACCTGAGACTTTACTACACAAAAAAATAAACATTGGGCTGTGTAAATCTAGTAGTAAAAGAAATACAAAGCAATTCCATGTCTACTAAAAGAAATCCAACAGAAGACCTTATAAGGACCATGTGGCCACAGTAAAAACATACAAACACTTTCAGAAAGTACATAAGTACAAAGACTTTCCCTTCTACACAAACAGTATATTTTAAGGATTAAAAAAAGAGAAACATTCCGATACACAGCAAAAACATAATTTCAAAACAGAAAAACATGTTCACACAGCAAACATGGTTCTTCACCTTCTCCTCCCATTTCTTCTTTTCCCTTGAAAGTCACTTGCTTTATCTGTTACACATCCTGAAGCAGAGCTTAGTTTTCTCCAAAGCACAGCCCAGAATGAGGGGCACTGCTGTGCGCAGAGGAAAAGCAGGACTCGCGGTCAGCAGTCGAGGGCCACAACGCAACGCTCAGTGTTCTCTTTTCACAAAAAAGGATTTCAGGAAATCTTATGCAGCATTAGCTAAAGTATGCATAAACTCAAGATCCACCTGAAAATGCTAATTTGTTAAACAGGAACATTTAATAAAAGTGTTCTTTTTATCTATTAAAGTCTAATACAACAAGGCAGGACATTTAAAATACTAAAAATATGTGCAATAAATCTCTCAACCAACTTTTCTTCTTCATTAACAATTGAGAAAGCAACAGAATACTCAAAACCGGGTTGCCAATGACACACTAATCCCTAGGAGAGAAAAACTCAGTTACTTTCTATAAAAGCTGGCAATCTGGGAAGTTCCAGCCCCAGGGAAATAGCACTGCACATTTCAAAACTGTAACAAGGAAACTGGCCATCTTTCTTAGATCTCAGAGAAATTAAGTTAGGTAAATTTGCAAAATCACAAAACTAAAGGCTAGAAGGTAGGTTCTTCTTAGAAAGAAAGCTGACTAAAAAGGTTCCCACCCCCCTACCCCATCTTTTTTTTTTTTTTTTTTTTTTTGACAGAGTTAGACAGTGAGAGGGAGAGGGAGAGAGAGAGAGAGAGAGACAGAGAGAAAGGTCTTCCTTTCATTGGTTCACCCCCAAATGGCCGCTACGGCTGGTGCTGCACCAATCCGAAGCCAGGAGCCAGGTGCTTCCTCCTGGTCTCCCATGCGGGTGCAGGGTCCAAACACTTGGGCCATCCTCCACTGCCTTCCCGCCTGCCCCATCCTTATTGAAATCTGAAGTGCTATTTTCACAGTATGGGATTATCCTTATCCAGTAACAATGACAGAATACACACTTTCCCCGCCACATTGCTAAATGTTGTAAACCCGTGGGAGCCATCCATACCTGTGCTGCCATAATGTCCTATATTAGCCAGTAATGCCCTTCTTTTACCTTCAACCTATATGTGAATTTACACTACAACATGACTTAGTAGACGGCATAAAGTCAGGGCTGGCATTCTTATCAGATCTGTTAGTCTCTGCCTTTTAACAGGAGTATTAGCTCGCTTATATTTCCTGCAGTGTTGGAGGTGGGTGGTGAGTTTATAGGTCAACCATTCTTTCATCCATTTTTCCCTTTTGCCCATTGTTTCTTTTTTCTTCTTTTCTTGGTTTCTTTGGATTAATTGGGTATTTTTCAATATTTCATTTTAATTCCTCTGCTGGCCTTTATTGTTTTGGTGTGAATTTGAGACTTAACAGAAAATAGCAAAAATAATACATGGAGTTACCACATACTCTTCACCAGCTTTCCCTCACATTAGCATTTTACTTAAACTATGACATAATTACCAAAACTAAGAAATTAACATTGGTACGATACTATCAACCAACATGTACACTTTATTCAGATTTCTCCAGTGTTTCTGATGTCTTCCTGTTCAAGGGTCCGATTCAGAGTATCATATTGCATTCTGCAGTCCTGTCTTCTCAGTCTCCTCTACCCTGTGACATATTGTAAGTCTTGCCTTGTCTTTCATGACATCGATAGTTTTTAAAGAGTACTCATCAGTTATCTTGTAGAATAGCTCTTAATTTGAGTCTGATGATTTCTCAACCATTCAATTGAGATTATTTATTTTTGGGCCAGAGATGTGCAGCACTAACCCATCTGCTTGAACCAGGAGCTGGGATAAACTGTAAGTAAATGAAACACTAATCTAGTACTAGATTTAAGTATTTAGCAAATCACTTATTTGAAGACCTCATTTCATCTGTCTGATTCTCTCCTTATGAAACAAAAGATTTTCATAGGTTAGGCTGCTAGAGAAAATTTTTCCAGCCTAGGGAGAGGAGTGGGAAAGAATCAATTTTTCATTTTAATTTGCATAGAACTAAATTTAGAATAAAGCATCTACATCACAAATAGTGATTATCTTTTTGTGGGCTATCACAAAACCAAACCTTCAATAATCTCTTTAATCAATGCTCATTTTGAGATTACTAGGAAAACACTAAACACACCCAAATCAATTTGTGAAAATAGCTACCGTATCCACACAGCAAGGCCAGAAAAACAAAAACAAAACAAAACAAAACAAAACAAAAAATTCTTATGTTAATGTCCCTGAAGGCAAGGACTCTAGTTGTTTTTAATCTCCCAGGGTGCTTAATAATAATCTCTATGATATTTTGAAATTATTTAAAATTATTAAGTGGGATTTTTCTACAAATTCTTATCTGAACAACTCCACTCCACGCTGATCACTGCTTTTCCTTATGCCAATTCGCTTCTCTGTAATGTGTACTACTGTCTGTCTACTGTGTACCTCATATCGTACTTACTCTTTCATATCTCTTTTCCTCTGTCGGCTTTGCTTCTCTAACAGGTTTGAAAATCCTTGAGAGCAGCTACCCTGTCTACTTCCTTTACAACAGTAACTAAGCACAATGCTATGTGCATAGGGGCATTCAAAAGTTGCTAACCACCTGCAGTCAAGGCTTTATCCCCCATACATGAGAAAATTTAGGTGGAGAAGGTATTTTCTCCCCTCAAACTGAGAAAGTACAATATTTCAGAACAAACAAAAGTTTCTTTTTTAACCTTTATAGATTTGTGTGTGGTATTTTCCTGCAGCCAGTGTCTTTTTAGACAAAATCTTCCAAGTTAAATGTCACATATTAACCTAGAAATGTGTTTAATATAAAACTGAATAAATGAGTGAAAATTATATACACTGAATTGAACTTACAATCTGTTAATAACAAAATATTGAATATTTAGATATCAGAGTATATTTAAGAAAAGCAATTTTTTCTTCTACTGAAACTCAAAGAATCACTTTTAAAAGACTATAAGGCAAGAGTTTAAACAGCTTAACCATTTTGTTACTATCACTCAAAAATGTACAACATATATCCTAAAAGATAGCAGCAACAACAACAAAAGAAACCATTATTTCCTAGACTGACACCCTGGAATCAACACAATCACATATTCTCAAATCAAACTGAAACAATCTACTCACACAAATCATTCTATGTGTTAACAGTAAGGAATCTAGGTGGATAAACTGGATTTGTTAAGGTGAACTGCCACGTTCAAGGCAGAAAACTTAAGAAGAATTAATAGAAGTGAAAATGAATCCAGAACTCAGCCTTCTCTAAAAGCAATGAAATTATTTATGGTAAACAGTGGCTCATTCAAACACTATGAAGTAGGCCTAAGACATTATTCTGGTACCAGTGATAGGAGGTTACAAAATATTTCAGTAACTAATATAGTGTCACAGATATAGAAAACATGCTATTCTTCCTAGAACCAGAGCAAATTATTATTTCTACGGCAATTGGCATGAATGCTGTTACAGCACTTAGACTGAACTGCTCTTTAGATATTGATATGTAAGAATCTTTAGCTTTATTTTAACAGTGAAATATGAAATACTCATATCTGATTCTGCAGATTAGGAAAGTGAGATTATTTAGAATTCCTAGAGTACAGCATCTATACATAATAGAAACTTTTATTATATAAATATTACATTTAATTGCCAGTCCATTCACAAGTCACACTTCCCTAAATTACGCAGACTTTTAATCAATTAGATACAAAAGTCATTTTACTTTGGTCTAGGCTAACTATGCAATTTCCTTGTTTATGACACATGTGCATATATGTATGGCCAGAATAAGATAACAGAGAGCAAAGAGTAGAAGAGAAAAACATGGGATGTTAGTAACAAAAGCAGACAAAAAAATTTCCAGCTAATTTAATGCTTACTGTTTTCCCATTGGTTACATTATAATAAACAATTACTTCCAACCACATGACATGTTTTCTCAAGCTGCCTCTGTAAACTACCTTATCAATATTGAGCTTTTCTGCTTTATAGATGTTTCACGAGGGAAAGGAAAATAAATCATTCAATTCACTTTTTTAATTCCCAAGATTCAGTAGGGCTTGCCAAGAAACCTCCCAAATAAAGGCAAGCATGGATGAAGAAACGCTTTAAGAAAAAAAAAAAAAAGGTAAAGAAATCTACAAATTCTAATCTACCTGTACAGTTATACTCACCAGAATAGTTGATCCCACTGCCTGCAGTAAATGGAATAATAGAATTTTTAACTTTACCACATATATTGAAGTTTGCTCAAGACTCAGACATAAAACAAAAACATGGCAATCTTGGCTATTACATGATATTTTAAACTACTGCAAACATAGCCAAATGCTAGGGAAATGTAACGAGCAGGTTGTTTCAAATTAAAAACAGATATGGTTATCAATAGGATTCAACTAAGAGATCCAAAAAGTAATTATATTTTTAGCTTCAGAAACAGAAACATTAAAATATTAACAAAACTGTTCTTTATTATCAGGACTAGAACTTATTTGGCAAGTTTAACTTTGATTATTAAAAAGTACTCATTTAGAGAGTATATTATAATAATTTGTACATTTATAGTAAATTGTGCTAGCATCAGGCCACTGAGCATTAAGTAAAATAAAAGTTGAGATAGTTCAGAAATTCATAATTTTTAATTCTAGATTAATAATCAGGTATTTTGAAGAATCCAAATTTTATAAACTCCCAAACTTCCTGAACTACCATATCAAACATATGAACTATTCCAAATGCTGCAAAAATTCACATGATTTACAGAACAGGTACTGACTGGTCTTACCATCTTTTCCGTCTATGGATTTTGACACTTCAATATCAAAATTTTCCTCCATCTGCCGACCCTTAAAACAACTGAGATGCTCCTGCTCAATTAAGTTACTTTCTTCTTCTTCTAGAGGCTGCCAAGTACCATCAATAAACCACTGTCCACGCATTACTGGTATTTTATCAGCCTCTGAAAAGAGAAAACGTAGAATTATACATTTTACAATCCAACATTCCAAAAAAAAGACACATAGTAGCCACAATCACATTTGGCTACTACTCTCACAAAAAAACCTACTTTTAAGACTCAATACATGGGCCGGCGCCGTGGATCAATAGGCTAATCCTCCACCTTGCGGCGCCGGCACACCGGGTTCTAGTCCCGGTCGGGGCGCCGGATTCTGTCCCGGTTGCCCCTCTTCCAGGCCAGCTCTCTGCTGTGGCCAGGGAGTGCAGTGGAGGATGGCCCAGGTGCTTGGGCCCTGCACCCCATGGGAGACCAGGAAAAGCACCTGGATCCTGGCTCCTGCCATCGGATCAGCACGGTGCGCCGGCTGCAGCGGCGGCCATTGGAGGGTGAACCAACGGCAAAGGAAGACCTTTCTCTCTCTGTCTCTCTCTCTCACTGTCCACTCTGCCTGTCAAAAAAAAAAAAAAAAAAAAAAAAGACTCAATACATGATGGCATTGTGGCATAGCAGGTAAAGCCACCACCTGCTGTGCTGGCATCCCATATGGACACTGGTTTGAGTCCCAGCTGCTCCACTTTCCATCTATCTCTCTGCTATGGCCAGGGAAACAGTACAAGATGGCCCAAGTCCTTGGGCCCCTACACCCTCACAGGAGACCTGGAAGAAGCTCCTGGCTCCTGGCTTCAGAGCGGTTCAGCTCTGGCCGCAGCGGCCATTTGGGGAGTGAACCAGCGGATGGAAGACCTCTCTTTCTCTTTCTCTTCCTCTCCCTCTCACTGTCTGTAACTCAAATAAATATTTTTTTTTAAAAAAGACCCAATACAATCATTAAAGTTTTAAAATACAAATTTGCAGAGTTTATAATTTTTACAACAGTTTATTTACATTAAATAAATAAACTTCTGTTATGTGAATATTAGCATCAGAAAGTCAGAGGAATAGTTATCTATACAATTGAGATCCTGAGCAACCAAAACTAGTAAGCTAAAGGGTTAAGACACGTTTCACACAAGGCTTTGGGGATGGCTTCAGTGTCTCAGAAAATCTTGATTAAAAAAAACCCCAAAGTATTTATTTATTTATTTATTTGAAAGTCAGAGTTACATGGAGAAAGAGAGGCAGAGAGAGAGAGAGAGAAAGAGAGGCAGAGAGAGAGAGAGAGAGGCATACAGGCAGAGAGAGGCATAGAGGCATAGAGAGAGAGAGAGAGGCATAGAGGGAGAGAGGGGGAGAGAGAGAGAGAGGCATAGAGGCAGAGAGAGGGAGAGAGAGAGAGGCAGAGAGGGAGAGAGAGAGAGAGATGTTCCATCCCCAGTTGTCCACAACAGAGCTGCACTGATCCGAAGCCAGGAACCAAGAGCTTCTTCTGGGTCACCCACGTGGGTGCAGGGGCCCAAGCACTTGGACCACCTTCTCCTGCTTTTCCGGGCCATAGCAGAGAGCTGAATCAGAAGTGTAACAGCCGGGACTCGAACCGGCGCCCATATGGGATGCTGGCACTGCAGGCAGTGGTTTTACCCACTATGCCACAGTGCCGGCCCCGCAAAAGTAGTATTTAGAACTAATATATGTGGTAGTAGTGTGCTGTACTTCTTAGGGCTGTTTGGATATTTTAGGCTCCCAGTTAGTATATAAGAATAAATGGAATTGTTAATTATAGTAACTTCTTTACCTATTTTAAAAAAATTAATCAAGAAAAAATTTTTTGAATAACATTTCTTTGACTACACAATTCCTAAAGGCCTATAACTTTTAGATGTTACTTTAAAAAACCGTCAGTTTTTTAAAATTTATTTATTTATATGCCCACCCCAGTTAAGTCACCTTGATTCTTTAAAAATGTATTTTTAAAAGAAAAGCAAAATTAAATCAAAACAGAAATAACAAAACCCTAAAAGGAAAAGGAAATGAAACAAATGAACCCAACTATGTAGGAGGGCTGACAATTTAATCATATAAACAGTAATGATTTCAAGTGAATTTTAAAACAAGTAACTTGTACATAAATATCAGGAAATAGCTATGGACAAAAAGAACTGCAGTAAATATGTAATTAGCAATAATACTGATATTGTGACTTTGACACTGTAGGTTAAATGTGTCAATTTCATTAATATTAGGAATTCAGATTTGTAGCACTGGATGAGAAATAAATATAAAAATAAAAGAAATAAGTCCCTTAAAATTACAAATTTCAATTAGTTATGTCAGTATGAGCTAATAATGATGTACTTTCTCTTTAAAAAATGACCTAGCTGCAAAAGACATTGAAACAAAGATAAACCCAGTGTAAGTGAGAACTTCTAATATAAAAACTGTGATCTCCAGTATCATTTTCCACAAAAAGGAAACCAAGAGTCCTTGAAGAAACAGCTAATTTCAGCTCTGGGCCAGGAAATGTACTTCATGGATAGGGAAACCCTTTTTCTCCCAAGGGTGGTATGAATATTTCTAACATAATTCGTGGGCCACACAAAATTATCAACTTAAATATCAGCCTGGTACAGATCTGTCGAATTCTGTGTCTCACCTGTGGTTGCCTGGCAGACCCAGGCCTTAGCCTGCCACGGGGCCAGACCTTCCCCACCCCTGTAACCAGATGATCTAGAAACATCTGGCCATACAAGACTTATACTGTCACCTGCAAAGATTTCCTGTATGTGTTTATTGCTTCCTGCATTCAGTTGTATTCTGCTATCCCAATCCTGGGATATCTACAGTTTTCTGTGCTATCTTGCACAGAGATACTAAAACATATTATATCTCCATTATAAATTATGGCTCTTAAAATTCTAAGTATACTCTGTCATGGTACTGCACTCTCAAAAAAGTTTTTTGCTTAGATTGTACACTTTCGAGACTGTGATTCCTGATCTCAACATTTCCATCTGCCTTGATATTTTAACCTTTTAAATCACCATGTTTTATTTTAAAATTTATTTGAGAGGCAGAAACAGAGATAGAGTGAGAGCACGCTCACCCATTTGCTGGTTCACTCCCCAAACACTCACAATGGCTCCAGGCTGAGTCAGGCTGGGCTAGGCCAGCGGCTGAAGCTGGGAGCTCAGTCCGGGTCCCCCACAGAGATGGCAGCACTCACTCACTCAAGCCATTGCCTGCTTCCTCTCTGGGTCTGCATTAGCAGGAAACTGGAGTCAGGAGCTGAAATGGGTTTTAAATCCACACACACTCAGATGGGAAAATGCATCTTATACCCTAGGGCAAAATGCCTGCCCTCTCACTGTGTTTTAGATAGGTCTCTTGTATGCAGCACAGAATTGGGTTTTGCTTTATGAAGCCATGTACTTTTTTTTTTTTTTCATTTAATAGGTAGATCAAGTCCATTTATGTTTACTGATATGACTGGTTTGTCTGAACTCAACTTTGTATTCTTTTATATCACCACATGTACTATCCATATGTAGTATTTCTGCTCTTTGTGATACAGGTTGAGCATCCCTAATCCTAAAATCCTAAATGCTCCCAAACTGAAACATTTTCAGTAAAATTTCCTTTCTGATGTAAAATGCTGCTTTACTGTAGCTTTCTTTTGAATATTGTTTCTATTTACTTTATTTGAGAGGCAAAGAGAGTGTGAGTGAGCAACAGTATGTGTGTTCTACCCCCAGTTCCCACAGTGGCTGGGCCTGGGCCTGGGCCAAAGCCAAGAGCTGGGAATGCAACCCAGATCTCGATGTGTATGGCAGGAACCCAATTATCTTTGCCATCAGCACTGCCTCCCAGAGCTTGCATTAGCAGGAATCTGGGATCAGGAGCTGAAGAGGAGAATGGAACCCTGGTACTCTGGTGTGGGACGTGGGCATTTTAAATGGTATCCTAACAGCCAGGGTAAGTGCCTGCCCCTAAGTATCAATTTTAAAAGAATTATTTATTTATTTTGAAAGAGAGTTACAGAGAGGCAGAGGAAGCAGAGGTCTTCCACCAGCTGGTTCACTCCTCAGATGGCCGCAATGGTTGGAGCTGCGCTGATCCAAAGCCAGGAGCCAGGAGCCTTCTCTGGGTCTCCCATGTGGGTTCAGGGGCCCAAAGACTTGGGCCATCCTCCACTGCTTTCCCAGGCCATAGCAGAGAGCTGGATTGTAGAACAGCCGGGTTTTGTACTGGCACTCATATGGGATGCCGGCACTGCAGGTGGTGGCTTTTCCTGCTACGCCACAGCAGCAGCCCCCCTAAGTATCATTTTAAAAAAATGTATTTTACTTATTTGAAAGACAGAGAGATAGAGAGATGGGGGGGAAGAGACAGAAAGGAAAAAAGATAGATTTTCCATCTCCATCAAATGGCTTCAACAGCCAGGGCCTGACCAGGCTGAAGACGGGAGTCCAGACCACCATCTGGGTCTTCTCTGTGGGTGTCAGAGACCCAAATTCTTGAACCATCTTCTGCTGCTTTTCTAGGCACATTAGCAGAGAGAAGAAGCAGAAGTGGAGGGGCTGGGGCTTGAACTGGTGCTCCGATAAGGGATAGTAACATCATGGGAGGATGCTTAGTCCACTGCACCACAATGCCAGCCCCTACATATTGTTTTTAAGGACTCTAATGAAAAAGTCTAATTTTCTGTTATTAGTAATGTGATCTTCCCCCAGAAGAACCAGGGGGAAAAAAAGGTTTATCTTTAATATCCAGCAGTTTCAGGATAGTGATTTGGCTCACCGGAGTCTCCCAAAGACTTATCTGGGACACCAGCATCTGTCATCAGGGTGCCTGGGTTTGAGTCCCAGCTCCACTCCTGATTCCAGCTTCCTGCTAATTAATTCACTGGGAGGCAGCAGGTGATGGCTCAAGTACTTGGGTCCCTGCCACCCACATGGGAGACCGAGACTGACTTCCTGGCTCCTAGCTTTTGTTTCTGGGCTTGGCCCAGTAACACCTGTTGCGGCTCGCCATTTTGGGGGGGTGAACCAACAGATGGGAAATCTCTCTATTGTTCAAATAAACAAATATGGAAAAAATTTAAAATCTAGTCATTTTCCTAGGCTATGTGTAAATTATTATGGATCAATCAGTTCAAGGTGGGACATTTTAATATGATTATTTCCATTTTCTTATTGTTTCTGCAAGGTTTCCAGGCATTATGATTTAATTAGTTTTCTTCTACCAATTTGTTTTTCATCTTTAGGGACTCCAATTGTAAGTACTGTTTTCTTTTGTCTGTATTAAATTTCAACACATTTCTTTGAAGGTATTTACTTTTGCATCTCCCTTTCATTCTCTTGGTTGTTCTTCCTTGCATCAGTGGCCTTATTAGACTCTTATTTGATCCTGTTCTCCCTTGGTACCTTGTAATTAATGTATACTTTATTTCTGGGATGGCACTGCCTTTCTCTTTGCCTTCTTTCTGGAGTTCCACCTTCCTGGGCTTTTTTCTTTTGTTGTTATACTCAATTTTCTGCTCCTAAATCTGCTTCTTCTAGTATGTCCACAAATTTGAGGATATTTTCACTGGAGTGTTGAGACAGAGCTCACTTTGGTTCATATTTGCTTTTTGGACAAGAACTGTTTATTACCTGGAATGCTTTTACTCACATTTTCTGTACTCCTCTTCAAGCAGTTTTGTACAGCATTTGATACATTTGTATTCCTGGGCATTTGTGGATATGGGTCTTAGTTAAGGGATATTTCCTTCTGTAGATTAGCAAACAGGAGCTCCTCCAATGGATGAAGCTGTGGTGGAGCTGGTAGGTGGGGCATGGGTCGCTGCTGTGCTGTGTGTCTCCTTCATTTCTCCAGGACCTTCACTATTCTTCTCCCCTCCTTGCCCAGCTGCCGAGCCTCCCAGAGGGGCTGCCTTTTCCGGGTCTGCTCTTCCAAGGAGCAATGCTTTCTGATTGCTCCTACTTCTAGGCCCTGTTACTTTCACAAACCTCCCCTGGAAACACATCTCTCTCTGCTTCTAAGATCTGTTTATCTATCTGAAAGGCAGAGTTACAGAGGGAGAGTGAGATCTTCTATCCACTGGTTCACTCCCCAAATAGCTGCAAGGGACAGACCTGGGCCAGGCCAAAGCCCAGAGCTTCTTCCGGGTCTCCCACATGGATGCACGGACCCAAGCTCTTTGCCATCTTTGCTGCTTTTCCAGGCGAATTACCAGGGAGCTGGATCTGAAGTGGAGAAGCCAGGACTCGAGCCGGTGCCCATACGAGATGACAGCATCACAGGCAGTAGTTTAACTCACTATGCCACAATGCGAGCCCCTAAACACATCTTTAATTACCAAGTCCTAGGTCTGTGTTTATATTGTAGCAGCTAGTGTTGGGAATTTCCTCCTCCTGAGGGTGATCTTCTCTGTGCTATATTTTAACCTCTGCTCCTTTCTTCTCTTTTTTTTCTTTCCTCTCACAGTTGCTTAATCTTCTCCCTGTCCCACTCTCCACACTCATAGGTTTGAAGCAGTAACTGGAGTTGTTGTAATTTGATGTTTTTTTTTTTTTTTTTTGACAGGCAGAGTTAGAGAGAGAGAGAGAGAGAGAGACACACACACACAAAGCACTTCCTTTTCCATTGGTTCACCCCCCAAGTGGCCACAATGGCCCGGCGGGCTGCGCTGATGTGAAGCCAAGAACCAGGTGCCTCTCCCTGGTCTCCCATGCAGGTGCAGGGCCCAAGCACTTGGGCCATCCTCCACTGCACTCCTGGGCCACAGCAGAGAGCTGGACTGGAAGAGGAGGAACTGGGACAGAATCCGGCTCCCCAACCGGGACTAGAACCTGGGGAACTGGCACTGCAGGCAGAGGATTAGCCAAGTGAGCCGCGGTGCCGGCCATAATTTGATGTTTCTTAAGTGAAGACAATTGAAAGTGTGTGGCATCATCCACCTGTAATGTCAAAGGTGCGAGTTATGTATGGTTTGTGTGTATGTGACTGTGTGAGGAATCTTTTTTTTTTTTTTTTTTTTTGACAGGCAGAGTGGACAGTGAGAGAGAGAGACAGAGAAAGGTCTTCTTTTGCCGTTGGTTCACCCTCCAATGGCCACCGCGGCCAGCACGCTGCGGCCGGCGCACCGTGCTGATCCGATGGCAGGAGCCAGGTACTTCTCCTGGTCTCCCATGCGGGTGCAGGGCCCAAGCACTTGGGCCATCCTCCACTGCACTCCCAGGCCACAGCAGAGAGCTGGCCTGGAAGAGGGGCAACCGGGACAGAATCCGGCGCCCCAACCGGGACTAGAACCCGGTGTGCCGGCGCCGCAAGGCGGAGGATTAGCCTAGTGAGCTGTGGCGCCGGCCTCTTTTTGGTTTTATGGCTTATACGAGAATTAGATTTCAACAGTTGCTATTTATTACCTTCCAGAACCAGAAACTCATTTCATTGAATCTCAACAATAATCTTAAAAGACAGGTATTATTTTCCCGGTTTTACAAATAGTAAGCTGAGTCTGAAACTAAGTAACTTTCTCAAAGGCATACAGCTAGTATGGCAAGAAGACTGCAACCAATGTGTGACTACAGAGTTCATTCAAGCTCTCTATTACACAATGCAACCTATGTTCTCGAACAGGAAGGACACCTTTATAGCAGTCCCCCCTGGAAATACAGGCTTTTTAGCTGAACCACAAATAGCCATGGAACACATTAGCTTCTAGAGGAAAACAAAGCAGAAAACAAACTTGTTTCTCCACACGTGCTCCCTAAGTAGTGAATGGCACACCCACAGCGTTCAGCCGGTCACACAAGGTAAAACCTGGAAATCATCCCAAACGCCTCCTTCTCAAACACTTCTTACAACTGTAACTGGACACTAGGTATTGACTGTGAAATCTAAATCATCCTGAAATCCATCTCTTACTCGACAGGCCTACAGTTATAACTGAAGTTCAAGCTCTCATCATTTCCTGCTTGCTTTATTTCAATGTCTAAATGCAGCATCTCTAGTTTAAATTCCACAACATTCTTTTACCACCACCAGACGATGCTTATGTACAAATGTGTATGAGGCAGCAGAAAAACACACAGGTATATAAAAACCCTTCACTAACTTGCAGAAGGAACAGGCCATCAAGGAGAGACGCACCTTTCTCTGAAGGGAGGAAGGAACCTCCACTGTGATACGGCCTTGACTAAACAAGTTCAGAGTCGCTGAACTCAAGGGGCTTCCATAGCCTAGACAGCTCATAGCAAGAGTCTCAGGTGATTGCTGACGTCATAAATAAGAGTGCCAATTGTTAAATCAACAACCGGAGTCACTGGGTACATGCTCCCCATGTAGGATCTCTGTGCTTAATGTGTTCTACTATGAAACTTAAAAAACAACACTACTAGTCGAACAATACCCTATACCTTGTGCGGTTGAGTACAGCCTGTTGAAATCCTTGCTTAGTATATACTAAGTTGATTCTCAGTATATGAAGGTAATTGAAAATGAAACTCGATGAAGGGCGGGATGGGAGAGGGAAGGCCACGGGAGGGAGGGAGGTGGGGGGGGGGAGCCACAACAATACAAAAGTTGCACTTTGTAAATTCATATTAAATAAAAAAAAAACTATATAACAAACAAAAAAAAAAAGAAAAAGAAAAAAAAAGAACTTAATACTTTACCCTTTACCCTTTTAGTATTTTTTATGTTCTACTTAAAACTATTGGTTAAACTCTGTAATTAATACACAATTACTCTTAGGTGTTTAATTAATGCTATAACTAGTACTGAAATAGTATTTTACACTTTGTGTTTCTGTGTGGGTGCAAACTGTGGAAATCTTTACTTAATATATGCTAAATTGATCTTTTGTATATAAAGATAATTGAAAATTAATCTTGATGTGAATAGAAGGGGAGAGGGAGTGGGAGAGGGGAGCATTGTGGGTGGGAGGGAAGTTATGGGGGGGGAAGTTATTGTAATCCATAAGCTGTACTTTGGAAATTTATGTTCATTAAATTAAAAAAAAAAAAAAAGAACCCAATCCATCTTTCTAAGTATTGCCAAAGAATCATTCTAAAATACAAAGGCATGTTATTCCAATACTAAAACTGTTTTATGACCCTTTACTGATTTCCAGATAAACTCCAAGCTTCTTAAGATGGTACTTAAGGGGCTGGCACTGTGGCATAGTGGGTAAATTTAAGCCACCGCCTGCAGTGCTGGCATCCCTTACGGGCACAGGTTCGAGACCTGGCTGCTTCACTTCCACTCCAGCTCTCTACTGATGGCCTGGGAAAGCAATGGAAAGATAGCCCAAGTGCTTGGGACCCATGTGGGAGACCCAGAAGCAGCTCCTGACTCCTTGCTTTGGATCAGCTCCAGACACTGCAGCCATTTGGGGAGTGAAAGAGTGGACTGAAGATCTCTATCTGCCTCTCTGTAACTCTGCCCTTCAGATAAATCAATCTTTTTTTTTTTTTTTTTTTTTTTTTTTTAAAGAGATGGTACTTAAGTTCCTCATGTTTTTCCTGTGACTGCCTCCTTCAGCACTCCCCTGCAACTTCAGTATGTAATCATCTACCAAACATCTGAGCACCTGTCACGAACTAGGCATAAAGATGGTTTGCAAAATGCACTGTGCTGGATCTTTCTTTTTTAAAAAAATTAATTTATTTGAAAGGCAGAAGGACAGAGATGGATAGATCAATCTCCCATCTGCTGATTCACTCCCCAAATTCCCTCGGCATTTGGGGCTTGGCCAAGCTGAAGCCAGGAGTTGGGAACTCAATTCTGGTCTCCCACATGGGTGGTAGGGACTCAAATACTTAAGCCATCACCTGCTGCCTCCCTGCACACACACCAGTGGGACGCTAAAATCCAGCGGAGGCCATGGCTTGACTCTAGGTACTCTTGGGTGCAGGCATCCCTACTGGCATCTTAACACCTGCACCAAAAGCTCATACTTGCTTTCTAAAAATTTATACAGTGAGATCACAACACAGGATATACTCTTTTATTCGGTTTCTTGAGTCAGTTATAAATGTGGGATTATTTTGACAGTTAAAGTACTTGCCAAATGTGAGTGAGAGCTATGAGCGATGTTCTTGGCCTAGCTACATCTACCATTATTCTAAATACTGTGGAATAATATACATCACCAATAATCTGCCAGTTATATCCTGTAATAGACACTGAATCCCCAAGCTGGGAATCTGTCCTCCATGGGACTCAGTCACATACAGGTAGCACTCTCCTTTTAGGAAAGGGCTCCCCATTTACACTGGCTCAGACCACACACCAGGCTGCCCCCATCCTTGGGTCCCCTCCTAAACCAGTGTGACCTTAGAGTCCCACACTAACCATCACCCCTCAAGGTCATTCTCACCCTAGTTGGCCTCCTGCTGGCTGTGCAAAAACTTCTCATCAGCCTGGACTCTGAGGTTCCAGATCAGGCTGTCTCTGCCTAATGAGGGGCAGTGGGGTAGAAGGAAAAGAAGGGAGAGCTAAAGTATTGGTTCTCAGTTACCTGGTTTTGGTCCCCAAAGGACCCTTGGTAAGATGGTAAGATTTTTCATAGTCACAACTGAGAATGGAAGCAGTGCTACCAACCCTAATAGGTATAAGCCAGGGATGCAGCTGAATAGCCTATAATGCAAAAGACACAACCTCTCTCTCCGACTCACAACAAAGAATTATCGGGTCCAAAATGTCAACAGCGCTGTGGCTGGGCAACCTTGGACTAAGAGTACCTTTTAAAACAAACACTTATCTTTTCAGAGCTATCCATACTTCCAATTATCAAATTCCAGAAGGTATTTTACAAAAACTAAAAAGTCCAGAGATGTTATGTTTATACAGTACTGTTATAACAGAAGACAAAACAAATTTATATATAAACAGTGTAATCCTGTTTTTGTACAACCCACACATTCAGTAAGTAGTTAAAAGAAATGGAAGAATGGAAACTAGCTGTTACTAATGAGTATCTCAGTGAGGTGGGAATATAAAACTTTGTTTTTACCTTATATATTTCTGCAATGTTTGGTATTTTATAATGCACATGGGTTAGTTTTACATTAAGGAAAAGGAAATTTCAGAAGGACTGCTGGGTGACCATCCTCTATTGCTCTCCCCTGTTCCTTTTAGCAGAATATCAATTTAAACAGCTAAAGGATTATTTTATTTTTTAAATATTTTTATTTATTTATTTGAGAGGTAGAGCTACAGACAGAGGGAGAGACAGAGAGAAAGGTCTTCCATCTGATGGTTCACTCCCCAAATGGCTGCAACCAGAGCTGGACTGATCCAAAGCCAGGAGCTAGATCGGAAGAGCAGCCCGGGACATGAGTCAGTGCCCTTAAGGGGTGCCGGTGCCACAGGTGGAGGCATAGCCTACTACGCCACGGCACTGGCTCCTAAAGGGCTACTTCTAACCTCCTTCCAGTCTCCTGTGCAGCTAGGGTTGGCCATGTGACCCAGTAGAAACTGCCAGGTAGAATAGCTTTTCCAGCTGCTCCTCCTCCTTTTCTGCCACCTGTACACCTTGAACTCCTGAAAAGACTAAGTCACCTACACAGATGGTTACTCTTTCTGTGAATAACAGAAGGAGGTTCTGCTCCTGACTACGGGACTCTAGGTACCCACACTTCTCTTATGTGGACAGAAATACACCCATTTGTGTCCCAGCCACTAGTATTTTAGATTTTTTATTACGTGTAGCAGAATCTAATAATAACTGATGTATACCTGTACATATATAGTTTTTAAACCTCACCTCATTTTGTAGAAATAGAATGGCAATGGCCGGCCCCACAGCTCAATAGGCTAATCCTCCGTCTGTGGCGCCGGCACACCGCATTCTAGGCCCGGTCGCTCCTCTTCCTGTCCAGCTCTCTGCTGTAGCCTGGGAAGGCAGTGGAGGATGGCCCAAGCACTTGGGCCCTGCACCCGCACGGGAGACCAGGAGAAGCACCTGGCTCCTGGCTACGGATCAGCGCGGTGCGCTGGCCACAGCACGCCAGCTGAAGTGGCCATTGGGGGGTGAACCAACGGCAAAGGAAGACCTTTCTCTCTGTCTCTACCTCTCTCACTGTCCACTCTGTCAAAAAAAAAAAAAAAAAAAGAATGGGCAAAATCTGGAGACATTTGTCACATGATGGACCACGGAGAAAGGCACCAAGGAGAAACCTTTCACAAAGCTAATGTATATAAAGAATATGTTGGGATCACAGAAGCACAGTATTACTTTTTTATTTGTAACAATATTCATTGGAAATCAATTTATGCCTTCTTCCTGGAAAATGAATACCAGGTCAAGCCATTGAACACAGCAGTGGCCTCTAACTGCCACGGAACACGGAGAGAGTGAGTCCTGGGTAATGGTGACATCATGAAGCTCTGCCAGCTCTGTCACAACGGTGTCTATCACAGGGTCTGGAGGGCCCAGGTTCAGCCTCCTTAACTCCCTGAATAATTAAAAATGGCTAAACAAAGCTGATGTAAATTTAATGTAAAGACAAGCCTAATCACTGTCACCTATGTACCAGAAAATGTTCTCTTAATTATAACTTGAAAAAATTTGATTAACACATCTGTACAATTTTATGGGGCACAGTGCAATGTTCCAGCATATATACACAATGTAAACCAATGCTAGACAAGTCATGATTAAAGAAAGGCCTTTACTGTAATCAAAAGGAAAACAGATTCTTCCTGACTGGAAAATAATCCTGACATCCATTCCCACTATGAACATTTCACTTATGCAAGTACTTCAGTGGATCTGATGTGTAGGGAGGGAAAAATTCATAATGATGATATTTATGTATAAAAGTCCATTCTTACACATGAGTTAAAGGAAACAACTATGAGTTCTAAAGGCCTATTTTGAGCACTTTTTATATTCATACTGGGTTTTGCAATATGCTATGTTGAGAGAGGAAGGCTTGAGGACCTGTTCTTCAGGCTTAGCCATGCCCCTTTAGCTTGACCCACTGGGGTCACTGGTCACTGCTGCAGAAAACCTACAGCCTAACTCTGACCATACTAGACCTCAAGAGGAAGAAAGTCACAGATCTGGGGAAAGTAAGAATTGGTGGAGCACTGGTATTCACAGGAAGAAAAAAACCAGCAAGCATTAAGAAATAAGCAAAGTAGGGACTAGTGTTACAGTGAAGTGGGTTAAGCCACCGCATGCAATGCAGCATCCCATATCAGACTGATGGTGAGTCCCAACTATTCCACTTCCCATCCAGCTTCCTGCTATAATGCACCTGCGTCCCTGCCACCCACATGCGAAACCCAGATGGAGTTCTAAGCTCCTGGCTACAGCCTGCCCCAGCCCCAGTTGTTGAGGGCATTTGGGGGTGAATCAGCAGATAGAAATCTTTATCTCTGTGTCACTCTGCCTTCTAAATAAATAAATAAATCTTTTAAAAAATGAGATAAGACGATACAAGAAAAGGAGAAGGAGATATGCAAGCAAGAAAGGGAATTTAGAAAACAAAAAGGCTGAAAATTAAGGAAAAGGCTATCACTCATTCTTAAGATTTGTGGTAAATTTATAACCTGGAAACTCTGAATATAATTCTTAAAGAATTAATGCTATGAATAGTGTATAAGAAGCCTACTCAAACCATTTCCACCAAATCACCCTTTTATAATGTTTTCTTGTAGAAAAATGCCTTGAGTTATAATGTAGGCCATCCAGCATATTTTTCTGTATTAGGACAGAACCTATATCCCATAAACATTTGCATTTTTTTAAAGAGTAGTGAGGATGGCAGGCAATGGTAATACCACTCTCCCTTCTTCCTTGCAGCCTGTGCAACACCAGAGGCAGCAGGACTCTGAACTGGAAACCCAAATTGGCAGTGATTCCTGGCACATATGAAGACATGACTTAAAAAAAAAAGCTGTTCAGTATTATTAAGAAAGGACTAGGTAACTTGGTATTTGTGGAAGTATATTTAAATTTGTGTATCAAAATAAGTACATTTAACCAGCCAAACTAAGAATTTTTTACTTCAATGCTTGACACGTAATACATACTAAATTCATATGTAAAAATAATTCATGTTTTTAAAATATGTATATATATAATTTTTATATATAGTTTCAGTTACTCAGATATAATTTCTTTGCCTGAATTCTCATAAAGACTAGTCTAATGCCCTAGTTATCAAGATGATGTAATATTCCAAATGATCAAGTGTCCCAAAAGCTAACAGTCCAACCCTTACTACACAGACTCCTTTCTAAAGTATGTAGCACTTTCTTTATTAAACAAATTATTCTGACTATAACTTCAGGTTTTTTACCAACTGCTTTAGTTTATTGTGAAAGGGAGCCTTGTTGCAGAAACTCCAGATGCTGCAGTGAGAGAACTGGATTGAATGGATTTTGACCATGGGAGATATCTACCCCCCACCACCAACTGTGCTCACTGGCAATGTTTCACTCCCAGATGAGTTTAAGAAGTTACACTGATTAGTTCAACATGGATGGAGCTATGTTAAATTAATGGCTGTATCAAAGTCTTTTGAGACAGCTCTTTCCACCTCCATTCCTAGGTATAAAATATAGAGGAGTTTTTGCATATTTGCACAAGGAGACATATAGAAAAATGTTTATTAAAACAATGTTTATAACAGCAAAAAACTGCATACAATCTAAATTTCCAAAGAAGAAAATAAAGATTCATGCAATGTAATACCACTATGCAGAGAAAAAAAAACCAAACAGCTACAGTTATATGTGTCAGCATAAATTTCAAAATCTTAAATGTCAACAAAAACACAGGTTGGATGGAGCTGTTTATATACAGTTACAACAAGTGAATAACACCAGTGGCATAAAAACCCAAAAAACATGCAGCTAACACGTCTTGGCCAGTGGTTCAGAGGGAAGTGCTCTATACTGGAGTGCCTGAGTTCGAGTCCTGGCTCCAGCTTCTTGTTTAACGTAGGTCCTGGGGAGTAGTGGTGATGGCTCAAGTAATTCTGTACTTGGCACTCACGTGGGAGATCAAGACTGAGTTCCCACCTCCTGGCTTTGCCTGGCACAGACACAGCCAATGTGGGCATTTCAGAAGTTAAGCAATAGAACTCTCCATCTTCAATAATAAAAATAAATAACCACTCATGGGACTAAACATCAAATTTAAGATGGTTACTTTAGAAAGAAGAGAGGAATGGGAGGAGCCAGAGAAAATTTCATTTTATTTTTTAAGATTTATTTTAGGGGCCAGCGCTGTGGCGCAGTGGGTTAAAGCCCTGGCCTGAAGTGCCAGCATCCCATGTGGACACCAGTTCTAGTCCTGGCTGCTCCTCTTCCAATCCAGCTCTCTGCCATGGCCTGGGAAAACAGTAGAAGATGGCCCAAGTCCTTGAGCCCCTGCACTCAAGTGGGAGACCTGGAAGAAGCTCCTGGCTTCAGATTGGCGCAGCTCCGGCCGTTGCAGCCATCTGGGGAGTGAACCAGCAGATGGAAGACCTCTCTGTCTGTATCTCTGTAACTCTTTCAAATAAAAATATTTAAAAAAAATTTTATTTTATTTATTTGAAAGAATTACAGAGAAAGGTAGAGACTGAGACAAAGCAAGAGGGAGAGAGAGACAGAGACATCTTCCACCTGCTGGTTCACTCTACATATGACCTTGATGGCCGGAGCTGAGCCAATCCGAAGCCAGGAGCTAGGAGCTTCTTCTGGGTCTCCCAAGTAGTACAGGGGTCTAAGCACTTAGGCTATCTTCCACTGCTTTCCCAGACCACAGCAGAGAGCTGGAGTGGAAGAGGAGCAGCTGAGACTTGAACTGGTGCCGGTGCTACAGTCGGGGCTTTAACATGTTATGCCACAGCATCGGCCCCGAAAATTTTATCTTTTAAAAAAGATTTACTTTTTTATTTGAAGGGCAGATTGACAGAGAGAACTGGTTCAAAGCTGTCTTCAAAGACTTTGATACAGCCATTAATTTAACCAGTTGGTTCACCCACAAAACGGCCCTCAATAGCCAGGTCTGGGCCAGGCCAAAGTCAGGAGCCAGGAACTCCATCTGGGTCTCCCACATGTGTAGCAGGGGCCCAGATACATGGGCCATTCTCCAATGCCTTCCCAGATGCATCAGCAGGGAGTCAGATTAGAAACCGGTGCTCAGCTTAACCTGCTACGCCACAAAGCCAGTCCAGTAAATTCTGATTTTATTTGCAAAGTTTAATTTCTTAAGCTAGGTGAAGGTGTACTGATTACTGGTTATGTTATTTATAATTTCATATGTTTGAAATGTTCTGCAATAAAATTAGTAATTAAAAAAATGATGGTACTCAGGTGGGTGATAAAAACTGTATTAATGTTTAATAAGAAAAAAGAATGGAAGATAATAAATTAGGAACTAGATATCAAAATGGTAATTTACACTTGAATGCCTGAATAGTTACTTGCTCATTCATTAGACAGGATCTGTAATCTGAAGTAATAATGTGGGGCAAAAGTAATTAAATAATCATCATCCTACTCCTCATTTAGCTTGGTGGCAAATGTAAAGGTGTAAGGGTAGAGTGTAGCCAGTGATGACACAGAATTCTATCTTAGAAAGAAAAACCTACACTTCAGAATACGCCTGGGATCACACCTGAAAGTAACCAGCACACCAGGAACACCAGGATGCTGGGGAGTGAACCAGAAGATGGAAGACCTCTCTGTATCTCTCTCTGTAAGAGCTAACGTCAGTGCGTGCCAAATGTGAGCCAATTTCCCAAATGTGAGCAGGCTTGGACAGTGAAACCATGCCCTCAGCACTGCTAGCTCTTCTGATTTGAGAAGCAAAGACTGTTAGGGCTTTGGGACACAGGCGTCTTAGTTCTTCAGCAGTGTAACTGTAAAATTAGCTGAATGCTTTACGTCGTGCGTCGGTTTGCTGGTGCTGCCGTAACAAAAGACTGCGTGGCCTCAACAACAGAAATTCGTTTTCTCACAGTTCTGGAGGCTGCAGGCCCAAGCTCAAGGTGTTGGCAGGTTTGGTTTCCTCTGAGGCCTCTTTGCTTAGCTAGCAGAGGTCACCAGGGGCTGTGTCCTCATAGGGTCTCCTTTGTGCATTCCTGCTCCTGGTGTCTGCACGTGCATCCCAACTTCTTATAAATATTAGATTAGGGCAGAATATAAGGAGTTTTCATACTTTATCAGAAAAAGTCTATTATGAAAAAACGAATTAAAAATTTTAATTTTATTTTCCCACAAATTTTCTCAAGTACACTCATATTAACATAGTTGGACTTTTCAAATCAGCAGAGTACCGTTCAAACTTGTCTACCTTCTCTTTATATTCTACATGATATGTTTTTCTACCTTTGTAACATTCATTTATTTATTTGACGTCAGAGTTAGAGAAAGATAGAGAAAGCCAGATAGAGATATCTTCCAACCAGTGATTCATTCTCTAAATGGTCACAATGGCCAGGGCTGGGCCAGGCCAGGGCCAGAAGCCAGGAGCTTCATCCAGGTCCACTATGTGGGTGCAGGGGCCCAAGTACTTAGGCCATCTTTTGCTGCTTTCTCAGGCACATCAGCAGGGAGCTAGGCTGGGAGTAGAGCAGCTGGTATTGGAGGTGGTGGCTTATCCCCTGTGCTGGCCTCTCTACGTGTTTTCTGTGGTGGTTTACATACCTGGATGATTATCAGAATACTTGGGTTTTTCCCATTCCTTTCTATACAACTTAATAAATCAGTCTCTACAGACAGGGTCCAGAATACATACTTTTTAAACAGCTTTCCAGCTTTTATTCTGTAAAGCAAAATGCTCATAAATGAGCATTCCCACTCCGTTCAAATCAATTATTTCCAATGTTGGCGTAACACATACTGGATTTACTGCCTCATCTTAAACACACAGAAAACCAGACACTCTTGCTGACTTGTCAAACAGTTCAGAGATCAGAGGATCCAAGGTAGCTAGAATTCGTGGGGAAATACCAGAAAGGGGAGGGAGACACAGAAAGAAAGCGCCTTAGATTTCTCTAGAGTCCCGTTGAGTTTCGGCTCATCTGTGCACATGAAGGAGAAAACCCACCTCAGTTAGGGAAAAGAACCACTGGAAACAGACTGTGGAATTATCTCCAAAGTTGACATAGAGTTGGGAATAGCTCAAGTTGCAGGCTACAGAGACCTAAGCAAGCCATGGGGCATTAACACCCTGGGAGAGGTATTCCCTCAGTAGTGGGGATACTAGAGCTGCTCTGAGGACCCCAGCACAGCTTAAAGGCCTTGATAGGATTCAACTAATTTGAATTGCATGAGAACAAAGCCCCACCGTATGAAAGGAATCTAAGGAATACCCATTAGTACTCAAAGAGGCACGAAAACAAAACTGACACCCAGGAGGAAACATGATCCATAGAAACAGTTCCAGGGTACTGGTGGCACAGTGGGTTACACTGCCGCCTGCAGCACTGCCAGCATCCCCGGCATCCCATGTAGGCAGCAGTTCAAGTCCTGGCTGCTCCACTTCCAATCCAGCTTACTACTAACGGACCTGGAAAAAGTAGCAGAAGATGGCCCAAATCCCTGGCCCCTACCACTCAACGGGAGACCCAGAACAAGCTTCTGGTTCCCTGTTTCAGCTTGGCCCAGCTCTGGTCGTTGTGAACGACCATTTAGAGTGAACCACCGGATGGAAGCTCTCTCTCCTCTCTGTAACTGACTTTCAAACACAGATGGTAAAATTAGTGGAAAAAGATGTTAGAACAATCATTAAACCATTACACTTCCTAGATTCAAGAAAGCAGAGGAAAGCATGAACATAAGGAAGGGAAAAGATAAATGAAATACCTAAATGATACTTCTGGACATGGAAAACACAGTATTAGAAATGAAAAGTATACCAAATGAGACCAATAGTAGATCATAAGTCACAGAAGAAGTGGTCAGTGAAATTCTTCAAGTTCATGAAAAACCAACAGGACAAACTCATTCAGGAATACAGCAATAAACACATAACAGCAACACTTCTAAAACAAAACACAAGCAAAAAAATGGAAGAAGTTCGGAGCTGTGGGGCAACATCAGAATGCATGGGCTGCCATCAAGCAGACTAACTCACATGTAGTAGGAATCTGAGACAGGTGGCAGGGTGAACGGAGACTGATCTGGAGATCGCGCTAAGCATTTCACAAATCTGAAGAACACTGTAAACTCACAGTTCCCAGATCCCTAACTCATCCTGTAGAGATGAAACATGAAGAAACCACACTATGACTACATGCTAACCAAATTGCTGAAGGTCAGTAACAAAGGGAGAAGGTTACTGGGAAAAAGAGAGATGACATCTAGAAGAACAAAGGTAAAATAACAGCAACTTTTCATCAGAAACCATACAAGTTAAAGACAATGGAGTGACATGTCTGAAGTTCTGAAGAAAACAAAAATGCCAATCTGATTTACATTCAGTGCAAACTTTTCAAAAGTGAGGGAAAAAATGAAGTTTGGGGGATCTTTTCTCTTTCTTGCTCTATTTTTTTAAAGCAACTGCTTAAAGTAAAAAACCCCAAGAATGTGTTTTGGGCTTTCTAACATAAGAATAGAATAAAATGTATGGTAACAATAGCAGAAAGGCTGAGAGGACTAATAAGTACCTTCTACACTACATCTAATGAAACAAGAATTTCTGCAATTAACTAATAAACTCAAGATGAATTTGGAAAATCCTAGGGTAATCCTCACAAAAACAAACAAATCCTAGCATTTGTTTAGGTTATCAAAAGGTTAAAGAACTTTGCTCTTCCCTTAAAACAAACCTCCCCAAAACCCACATTTAATTCATAAAACTTTAATTTCTCTGGGATGCTCAGACAGCTTAAGTTCACAGGACAACTAATACAGTATCTAAGGCAGACAGGGAGAGACAATATGCTTAATGAGAGAAGACACCAGGTGCCACACAAGTCAGTAAAAAGACTTCAGGTAAAATTCTAAACATATGGCGAGAAAAAGTGTGGGCTACAATGAGAATATACAACTCTGGGGCTTCTGACACAAAAGGAATCATACCTCCCCTACAGGTTCTTCCCAGATCTTCCCAGGAGTCTCCACGAAAGAGTGGGGAAGGGTGGGAAACCTGAAAATATAGGCCCTCCTAGGTGCAAGCTTGGAAAAGGCTGGAGGAGGTCTGAAGCCTTCCTGAATCTTCCCTCTCTATCTCACCTAAGCAATGACAATGCAGTGATAGGTAGACCACAGGTGAGACAAGCATACCATTGAAGGCTAAGTTCCTCTAGAAACTCTTGAAATGCAATCTTAGACTGGCCTCTGAACTGGTTACCTCTGGTATAGATGGGGCTAGGGTTTTCAGAACTAAAAGTTAATAAGTGAGACTGACAAAACTCCTGCAATCAGAATTCCTTGGCATATCTATTAAAAAAGGATGCCTCTAAGGCCCCAGGTTTTATCTCTTGAATCAAAACTCCAGGAATGAAATCTGAGAATCTACAATTCTAACAATCTTCCCAGCAACAGCTGGACCATGAAACCTGCAAACTAATGGTCTAATAAAGGAGGCTGCTCCACAGGCAATTCAGAGGCTGAGGGCATTCCCCTGCCTTCATCTCATCTGAAAAAGGCATCTTTTTGTTCAAACTTGGAGTCTAGAGGAGGAATTAAGGATCCTGCAATAGGACACTTCATTGTGGTTCCCAGAACTCTCTGGGTGATTAAGCAGGTTTAAGATGAGCACATGGAAATGGACAGGAGGTCTTCAAAAGCTTTGTGGAAAATCTGCACTAAGAAAAACAATGCACAGATTTCAACATTTTTTGTGTGTCAAAAAACTCACACTGACTTGTTATATTTTAATAGGATCTAGGATGAGACACTAAAAAGGGAAAGACATCAGTTTGAAAAAAACTACTATCAAAGAAACATGAATTCTGCTAAAATTGAAGTCAGAACAAACACCAGACAATGGTGAAGATTGGGCGAGGATGGTGAAATCATGATTCTTTCGGAAAAGTGGGGGGGGGGGGGGCTATTTCCCAAGAAAATCAGCAGTTTACAAAGGAAAGAGGAGACCATGTCTAAGATACAATGTGCAGGGATGGATTGCTCACATCAATTTGCAAGGAAAAATTAAACTTGCTTGTGCCTAATTGAAGAGGATCTATGATTAACAGCAGAAACAATATTCAACACCACTTACATCTCAGTTGGTTCAGCTTACATATTCTGATATAATAATCAAAGCTGAATAAAACTCCCTGCTTCATAGATGGGTGCCAAGATGCTCATGCTTAGGTAACTTGTAGACAACAGCAAAGCTTTCAATTAAAATTTTAAACAATTGAGATCAAAATTCTAAAGCATTTCTTGAAAAAATTATAAAAGATGAAATACGGCTTTATGAGTATGATCCTGAAGACAACACATAATCAAAACAATGGCTACCAAAAGGTGGGAACGGTTCATTCAAAGCATAAGCAGACTGGTCAACAGCAAAGATCACAGGGGCCAGTGTTGTGGTGCAGGTGCTACCTGCAATGCGAGGATCCCATATGACTGCTGGTTCAAGTCCCAGCTGCTAATGCACCAGGGGAATCAATGACGGATGGTCCAAGTGCTTGGGCTCCTGCACCCACATGGGAGACCCAGATGGAGTTCTAGGCTCCTAGCTTTGACCTGGTCCAGCCTGTTACAGCCATCTGAGTATTTGTGAACCAGTGGATGGAAGATCTCTGTCTATCCCTCTGTCTATCGCTGCCTTTTTTTTTTTTTTTTTTACATTTATTTTTTATTTATTTGAAGGCAGAGTTATAGAGAGGCAGAGGCAGAGAGAGGGGACTTCCATCTGTTGGTTCACTCCCCAGTTGGCCACAACTGTGCCAATCAGAAGCCAGGAGCCAGCAGCCTCTTCAGGGTCTTCCCATGTAGGTACAGGGGCCCAAGGACTCGGGCCATCTTCTACTGTTTTCCCAGGCCAGAGCAGAGAGCTGGATGAGAAGTGGAGCAGCCAGGACTCGAACAGGCATTCATATAGGATGCTGGTACTGTAGGTGGTAGCTTTACCTGCTATACCAAGGCGGCCCCCCCCAACCCTTCTGCCTTTCTAATAAATAAATTTTAGAAAAAAATAAAAGAGCAAGAGTTATAGCAATTGTGTGTGTGTTTTTTTTAATGTTGAAGGTATTTTGTTTGTCCATTTTCTGGAGAGCTAAACAAGAATAACATTTGTTAATTATGAGCATGTACAGAGAAAATTAGCCAACGCTTCAGCAAAAACCAAAAACCAAAAAATACCTGGGAAAACTTCACAATACTCCTGTTCATTCCTCTCATCAAACAAGGGCAACTGTGCTATAGCTTTGATGGGAAATCATCATGGTCCTGATTTGTCTGCTTCTGACTCCTTTTTGTTTTCTGATCTTGAAAAGGCCCCAGTTTACTTTAGTTAATAATACACATAAGACTGCACTGACATGGTTTCATTCCTAGGACTCTTAATTCTTTAGGGATGGACTAAAAGGCTGGTATCATCACTGAGAAAAGTATCTTGAACTTGATGGAGCTTAGGCTAAGAAATAAAGCTTATTTTATCTTTTGATTCTATGTTCCCTTAAATCTACGAAAATCCCCTCAACAGTGTATGTGAGAATGTATGTGTATCTATGGCCATCAGTTTAGGCTACAGTAACTTTAGTGGCACCATCGCTTTCCACTCTCTTTACAAATTAAAACAGGACTACCATATACTTCATTTTTTTTTAAAGATTTTATTTATTTATTTGAGAGGTAGAGTTATAGACAGAGGGAGAGACAAGAGAAAGGTCTTTCATCCGCTGGTTTACTTCCCAAATGGCTGCAATGGCTGGAGCTGGGCCAATTTGAAGCCAGGAGCCAGGAGCTTCTTCCACATCTTCCACGTAGGTGCAGAGGCCCAAGCACTTGGGCCATCTTCTACTGCTTTAGCGGACAGCTGGATCAGAAGAGGAGCAGCTGAGCCTCAAACTGGTGCCCAAATTGCACAGGTGGAAGCTTAGTCCACTATGCCACAGCACAGGTCCCTACCATACACTTCTTAACTTCCAGGCTTGTAGTTCCAAAGCAAGTATGTCATCCCGGTTTCAACATAATAGGTAATACTTATTGAACTAAGTACTGCACTTAGCATTCCATATATACGAATTTCAATACAATCTTTATAATAATCATCATCTTAATAATAACACTGAGGCAGGAATGATCCCTATTTACATTGGAGAAACTGTGTCATACAGATTATGTAGTCCCAAAGTCACATAGCTACACTAAGTCAAGGATTCAAACTAAGGGAATTTAACAACAAAGATCTGTTCTCTTGAGCCCATGTGGCTTTTACTGTTAATTCTGGGTAAGAGAAGGTTGCCTCAAACTCCCCACTAAGGTTAGATTCAAGATTATTTAAAGTCAGGTTTTATACTAGGGGCCAGAACCCTGCTGCCATCGCTACTGCTGGTTTAAACACAGGTCAATTCAGAGGAATCTCTCAAAGTTCTCATGCTGAGGTCTCCTTCAGCACAATAGGAATTGTGGGCCATTTTTCTTGCCAACATGGCAGAAAACCAAGAACACTACTGGCTCTGCCTCAACTGAAAACTGAGCAGCCTTTTAGAAAACTGTAAAGTTCTCTATTGTATCACAAACGTTGGTAGCTGGTAGAGATGATCTAAATGAGCTCTGAGGGTAGAGTCAGTACCGCCTACATTTGCTAACAGGATCTGCATACCAAAAGCAAGTAGATGTTCAAGAACTCAGAATGCATCTATGGGAAAGATATAAGAGAATAACCCGTGTACCTCTCTGAGGTCTGCACCATGAAGACGCAAGACAGCAAAGACAGCACAGATCTTTCCAGAACCAAAGAGACAAGAATAAAATCACAGCTCCCCACAAAGGCAGGCAACAGTTATAGAAACTCTAGGGTTGTGACTATTTGAGAGTTGATGACCAAGATAGCAGGCCAAGAAAATGCCATGTCAGGAAAGAGACTGCAAATTCAAATGGGAGAGCCAAGAATGTTAAGTGGGTTATAATGCAGGAAAACGGCGAAGTCGTTAACAGTGAGCAGTTATGCAGAACTTACTATTCATCAAGGGATATTTCAAGATCTTTCAATATTTTAACTCATTCACTAAACAACCCTAAGAGGCAGACAGAGTAACCCACATTTTACAGGAGAAACTAAGACATTGGAAAACTGAAGTTGTGCAACGTCACCTAGATGGTCAATGGCAGAGCTGGAATGTGGGCCCAGGTAGTCCGGTTCCAGTGCTCCTTCACATTCTTAAACTCTTGTCAACTCTGCCTCTCTAGAAAAACCAGCAAGAACGGAAATGGAGGTGGCAGAGATAAGACTGATGAGCAGTGGTAGGGTGAGAGGTGATTTGAAAACAAATGTTGTAAACCAGGCCCGCCCTTTACATGTAGCTTATCATCTTTGATGGTTGTAGCTCTTTCCACAAGAGGCAGAGTCCTGCCAGGCAATCAGAATTCCAAACACGTCAATCCAGCATTTCAGGATTCAGGCCATTCTCTATATAGGAGATATAGTTATACCCTTCCACACCATGTCAACAACAAAGAAAAAGAGTGTAATAGGTAATGTTACCTTACACAAATAGCGTAACATGCTAACATGTAAATCAGTTAAAGAATAAACTGCAACTATATCCCAAAAGATACCCTAAGATATGAGGTATCAATGTTTTCTACGTAAAGGCAAAGAGCAGAACTATGGGTAAGTTGTGCTAATCTAAATTAGGACACGTGAACAGTGATTGGTTGTACAAAGACAATGTTGAGAAATCCATGCATCTGTTGATCAGCCTTATAGACACGGGCATTCATCTCAGTGGTAGCCATATAATAAGAGTTGATCTCAGCAGCAGACAGCCATGCTGGGAGACTGCCATTGAGCATGCCTGGGCCGCCACAAGGAGCTAGCCTCGGTTTGAGTGGTGCTCAACAATCTCTTCGGTTTTCTTTGAAGTAGACTTCCCTTTCTGATGACTCTCCTTTGATTCAAAGTAAAGACTGTTTCCAAATTATAAACAGACTTGGGGATACCTAACAATAAAATGCACATCAGATGTTAAAATGCAATTTTTACTGAAGGTCGAAGTGGGTGAATCAGGTAGACAAGGGGAACTGTGGGCCTTGCCAGAAGCAGTTCTACAGAGTGAGATGAAAATAATGAATTCAGTCAACAAGATGTGAACTAAAAGTTGATCGTCTGTAATAAGTAATATATTACAAGGCTGGGACTGCACTTAACTATGTCTACGGCTAAGGCTCAGAAGTAATTCCAACTCTGCTCCCTGTTCAGCGACCAATGGTGTAAAATTAGAAATCTTAAGTTGTAGCACAGCACTTGTTTCAAGGGCTATTCTGCATCAATGTTCACAATGATGACCCACTGAGTAGCAGCCAAAGGCAGAACCACTAACACCAGAGATTTGTTTTTAAAGATTTATCTTATTTATTTGAAAGGCAGAGTTAGAGAGAGACAAAAGAGAGAGAAAGAATCTTCCATCCACTGGTTCACTCTCCCCAAAGGCTGAACTGGCTAGGGCCCGGCCAAGCTGAAGCCAGGAGTTAGGAGCTGCATCTGGGTCTCCCACATAGGTGCAGGGGCCCAAGCACTTGGGCCATTGGACCATCTTCTGCTGCTTTTCCCAGGCCATCAGCAGACTACTGGATCAGAAGTGGAGCAGCCAGCACTCAAACAAATGCCTGTACAGGATGCTGACATGGTAGGCGGCAGCTTTACCCGCTATACCACAATACCAGTGCCACACTACAGATGTCTACCCATATGGTTAAAATTATATCCTAGCTCATAAAAGCTTAACCCCCAACTATTTGAAAAAGCTATCCTTTCAGTTGAAATTTATATTTCTCTAAGATTCCCAGATAGCTGATGCCTTCGGATACAGAAATATCAATAACAACATACTTTCTGAAGGCTGACCTGGCCCTGAGCAATTATTTAAAAGAATTGACCTTAACATACAAGAACAATGATTATAAAGATTATCCACATGTAGCTTAATGTAATTGTAGATTATAATACATATGAATGAGTGTATAATTTGTTCTCGTTGGCAACCTGATAAAAATGGAAAGCGCTATATAAAACAATTACTTTTACATGATCATGTCCAATTTTCTTTGGTTTTCTTCAGTTCTCTGGCACATGCAATTGCTACTTTTCATTTTCACTTGTCCCCTAATTTAGGGGTAATCAAAAGCATCTGTATTATGCTCTTCATTCCACTAATCCACTCATTTGTTAGTGATTCAACATCTTTTGAGGACATAATTTCCTTTTGCCAGTGCAGCCTCAAACTAGAATTTGGTTTATATTTTAGATACAAAATGCTCTTCTTTTTTGTTTTTTAAAGATTTATTTATTTGAAAGGAAGAGTTACAGAGGCAGAGAGAGAGAGAGAGAGAGACAGGGAGAGGTCTTCCATCAGCAGGTTCACTCCCCAAACGGCCACAACAACCATAGCTGGGCCAATCCAAAGCCAGGAGCTTCTTCTGGGTCCTCCATGTGGGTACAGGGGGCCAAGGACCTGGACCATCTTCTACTGTTTTCCGAGACCACAGCAGAGAGCTGGATCCGAAGTGGAGCAGCCGGGAATCAAACCGGTGCGCATATAGGATGCCAGCACTGCAGGAGGTGGCTTTACCCTTTATGCCAGTTCCGGCCTCCAAAATGCTCTTCTTCAGTCTACCTTTTAAATGAGCTTTTAGGAATGTACTGTGAAGCCGGCGCCGTGGCTCACTAGGCTAATCCTCCGCCTTGCGGCGCCGGCACACCGGGATCTAGTCCCAGTCGGGGCACCGGATTCTGTCCTGGTTGCCCCTCTTCCAGGCCAGCTTGCTGCTGTGGCCCGGGAGTGCAGTGGAGGATGGCCCAAGTGCTTGGGCCCTGCACCCCATGGGAGACCAGGAGAAGTACCTGGCTCCTGCCTTTGGATCAACGCGGTGCGCCAGCCTTGGCGGCCATTGGAGGGTGAACCAACGGCAAAAAGGAAGACCTTTCTGTCTCTCTCTCACTGTCCACTCTGCCTATCCAAAAAAGAAAAAGGAATGTACTGTGGCAAAAAAGAAGGGACTGTCTGCATCTATATCAGTGTTGACAACTGTCCTCGATAACACGTACAGTTTATATTCAATCATATCCATGAAAAGTTAGACTTAGATCAGATTCCCCAGTTTCCAGGGACTTCAGACCTACCTCCAGGCTCTTCTGCCAATAACCTTCACCTGAGGCCTTCTGTGAACAGCGCACCTATTCCCTCTTCTCCTTGTGCCCCCTCCATTCTCCCCCTAGTGTTCACAAGTCAGCGAATTCCTTGGCCACATCCAGCTTTTCCTTTGGTCTCTACGAAAAAGGATCAGCTGCAGGGTTCCAGACATGAAAGATCACAGCAAAACACAAACTATCGGGAGTGATGTGGTGATAAAAAAAAAAAAAACCAGGAAACAAAATCTGGAAGAGGGAAGACTACACAGGATCTCTTTTATAACAAAATAATAAAGGAAGAAAGAGAAAGAATTTGCCAGAAACAGGAAAGAAAAGCACACTAATTAAACATTTGTATAAAGCTCTTGCTTAACATGTATTATTACACAGGAGCCATCCACAAACAAGATGGGTGGATAATTGGTATTTGATCAGTCTGTAAACTAATGGCACATGGCAAAGGGAGAAGAAGCCCCGAATGTCTGGGCCAGGTAGTGTGCTCGCACTGTCTCAGCTGCTTACTGAAAAATGCACTGTGAAGCCCACTTGGTCAGGGAGGTGGTACATTCTCAGGAGACTTCTGTCAAAGTTCTGTGACCCCGAGCAGTCAGGGTTCCAATGCAACCCAAGGCAGCTTTCCAGGCTGGGTTAGCGGAGGATAATGCAGATAAAAAGAGTTGCAGCTTCCAAAACATTTTTGGGATCAAGTGTGTCAATGATGCCTGGTTTCTATAGAGTCCTGCTTTACTGGAGGCAGAAACTAACCAAGAAAGAGTGCCTTCTACTGCCCAGGACTCCATTATTTTCCCATAATGCCCTATGCCACATAAAGCATTGTTACTCACTCTTGAATGAGTAACACAGTTACATCTATGGCAAGTTAGTAAACATCATGTACTTGAAGGAAAAAATTGAATTTTTCCAACTCATCTTGTTGCGAATATGTTTCATTTCAGTATCTTGAAGACAAATGGTAAATTTCTCAAATATTTAGAACTGAAAATGGTTTAAAATTACACTAATGCAAGTAGGCCGTATAAGTATACCAGAAATGTAGGGTTAGAGATGGAGGGAGAAGAAAAATGTGGTCTGTAGTTAATGATTGCTTCTGGAGACTACACACTCATAGAAAAGTTGTCAATAATGGACTTTACTAAGTCAGTCTTTGGATGGAAATTACATACTGCCCAGTGCATACTGCACACATCGCTGCCATCAGCACCGCTTTAAAGACTTGTCAGCTCACAAAAAAGCCTTCCCATCGGCTACTGGCCACTTCCTTGCCCATATTCTGTATAAACATTCTTTCACCTTTGAGGTACAGGATAATAAAAGCTAAGCACTCAACAATTTTACTTTGGCTAACCTTATTAATCTTTACGTGAGATTCTACAAATAAGAGGTATGGTTTTATGAGATCCACACAGAATTAACACCTACCTAGTACTGTGTGGCAACTACTTTTCTAAGTGTGTTACAGGTAACAATCCTCAGAACAAGCCTACCAAGTGAGCATGCGCAGCTCAGAAAGAACACCAGAGACATGAGAGTTCACGTAGCCATTACTCAGCAAGGATCCGTATTTATCTAAAATGTCCACATGCAGTCAGAAGAGGATCTCAACATACAAAACAAAAATAAATTTCCTACAACTAGTTTTTTTAAAGTATGTAATAATGTTGGCTTCATATCTGTAAAAGACAAATTCAGTTCCTCTTCTGACTCACGTGCCCTAACTTCAAATTTTATCTGCTAGTAAAGTTCAAAAAGAAGAGTAAATTATTACTACTATTTTTTTAAGAGAGGCACAGCTTAACTTGTTGGTCTTGACACCCAGACGCAGAGGGCTAAAGCAGGTGACAAAAATCTAAATGGCTAATGGAACCCTATCACCATCCTCCAAGAAACACAGTGGACTTTTCTGGTACAAATCTGTCATTACCACTATTCAGAAAGTTTCCAAAAAGATCAAGAAGGAAAAGTAGAATGGGGCTGTGAGGGAGGTCAAAGGCTGCAGACCATTCTTCCACTTGAAGAAAAGCCAAAGAGACCACACTGGGACTGAACGCTCCCAAGAAGCCATGAAAACTTAGAAAATACAGAGACAAAAAGAGACAGAACAAAGTCGACTGGCATTTTGTGAGAAATGGTACATTACAGGACACCACAGACAGCAGGCTGTCTCCACCGTAGACCAGGTAAGACGGCCTTGGGCACTCACAGGTTCATCTCCAGGAAACTATTTAGGAAATGCTAAAATGGCGCTAAAATAGGTGCTGCTGGTGTTATGCTAGTTAGCAAATAATAATTTAAGGGTTATTTGCTTTAGGAAAGAGTTGAGATAACTACCTTCAGGTTAACTTTCGCATGCTGCACCATTTCCGGACTGGTTTACAACAGTGGCATTCTAACGATATTCTGTTTCTAATCCTCCAATCCAACCTTGACCCAGTCACTCCTCACGCCTAGGGAAGAGAGAACCTTCAGTTATCTGGTTCTCAGTGACTCACAAGATGAAGTCCAAACTCCACATGCACCCTATTCCTTTTCCAGCTGTTCTCCCAAATGCATCTTTCATGTCTAGGTGCTCCCTACACAATCTCCATCCTGCCCAGGACCAAACACCAGCGCTCACATACACCTTCCTCTGTGGAGGTCGAACCCTAAACTCGTCCCACTGTCTCAGCCCCTGCAGCGGCAGCCCCTATTTCCTCAAAATGCCGCGCGGTCTCATGCACCTGTGTCCTTGCGTTTCGCTCTCCACCTGGCTATAATGCTCCCTCCCTCCCTGTGTCGGAACCAATTCGCCCTTCTTCAACCTTTCAGGAAAATTCTTCTCACACCCTCACCCTAGAAGGGGAGAAAACCCTTAGATACTGCCCTGGATTCCCCCATTAGTCTAAAGAACCGCTTCATCACTTTCTAGCTGAGTGACCTTGAACGAGTTCATTAATTTCACTGACTCCACGTCCTCATACACAGAATGCTAACATCAACTTCTTATCACTGTGAAAGAACCAGTGTCCAAAAATCACTCTGTAAACAGTGACGGACAATGCACGTAGTTACAATTTTATCATAGCTCAAAAGAACACACATTACTCTATGTGAATATACTTTATTTAACCTAAGGTAAGATTTATCTCTTGTTTTCTTGTCCTTGCTTCAAAGATGGCATGCATTTTTATTCAAATTTGTGGCTAAACCAAGTCCTTGTGCTTCTATGATCATGGAAAAAAGGAAAAAAAACACACACACACACACAAAAACCCTTACAGTGATGCTTAGTTCATTTGAAGAAAACACGTAAGTGGAAACCCTGGCTGGGTAAGGATTTTTCCTTATGCCACCTTTCCTAGAGCCTTCCCAAGCTTCTGTTATGCACACACAATTAACTTAAACAGAATCGGAGGATTCCATGAATGGATACAAGTGTATCTTGTCCTTAGCGTATAATCAAAAGGAAGGAGTCATGGAACAGATCCCACATGAACCTGACCTTAAAACATAGCAGCAAATGCCTGCAGTGGCATCTTCAAGTGCCCTAAGTGGTTGAATGTCCTCCTATGCTTATTTGATCCCACGGCACAGGTTGCCACTGCTATCTGAGTAACTGGTGCTTCACATATGAATGTTTTAACACGATCAGAATCACTGATGCAATCCCATCCCCAGTTGTTGAATATCTACTGCTCCAGGCCCTACAAGAAGTCCAAGATAAGGGTGATGGACTCCAACCGTAAGCTGCCAAACATACAAAAGGGAAAATAAGCCGTCACTACGTCTCATTAACAGAAAGCAGAATCCTGTAAGACACATGTTGGGCCCAAGAGTAGTGACAATCGACGAAGATATTTGAGTTGGGGCGCCAGGCTCACAAAAATTAAAACTGTACATTACAAGTTACTGGTGGCCGACAGCTTTTGTTAACATGTTGCTTCTGCAGTATTTGCTGCGGGCAATCAGACGCACTTCTGCCCTTCTTCATTACTCTGAATTATAAACCTAGCGACCGCTGTCTGAGGAATAACGTTAACACTCACGTCGCACATAGGCGCCAGGCAGGGCTGCAAACCCTCACGTTGTATTTTTCTCACTTTCCACAACAACCCCCTGGGGTAGGTACATATCTCCCCATTTTACAGATGAGGAGGTCGAGGCAAAAACAAAAATATGCAACGGGGCCAAAACACGTATTCCCCAGGGCGAACGAACCCACTCGCCAGAACCGCTTCCCGCGGCGCTGCCCGCCTCTCCCGCACGCCCGGGGCGCGAAAACCCATCGCCTTTCCTTTCCCGCCAGGGATCAATCTTCCCTTCCCTCAACAGCACTGCAGGTTCTCGCAGATCCTCTCACCGGTGCCCTCCCCCCAACGCCGGAGCACCGGCTGCTGCTGAATCCCAGGCAGTGCGGGCTCCACGAGACCGAAGCAGATCGCCAGGTGGGGATCAAGAAACGCAACCTTCCGGGCCGGGGATCCGTTCCTGCATCGCCCCCCAGGGAAGGGCACGCAGGAGGCGCTACCCGCCAGCCCACCACCACACACGCACCAGCGGGATCCTCATCTCCCGACCCCCCACCCCCACCCCGGCGGCCTGGGTCCTGCCACCTGCTCCTCGACCCATCACCAGCCGTCTCCCTCGCCAGGCCTCCCGCGCCTCGCTCCCCGCGGCGGCCAGGCCCCCCAGCCCACCCCTCCGCAGGGTCCCGCTACTCACGGTTCCAATACACGGGGTAGCACTCTCCTTGGACCACGTCCACCTCGTAGAGGCCGCCCCGCACGCACACCGGCTCGATGGGCACCAGCTCCTGCATCGCGGGCTCGTGCCTCGCCGCGCGCGGGCAGAAGCCGCCGCAGGCGCGGTCCTCGTCGTCTTCCTCTCCGGAGCTGGAGGCCGGGCCGCACACATGGTCGCCGTCCGGGGCCTTGGCCCGGGGCCCGGCCCCGGTGGCTTGCAGCAGGGTCCGGAAGGCGAGCTCGATGCGGAGCGAGTCGTAGCCGATGAATGGCTTCCAGGTCTTCTTGTCCTCCCTGTAGAACCAGCGCACCTCCTCCGGGCCCAGCTCCGTCACCACCTCGTAGCGATGCCGGGCGGCAGGGCCGCCGGGCCGCGCGCGCTTCCTCTCCCCGGACCCGCCGCCCCCCGAGTTCGCCGGGCCCAGCGGCGGCGGCGGAGGCGACGGGTGCAGCGATGAGGCGCCGCCGCTCTCGCCCTCGCTGAAGTAGCGCAGCGACGAGCCCGACTCGGCCGAGCTGAAGTCATAGGTCTCGTCACTGAGGCAGGGGTCCAGCGCCAGGTGGGGGTCGTGGTCGTCGGCGCTCGGCGGCAAGTGCAGCCCGGGCTCCCCGCGCAGCAGGGTCAGGGGCACGCTGCCGTCTCCCGGGTCCCCGCTGGGCAGGTGCTCCAAGCAGCAGACGCTGCCGCCGAACGCCGGCCCCGCGTCGGAGCCCAGCTCCCAGGCGCTGCCGCCCCGGCCGTTATGCTCGGGGCTCCGCGGGGAGCCGCGGCCCGCGTAGTTCATGCTGTGGAGACGCCGCCGGCGGCCCGGCCGCGGCCCCCAGCGCTTCCGCCACACATCCAACGCCGCCGCCCTCTCCACCGGGAGTTTTTAATCTTTCAAATCCCGAACAGGGCTGCGGCGGGCGGTGGCGGCGGCGGCGGCTCCGCCCCCTGCGAGGCGCGCGGCCGCCGCAGCCGCGTTCGGCGGCCCGCCCCTTTGTCACGCAGCCTGACGTGGGCGGGCCTGGGGCCCAGGCCCCGCCCCGCTGGCCGCGCGCCCCGCCCCGGAAGCTCCGGCTCCCTCTCCCCCCACCGCACCTCCGCTCCGGGCCCCTCAGGCCGAGAATGCGGGGTCGGCTGAGGTCACCCGCCGCCCCTGGGCCTCCTCAGCTCAGACCCCGCCCCCGCCCTGTGGGCTTCAGGCTCCCCCCCCCCCTCGTCCTTATAATGAGGGTCGTGAGCCCACGGGGTCCTCGGGTGGATTCTGTCGACGTTGCTTCTGTGACCTTGAGCTCGGCTTGGGCCTCAGCTGGACTTTGTAGCCACCTGCTTCTGGTGGCTCCAGAATGGTCAGCCTACACGAGGGCACTCCACCCCACGCCTACACTCACCTCGGAGTCACGGCTCCCGCGAGCAGCTGGAGTCTGGACTTTGCTTATATGCCATCTCCTATTATTACTTATCGTTGAGTACATGGGTTTCCTGTGTTCTCGACCTCATTGTAATGCCCTTGATGGACACTAGGTCTTTATGTCTCAGCCTCTCCCACACAGTGGGTAGGCAGTCGGTGTTGATGATGGTGACGACCCCGGCTCTGGCGGGAAGAACTGGACCTAGCTTTGCAGACTACACTCTGGCAAATCGCTTAATAGAATTATTCAACCAGGTGAACTCTACCAACAACGCAATTCTGTGACCTTTAAGGCTTCTTCCAGTTCTTTTAGGCATTTTCTGACTTCATAACGCACTTTCTGGGGTCATTTTTTTTAAACATTAAAAATAAGTTTTTAAAAGTCCATCACCCTACATTGAAAATCCAGAGGAAAAATAATCTCCTATCTCAGTGTTCTCAAGAATAGATGGGCTTCACTCAAAAAAAAAAAAAAAAGATTTATTTATTTATCTGAAAGAGTTACACAGAGAGAAGGAGAGGCAGAGAGAGGTTTTCCATCTGCTGGTTTACTCCCCAATTGGCCGCAACAGCCAGAGCCACACCGATCCGAAGCTAGGAGCTTCTTCCAGGTCTCCCACGTGAGTGCAGGGGCCCAAGAACTTGGGCCATCTTCTACTGCTTTCTCAGGCCATAGCAGAGAGCTGGATTGTAAGTGGAGCAGCTGGGACTAGAACCGGCACCCATATGGGATGCTGGCACTGCAGGTGGTGGCTTTACCCGCTAGGCCACAGCACCGGGCCCAGGCTTCACTTTCCTTTACCACTTTTTGTGGTGCTGATTGGGTAGGGCAATTTTTCTTGTCCCTGGGGATGTAATCAGAGCTTACTCATTATTTAAACCAGGGCCACATCTAGTTTGTAGGAATTTGGAAGTAGGCCTGTTTCCTATGGGCAGATACAGAGCAATGTTGGGGTTCGTGGCTTGGTAAGTGAAGCCCGGACTGGACTTTTGGCCCCGGTTTGTGTCCGTGGCTGGACGGTCTTGTGCTCAGTGGTGCACTGCAGCTCTGATGCAGAGCATCTAAGATCAGAGCCGTCTTTCCCATTCACGCTGCTGAGTCCCTGCCGCCCAGTCTCTCCTCCAGGTTTCCATTAACGACCTGCAGATGGGAATTTGGTATAAACTTCGATCTATTTACTTTCCACGGAGGCACTCGTTCTAAACAGTGCTTTGATGACCTCCTATGTCCCAGGTACCTTTAATACCAAAGAGTATGGGAGAGACCAAGGTCCCTCTTCAGGAACCTACGGCCTAGTGGGAGATACAGACAAGTACACAGCTCCGTTATAGTACAACGTGAAAAGTATCATAAAGTGGATTAAAAATAAGGGATGTCACGTGTAAAGTATCTCTTTTCCTTTATGTTTCTTGATGGATCGTAGCCTAATTATATAGCTGTCTGGTTAGATTACTTTAGCTAAATATTAACACTACATGATGATGTAAGTCCAATTAATGAATATTATCCTCTGCAAAAAGATTACTTCCTGCCTTGTATTGAATGAATTTTCCTGTTGTTTAAGGGTTGTGCTATCTGGTTATTTTCATATTACCTTCTTGTGGTCTACCGGGTAAGGCCACACTGCTTTAAGCTGCAGGATCCTTCTTAGAGATGTTGATTATCAACATACTGGCGGTGTCAGTCAGGAGGAGGGAGTCCTGGACTCTCTCCTGACCTCACTCTCTTGGTGTAGCCCTTGTTGAAGGGAGATTACTTCTGCTCCCTGGAAATGAGCTGGAGCTAGGACAGACTCAGGTCGTCAGAGAATATTATCTGGAGTCATGTGACTGCCTACATCCATTTCCTCATTCCCTAGCTACATCAAGGCAAAGGTTAGGAAGCTGCATTTCTCAACTCTCTTTTCTGCTTTAAAAGGTCAGCCTTCATCTGATGCTTCCCACTGCCTTCATTCCTTTTTTTCTTTCTAGAGTATCTTTTCAGGTCATGTGCTCCCAACAAGGTGGGGCCTTCATTCCAGTGCCCACGTGCTGGAACGGTGTCGGGGGCTCCTCATCACTGTGTGTCATCACAGTCTGTGTTCAGTGGATACTCAGTGGCTCTGTGGAAAGCATTCTATAATATTTAAATAATGACCCAAGACCAAGCTTCCTTTGCATAAGGCAAATACGTGCAGTTGATTCAGATTTCTGGCATCTATGGGCCCGCGCTGCTGCAAGAACTAGGTAGATGTGGAACTAAGCCTGAGGGAATTCTTGTTATGGGAGACAGAAAGAGAGAAATCCCCCTTGGCTATCCACCCAGAGACTGGAACAGTGCATGTGCTGGTCCTAGCACATATGGTAGGGGCTACCTGGCAACAGTGGCCGTGTCCCTTTCTCCATTCCAGAAGTTACGTGGTTCAATTTGTGCTGTCTTTTCCTTTTCGTCTCCCATAAAGAGTGTCCCTGTTGTTCATTTCAGCCCATTTTCACTTGTGTAAAGACATTAAGGACAGCCTCATGCTGTATAGTTTATTTTGAACCAGTGCCCCACACCCACACTTGAAATGGCTCCATCCCCAGGGCCTGGTGGAACACATATATTTAGAAGGAAGATGGAGAGCAGGCTTATAAGCATACCTCCATCTGCTGTATCTCCTTTGATAAGCCACCCACCCCTCTCGATTTCATTTTATTTTTTATTTTTAGGAAGACTGTTTATCCAGTTTCTTAAAGGAAGAATGTGTTCTGTGGTGCCCTGACTGAAAGGGACGATGAGGTAGACTACAGCAGAGAACAGTCATTGAATATATATTATGTGTCTGTGAAGTTTCAGGCACTAGGCTAGGTTCTGTGGAGAAGCATTTAAATCTAGCTGTATCTTTAAATAAGACCATAATGCCAACTTTTAAATTCCTATGGGAAATGCAATTGTTATGCCAGTAGGGCTGCATTACCACTGCAGAGGCCATTCTCTTCCTGAAGACACAGAAGCAGAGTACCAGATTACAATCCAAGGGAGCTGATGAGCAGAAAGAACATAGGAACACATAAGGGACAAAGTCACTCACCCATCCACTTACTCATTCAACAAATACTTACTGTCTAGTGCCCTTCACACGTCACATTTAGAATTGTCAAATACATTTACTTAAATATTTGTAAAAGTCCTATCCACAAAGTAGTACTTTCCCAAACTCTACAAGAAATGTGTATTCTTTTGGAACTAAAGGTAAATGGCATTGAAGGCATATATTCGAATGAAAGAATGTAAATCAATATAATATTGATGCCAGTTGTATGGAGGCAACCACAAAATTCTCATCAGCATCTTTATATGAGAAAGGAAATGTTGGCTATATTCCTGCCCTTTCATTATAGAAAGGCAAGGTGGGCCTTGGCTATAGATTGCTGGGAGGTCCACATTATGCATCCACTGGAAACATACTTGATGACTTCTGCACTCTAGAATTGTTTCCTACCTCACCCCTGGCTAGACTGAAAGGACTTATTTGTGGACAAAGAACAGAGCATATAATTCCTGTGAGCCACCAATTAAAAAGTAATCAATAATCATAATATGCTGAAGATATTTGGAAGTGACATCTTGGATGTGTATTTTATTCTGATCTTCATATAACAAGAAGGAGAAAAAAGAGAAGGTACTTCTAATAGGGAATTCTGCCAGTGCAACTCTGAGTGACTGGCTGATTGGCTGAGTTATTAAAGGACTGAATGGCAGGATTGATTTCCAGTTTTTGCAATTGCTGCTTAAGAGTTTGCTCATCCTTACATCATAAGTCAGCATCTCAAATTTAAGGTTTCAGCTTAAACAAAATATGATGCTAGACTTGCAGGCCCACAAATCCTATCCATAATTCTCATATTGGGTTTTTGAACCGTAGTAGATAGACATCAGGATATTTTTGAAAAGATTTATTTATTTATTTATTTGAGAGACAGAGCTATAGACAGATAAAGGGAGAGAAAGTAAGGTCTTCCTTCTGCTGGTTCACTTGACAAATGGCCACAATGGCTGGAGCTGGGCCAATCTGAAGCCAAGAGCCAGGAGCCTCTTCCAGGCCTCCCACGTGGGTGCAGGGGCCCAAGCACTTGGGCCATCTTCCACTGCTTTCCCAGTTCATAAGCAAAGAGCTGGATCAGAAGAAGAGCAGCGGGACTCAAACCATTGCCCATATGGGATGCCTGCACTGTAGGTAGAGGCCTAGCCTACCATGCCACAGTGCTGGCCCCAGCCATCAGGAGACTATCATTAATAAATTAAAATGGGATCTCAGGGAAGCAACATTCTTCAAAACTTTAATCTTTAAGATTAAATAACCTGCATTTTATGGGCAGGAATTGTGGCACAGCTGCTGGAACTCCCCTGAGGATAACTGCATTCCGTATTTGAGAGCCTTATTCAAATCCTGGCTACTCCGCTTCCGGCTAAGCATCCTGCTAATGTGCACCCTGGGAGGCAGCAGGTGATGGCTTAACTGCTTGGTTTCTGCTACTGATGTAGGATACCTGAATGGAGTTCCTAGCTTCTGGTGTTGGACTGGCTGAGCCCAGTCTATGGGGCATGTGGGGAGTGGGGAGTGAACCAGTGGATGGAAGATTTCTCTCTCTCTCTCTCTCTCTTTTTCTCTGTGTCACTCTGCCTTTCAAATAAATGAAAATAAGTAAAATTTTTAAAAGCATATTTTTAAAAAGATTTATTTATTTGAGAGGCAGAGTTATAGACAGAGAGAGGCAGAGGCAGAGACAGAGAGGTCTTCTATCTGCTAGTTCACTTCCTAAATGGCTGCAATAGCCAGAGCTGGACTGATCTGAAGCCAGGCACCAGGAGCTTCTTCCAGGTGTCCCACATGGGTTCAGAGACCCAAGGAACCGGGCAATCTTCCACTGATTTTCCAGGCCATTATCAGGGAACTAGATCAGAAATGAAGCAGCCAGGACTCAAACTGGTGCCCATATGGGATACTGGCCCCATAGGCGGAGGCTTAACCTATTATGCCACAGTGCCAGCCCCTAAAAAACCCATATTTTAAATATAAGAAATCATTGGCTGGCGCTGCGGCTCAATAGGATAATCCTCTGCCTGTGGCGCCAGCACCCTGAGTTCTAGTCCCAGTTGGGGTGCCGGATTCTGTCCTGGTTGCTCCTCTTCCAGGCCAGCTCTCTGCTGTGGCCCAGGAGTGCAGTGGAGGATGCCCCAGGTCCTTGGGCCCTACACCTGCATGGAAGACCAGGAGGAAGCACCTGGCTTCTGGCTTTGGATCAGCGCAGTGCACCAGCCGCAGCAGCCATTGAGGGGTGAACCAACGGAAAAGGAAGACCTTTCTCTCTGTCTCTCTCTCTCACTGTCCACTCTGCCTGTCAAAAAATAAAAAATAAAAAAAAAAATCATTAACAATGCTCTGCCCTTGGAGATCATTCTTTTTCTAAAGTTTAGAACTTGAGATTCAAATGACTTCTTAGTCATCAATGAGAGGTGATACTTTTTTTTTTTAGGATTTATTTATTTATTCGAAAGGCAGAGTTACAGATAGAGACGGAGAGAGATAAGTGTTCGATCTGCTGCTTCACTCCCCAAATGGCTGTATTGCTGGCCTCAGGACAAATATTTCTTTCTCTAAATGACTCCTGTTGTTCTTCTCAGGTTAGAAGTGGTAAACTTGGATCCCTCCTATTCCTACTTGGGTGTCTGTTTTTTGTTGCCGTAATAGAATACCGGATACTGGGCAGGTTGTAAAGAGAAGAGAGTAATTTTGGCTCACAGTTCTGGAGACGGGGCCGCCCAGGAGCGGAGCACCGGGATCTGCTTGGTTCCCGGAGAGGGCCTTGTGCCACATCCTGTACATGGTAGAGAAGTGGAACGAGGAGGGAGCACAAAAGGAAGGACCTGATGTTTCAGATAATAGAATCCAAAATCTACTCTCCGTGTTTTGAAAGTGAAACAACAGCCAGCACCTTGGCTCACTAGGCTAATCCTCCGCCTTGCGGCGCCGGCACACCGGGTTCTAGTCCTGGTCGGGGCACTGGATTCTGTCCCGGTTGCCCCTCTTCCAGGCCAGCTCTCTGCTGTGGCCAGGAGTGCAGTGGAGGATGGCCCAGGTGCTTGGGCCCTGCACCCCATGGGAGACGAGGAGAAGCACCTGGCTCCTGTCATTGGATCAGCGCGGTGCGACGGCCACAGCGGCCATTGGAGGGTGAACCAACAGCAAAAAGGAAGACCTTTCTCTCTGTATCTCTCTCTCACTGTCCACTCTGCCTGTCAAAAAAAAAAAAAAAGTGAAACAACAAAAACGAAAAAAGCACTCTATAGTCAGAAATATATTAAGAATTAAAATAGCAGAGGCCAGCGCTGTGACAGAGCAGGTTAAGCCACCCTCTGCAGTGGCAGCATTCCATATAGGCATCAGTTTGGGTCCTGGCTGTTCTACTTCCGACCCAGCTCCCTGCTAATGTGCCTGGGGAAGCAGTGGAAGGTGGCCCAAGTACTTGGGCCCCTGTACCCGCATGGAAGGCCCAGAAGAAGCTCCTGGATCCTGGCTTCGGCCTGGCCCAGCCCTGGCCGTTGCAGCCATTTGGGGAGTGAACCAGCAGATTGCAGATCTCTCTCTCCTTGTCTCTTCCTCGCTCTGACTTTCAAAAAAAGAAAATAACAATGGATAAATCAATTCTTGTAGATATATGACTATGGGGTGCAGAAAAGCAGTTCAAGATAATATAATAAATCAGAAATCTCCAAGACATTATTGTTGAGTAAAAATGGCAAGTTACAGAACAATGATTTTTTTATTTTTATTTTTTTGACAGGCAGAGTGGACAGTGAGAGAGAGACAGAGAGAAAGGTCTTCCTTTTGCCATTGGTTCACCCTCCAATGGCCGCTGCGGCCGGCGCACCGCGCTGATCTGTTGGCAGGAGCCAGGTACTTATCCTGGTCTCCCATGCAGGTGCAGGGCCCAAGCACTTGGGCCATCCTCCACTGCACTCCCTGGCCACAGCAGAGAGCTGGCCTGGAAGAGGGGCAACCGGGACAGAATCCGGCGCCCCAACCGGGACTAGAACCCGGTGTGCCAGCGCCGCAAGGCAGAGGATTAGCCTAGTGAGCCGCGGCGCCGGCCAATGATTTGTTTTGATCTTATTTTTATATTCAAAACACAAACACACTACTCATGTGTACATATACATACATATTTCTATATTTTTATAAATGTATGTCTGCATATATGTAACTTACAGGTAAAAGTCTAAAAGAATAAGCTCCAAACTATCCACATAGTTACTTCTGATGGTAGTGAATATAAAGGGAGTTGTTAACTTCTGTACTATATAAATTTTATGGGATTGTATCTTACTTCCATAATTAAAAAACAGCTTTTAAAATAAGCAAAATAAAATGGAAAATAACATTATTTAATATCGACCATGCCTACCTGTTTAAGAAGATTTTCTTCTCCAACCAGCTTTCTCCTGGTGTGGCCATGTCAAGCTAGTTAATCAGCATTCTCAAATAAAATATCCATAGGCGTCACAGAAATCACACGTAGACTGCAGACAGAGCTAGGTTCAGTTCCTGACCCTGACAGAAATCCCCGGTGTGAGTTCTGAGCCTCGGACTTTTTTTGTGGTGACAATTATTTAACTCAAAATTAGATAATGCATATGGAAGGCCTCACGGTGCCACCCCCGACTGGCACCTGACATATAGCTGGCAGCAAATACATTTACACAACAGAAGACATTCCTGTATTTCAGAAAGCTACCCCTATCCTTTTTCTTTTTGGCTCTTTTTTTTTTTTCTTTTTATCTTACAGAGTAAAGTCTGTGGTAATGGGCCTCTAAGCTACCTTGCTTATTTGCATTTCTCTCTAGCCCTGGGATTCCTTAGTTACTTAACCTCGCTCTTAGAACTCTTGGCCAATTCACAAAGAGGTCAGGGAAAGGGACTCAACCTCTCTGTCCTCAAAAACTCTGTAATGATGCATGCTCCCTTCTCTGGAGCTGTTTAGTGGGGCCCTTTTTTTTGACTCCTGCATCCTTTTTTTTTTTTTTTTTTTTTTTTGACAGGCAGAGTGGACAGTGAGAGAGAGAGACAGAGAGAAAGGTCTTCCTTTTGCCGTTGGCTCACCCTCCAATGGCCGCCAGTGGCCGGCGCACCGCGCTGATCCAATGGCAGGAGCCAGGTGCTTCTCCTGGTCTCCCATGCAGGTGCAGGGCCCAAGCACTTGGGCCATCCTCCACTGCACTCCCTGGCCACAGCAGAGAGCTGGCCTAGAAGATGGGCAACCGGGACAGAATCCGGCGCCCCAACCGGGACTAGAACCCGGTGTGCCGGTGCCGCAAGGCGGAGGATTAGCCTAATTAGCCAAGGCGCCGGCCGACTCTTACATCTTAATGCAACTTCTTGAAGAGGCCTTTAGACCTGAATCCTGGGTCACATGGTGTCCTTGCTGCAACTCTGCTCTCTTCCCTACTTACACTGCTGGCCTTCTTTACACCAGTGGTGCCATCCATGTGTTTTTTCAGAACCAAAATTGACATCTTCAAAGCATTTTGAGATATTTCCAGGAGTCCAATGCCCCTGATATTTTGTAGTGCCTATGAACTTCTGATCTCCTTCAAAGATTGTAAAACCTATGAGAACACCGTTAGAGCTAAATGAATTTTTGAGGTGAGTGAAACTTTCTTGGAGTTTTCTGATTTGAGGACTTAGTGATCTAAGTCACAGGTGAAAACATGGAATTTATCATTATAATTCTTAGGGAGGAAAATGATACAAATAGAATTTTATTCCCAGTGGCATTTTTCAACTACCACGAATAATGGTCATGTAATATGTTGCTACTAGTAAAATGAGAGACCACTGAAATGACTTCTCTCCTTAGAGTTATGAGTTACCAGAGCTGAATAATTAAAGACCAACTTGGGCCCGCACTGTGGTATAGTAGGTTATGCCTCCACCTGTGGCGTGGGTATCCTGTATGTGTGCGGTTTGAATCCTGGCTGCTCCTTTTCCAATCCACCTCCTGCAGATGGCCTGAGAAAGCAGTGGAAGATGGCCCAAGTGCTTGGGCCCCTGCACCCATGTAGGACACCCAAAAGAAGCTCCTAGTTCCTGGCTTCAGATGGCCCCGCTCCAACCAATGTGCCATTTGGGGAATGAACCAGGAGACAAAAGAACTCTCTCTCTGTTTTTCCCTCTCTCTGTCTGTAGCTCTGCCTCTCAAATAAATAAATCTTTTTTTTTTTTTAAAAGATCAACTCAAATGAACAAATATGTACTGAGTTACTACTCTGTATGAGCCAAGTATTCTATTAGGGACAACGATAGACTGACCCTTACAGAGCTTACAGGCAAGTGGGAAATGTGGCTAATCAAATACACAGCTGATAAGTGTGGAAGGAGCAATGAGAGAGGCCTTGAAGGGGGCTATCACAGAGGGATGCCTAAGCCATCCACAGGGGATACAATTGGGGACATTCATCACATCCTTTCCAGAAAATTACATAGCTAGGCCAGGACTTGAAAGAGCTCGCTGGGAAGAGAGGTGAGGTGGAGTGCAGGTGCAGGAAAGATCATGTACCTACTGACCTAGCACAGTGAAAAAGTTTGAAAAACTCGAACATAGGGGCTGGCACAGTGGTGCAGTAGGTTAATCCTCCGCCTGTGGTGCCAGCATCCCAAAGGGGTGCCGGTTCTAGTCCTGGCTGCTCCTCTTTGAATCCAGCTCTCTGCTGTGACCTGGGAAAGCAGTGGAAGATAGCCCAAGTCCTTGGGCCCCTGCACCCACGTGGGAGACCTGGAAGAAGCTCCTGGCTCCTGGCTTCAGATCGGCGCAGCTCCGGCCATTGTAGCCATTTGGAGAGTGAACAGATGACAGATGGAAGACCTTTCTCTCTGTCTCTCCCTCTCACTGTCTGTAACTCTACCTCTCAAATAAATATTAAAAAAAAACAAAAAAAAAAACAAAAAACTGGAACATAGAAGATGAAATGGGATGGGCCCAGCACTGTGGCATAGTAGACTAAGCTTCCACCTGCAGTGCTCGCATCCCATATGGGTGCTGGTTCTAGTCCTGTGTGCTCCTCTTCTGACCCAGCTCTCTGCTCTAGCCTGAGAAAGCAATAGAAGACGGCCCAAGTGTTTGGGCCTCTGCACCTACTTGAGAGATAAGGAAGAAGCTGCTGGCTCCTGGCTTCGGATCAGTACAGCTCCAGCCGTTGTGGCCATTTAGGGAGTGAACCAGTGAAAGGAAGACCATTTGGTCTCTTTGTCTGTAACTCTACCTCTCATATAAATTAAAAAAAAGAGATGAGATGGGGATAATGAGTAAATATAGAAAATCCAGACAATATAAAGCAGTAGTCATCTAGAAACTGCAGGTGCCTAATGTATTTAGATAAAAATGGACAGTTATTTTATGTGAGCTTCTTTGAGAAAAATCCCACCACAGTGTGTTGGAACAGTGGGCTGCGTTCCCTGGCAATGATCAGAGATAAGACCTCCCTTAAATCAGTTCAACCGTAAGCATTCTGATAATGCCCCAGCACCTAGCACTGGACCTTGTGCACAATTACCACCCAGTCCATACTGTGAATCCAGGACAACTCTGAGTATTGGTTTCATTCCATGACCTGTCTTGATGTTCTCATTTTCAAATAGTGCCCTTAGAGGCTCATATTCTGCCATGTCCAACGTTTTAAAGATTTATTTATTTATTTATTTATTTGAGAGTTAGAGTTACAAACAGAGAGAGGGAGAGACAGAGAAAGGTCTTTCATCTGCTGATTCACTCCTGAACTGGCTGCAATGGCCAGAGCTGGGCTGATCCAAAGCCAGGAGCCAGGAGCTACTTCCAGGTCTTCCACACGGGTGCAGGGGCCCAAGGGCTTGCGCCATCTTCCATTGCTTCTCCAGGCCATCAGCAGAGAGCTGGATAAGAAGAGGAGGAGCCGGGACATGAACCAGCACCCATATGGGATGTGGGCACCACAGCAGAAGGCTTAGCCTACTATGCCACAGTTCCGGCCCTGGGCAAGTCCAGTTTTTATGGGAAGGGAATGACAGAGTTCAACAACCTTCACAATGTTTCCTCAAATAGAGAACTTCCTTCCTACCTGGTTTGATAGATACCCATAACAAAGGTGGGGGCATTGTCCTTGTATTCATAATCTTAAAAGATGCGCAACTGGAGTGGTCAGGATTTTTACTAAGTGTAAACGAGGTCATGCTAATTTTTTAATGTTCCAGTTATAACTTGAGTCCTAACTGACTTGATTGCTCATCAACTATTTCCCCAATATTTCCTGTTGTCTCCCAAAGAATTCACAATATGGCCCACTCAGTACACTAACCATCTGGGTCCACCAAGTTCCTTTTTTTCCCCCACCAAGTTCCTTTTCTTATGTCCACCTGTATACCCTTCCTGGCCTCCCAGTAGCTTGAAGAAACCTCACTGCTGCCTTTCAGATGGTGCTGTCCCCTCCTAATTTTGTTGGTGGCCTTCCAAGAGTGCTGTCTGCTGATTCCTATTAAGTTCTTACTGTCCAGGTGCCAAGGGAGTACTAAGTTGAGTGGGGAGGAGAGGAGATAAGTCTGGTTCCAACCTTCGGGACAAATCTTGTACCTGGAAGCTAGAATATCACTGCTCTGCCTCTGCCTACTGTCAAAAGCTTCCTCTTCAACCTCTCACTTCAATTTCTATCTCCCAGGAGCAACTTTCTTTTCTGAGTATCTTTTGTCCTTCTCCAAATAAAACCACAGAAGGCCTCAGAGATAAAGTCCAGAGTCAACCAACCCAGAGCACTTCATCATCAGATTGGAACATCTAACATCTGTGATCCAGTGAACACTCTACCAAGGTCAAGCACTTTAACAGTTTTTCCCGAGACAAAGGAATGGTCTCCTCCACAGGTGATGAAAGAAAGGTCTACTTTTGGGTATGAAAAAAAAAAAAAAAAACTACAGCTGTTAAATGACAATTTCCTCACTTCCACTCAGATTTCAAAAGTGTTAAGGCCCAGGTCCAGCTAAGGCACCTTGGGCACAAAGGGAGTTCTGCCATCCAGAAGAGAAAGGACAGTTGTTTTCTCATTAACCCAGTGAATTGCCAATAGTTGTCATGAAGGGTCTAAACTCTTATTTTTTAATTTGAGAGGGGGAGGGAAAAGGGGGGGGAGGGAGAACCACCATCTGCCAGTTCACTTCCTAAATACCCTAATGCGGTCAGAAACTCAATCATGTGGGCAGAAGAGTCCCAACTACTGGGGTCTCCCTCACTGGGAGAGGGAGAGGGAGAGGGAGAGGGAGAGGGAGAGGGAGAGGGAGAGGGAGAGGGAGAGGGAGAGGGAGAGCATTACATAGCATTTGTACTGTATTGGGTATTATAAGTAGCCAAAAGATGACTTAAAATCTATGGGATGACATCCACAGGTGACATGCAAACACAATGATCCCTCAGTGTCTGTGGGAGGATTGATTCCATGACCCTTCAGACCCCAAATCCATGGATGCTAAAGCCCTTTGTGTAAAATGTGGTAATATTTAAATTATCTATGTTGCTTATAATACATGATATAATAGAGATGTTATGTAAATAACATAAATAATGTATATAATAAATATAAATAATGTATATGATTGTTATATTATTTATGACAAGGAAAATATAAATAAATTGTATAGTGCAATCTTCACCCCCCACACACAGATTTAGTTCCAGGGATGGTGGAATCCATGATACAGAGGGTTGGCTGTGCTGTGTCATATGAAACTTGAGCATCACAGATTTTGGTGTTTGTGGGGGTGGGAGTGGTATCATGGAACCAGTCTTCCATGGATACTGAGGATGCCAGCACTTGGAACTGGGAAACTCTATATAGTTTCATGTGAAACAGGTCAGAAACAGAAATGACATAGGGTGAGAAGGAAGATTTGCTGAAGGATTCTAGACATGAATTTTCTGGAAGACAGATGGTGGCCCTATCAATTAAGCTGTGAGCGTTTTGACTTTCTAAGACCCCCATAATGTAAAATCAGCAAACTGAAAATAGTGTTAGAAATATGACTGATACAAGATTATAAATCTTAGAAATGAAGAGTTCCTAGTCACACACTGGTGATAGTGACAAGTTCCCATCAGAAACGTGGCAGAGGTTATGAACTGAAAATTATGGAAAGAGGAAGGGAAAGTTAAAGGGGATAGAATTGAAAGTTCATCTGGTACATCAGCAAAAACCTGTGAAGTTCAAGAACAGTCGCACGCTACATTTTGCCAAGTAAAGTAGGTTTCCAATCATGGAAGACACCAGATGAGACCAGAAGTTATTCTGTAGGTAATATGAAGAGGTTGAAAAACATCTTAGCAGGAGGGTAAAATTATTTCAGGGAAGATTAATTAATCAGTGAATTATGGGATGGATTACGGAAGATGAGATTGCTTAGCGTACTTGTATGGGTGAGACAGCATTTCAAGAAGTGGTCAGAGTTGGAGATAAGAGTTTGGAAAGACCCATGAGAAAGGACTGAATCACTCACTGTCTCCTCTCATCCATAAACCCTCACCGGACCTTGCTCCTGATAAGGGCTGCTAATGCACTATGAAACTCTATAAAACGCTATCTCACAAGAACTGCAAACAACTTGTTTTCCTATTGAATAAAGTGTCTTTTTGAAGAAAGTGTGTCTTTCCACAACTCTTCAGAGGCATTGGCCTCAAGAATTAGGGGGTTCCCGTTGTAAAAAGGGATCTGTTCTTCTCTCACTGTCCATGATGTATGAGGAAGCATTTGCTCAACCTCCTTAAGGTGGTTACGCCATCCATTTTCGATGGCCCCGCTTCATTGCACGACTGGCAACCCAAGCCTTACGTTTCACTTTACCTCAAGGACAAACACTCCTGATGTTCATTTAAAAAATATTGCAATATTCTTAGAATAAACCTTTCCCTAAGAGAACATAAATATAGCTTCCTTCTTTCAAAGAACTAACTGAACAGCAATTCTGTTTAACTGGCAATGTCATTGAGCAAGACCCTACTTTCTTGCCCAGATTTCTCCTGTTTACTTCCCTTGTTTTAACCATGTTCTCCAGGGCTCACTGGGCTATGATGACGCAATGATGGTTCACCTTTCCCCTAAGTAAGGCGGTCACAGTGCTCACAGAAATAATTAAATGCTCTTCTACTACTCAGTACTACTGTGTGGAAGCATTTTTCAGAACCTTTCCAGGCAGAGCTCTTGGTACCAAGAAAAGGACTATTTGGGTTATAATTACTTTCTCACTGTGTCTAAGTGTTTTGGGCCTTGCTGAGACCAGCTGCCATTAGCAGGGTTCTTCATAGCAAAGGAAGGAAAACACATTTGTACTTTTTTTTTTAAAAAAAAGATTGTATTTATTTGGAAGGCAGAGACAGAGATCTTCTACCCACTAATTTGCTCCCCAAATGCCCACAACTAGGGCTGAGTCAGGCAGAAGCCAGGAGCCTGGAATTCAATCAAGGTCTCTTGAGCCATTACCTGTTGCCTCCCAGGACGTGCATTAGTAAGAAGCAGGAATTGATGTGGGGGATCCAGGCCTCAAATAAAGACACTCCAGCACGGGACACAGGTGTCCCAGGTGGCACCTTAACCACTGGGCCAAATACCCACCCCCACATCTGTACTCTTGACAGACACAGTGGAAGTGTGTGTTTCAAGAGAAGTGTGGAATGAAGGAAGAAGCCTGGGACAGGAAATTAAGAGATCTGGATTGCAGACTCAGTTCTACCATTAATTAGACATGTGGCCTCTGGTAACCCTCAGCGTCTGACTTTTTGGACTGTAACACGAGGAAATTAAACTAAAGTCATTTTCAGCTAATTTAAAAAAAATTTTTCCCACCCATAAATTCATCATCCATGAATGCATAAGCTTTTTGTCCCTTTTGCCAGATAGGAGCATCCAGCATAGCACCATTAGGACTAGAGATGTGAGTAATGGGGCTTTGCTGTGCCATGTTAACCCAGAAGAAACAAAATCTATTGGAGGTCTAACTAAAGAAACTAAATCTATAAGGGGTGTCCTTGGGGATGGGATGGCAGAGGGTGGGCGTGCCTTCAAGGCTGCTTATGTGACCTTATCTTTTAGCTCTTCCCTTATACCTCTCCAGTTTTTCACTATCACCTCACTTATTTCTGTGTGTTTTCTTTCCAGGGAGATTCCTCTTTAAACCCTGACTCCTTTCTTCCCCATACAGTATTCAGACTCCAAATGTAACAAAAGAATTTTCAGAATCTGTGGTCTGAAAGAAACGTATTGTAACTCTTGCTAAGTGACATACAATCTCAGCCAACTTCATTCATCCGCTCACGCTGGGCAAAGCTTTGGGAGTGGAAAGTGGGCGGTGCTGCCCCCACATGAGTTCCTGGCACTGGGTGCCTGGGAGAGGCTCCTTGCACATGCCACTCCAGCACAAGTGCTATGGGACCCATGTGGCACGAGGCAGAGGCTCTCAGTTTGAGTCTGTGTCCAGCTTGTGCCCCGTCTTCTTCTTCTTCTTCTAATGTTTTTCTCTCTATTTGGCCAAACTGCAGCTTGTTCTACTGACCAGTGTAGTGTGTACACATTTCAGGTTATGCCTTCAAGTATGCAAGAAATGTATGCTGTTTTTCTCAAATAGCAATGTCAGGTCTGTGTTCTGGGGCGCTTACCTGTGCCCGGGAGTCAGAGTGGAGGTGGAAAGCTAGGTGCTATCATCATCCAGCTGGCTAATATTGTCAGCATTCCTGTCTGACTGTCCATGGTTGGTCAACAGGTTGCTGTTGTGTCTTCCTTGTCCCAACCTCGAGGCTTCTTCAGGCCTGGTAGCCTTCTCTCATCTATATTTGTAGCATGGTTTGAGTGCCACCGTGGCACAGAGAAAACTAGGACGCTGTCTCAGCCCGCTGAGCAAGAGGAACCAGCACGCAGGTGTTTGTACTTCCTCACACCTGGCTGAGTGGGGCGACCTGAAGGCCCAAACAGGTTCCCTACGTTCTGCCTTGACACAGTGAGTGTAGAATGTTTTGGTTACCTGGGCCCAGGGAAGGGCCAAGACATACTCAGAACTACTTAGTGGAGTAGGAGAAGGGAAAGGAGATGACAGGGAGAAGGGAGGAGATCTAGGATAGTATCTCAAAATATAAGCCCATTACACCTTATCAATGGGTCTATATCGAGTCCCCAATTTTGGGCATAAACATGTAAATTTTTTGACTTTTTCACTCTAAAGATTTAGCTAGCTGGGCCGGCGCTGTGGCTCACTTGGTTAAACCTCCGCCTGCGGCACCGGCATCCCATATGGGTGCTGGGTTCTAGTCCTGGCTGCTCCTCTTCCAATCCAGCTCTCTGCTGTGGCCCAGGAGGGCAGTGGAGGATGGCCCAGGTGCTTGGGTCCCTGCACCCACATGGGAGACCAGGAGAACCAGGAGGAAGCGCCTGGCTCCTGGCTTCGGATCGGCATAGTGCTGGCCGTGACAGCCATTTTGGGGTGAACCAATGGAAGGAAGACCTTTCTCTCTGTCTCTCGCTCTCTCACTGTCTGTAGCTCTACCTGTCAAAAAAAAAAAAAAAAAAAAAGATTTAGCTAGCTAAGATAGAATATTATTAAGACTCAATGCTGTCTACAATAGAAGAACTGGAAAGGGATGATAGTGCCTGTTGTTTCTATTTTCTGCTTCTCCATCTCTTTATCTTTTATTGCTTTTTCCTCTCAACATGTTTCTGTTATCTTAGTCTCCTTCTCCCCCCAGAGAGATAAATTCTTTCATACTAAAACTTTTGGTCTTATAGGAGTATTTACATTTCAAAAGAGGACAGCAGGGATAAGTCAACATGTTAAGACTTCTGTTGTAGGGGAGTGGAATTTTTTCTTTTTCTTTCTTTTTTTTTTTTTTTAACTTTTTCTCATTATTGGAGGAGCCACCATGTGGTTGAGGGTGGAGCAATGGGTACTATATTTGTCTGTTTTCCATTGCTCTAACAAAATACCTGAAGCTGAGTAATTTATAAAGAGGAGAGGTTTACTTAGCTCACGGGTTTGGAAGCTGATCATTCAAACAGCAGGGTGCTGGCTCTGTTGAGGTTCCCTTGGCTGTGTCACAAGGCAGGTGGCTTCATGATGGGAGTGTGTGCAAGAGGGAGAGACACAGGGAGGCAGAGTCACGAGGGAGGTGTTCAGTTTGCTCTTTTGTAATAACCTTCTCAGGACTATTAACCAGGGTCTAATGAGAACTACAGATTCCTTCCAAGGAATGGTTAGTGGCTCATGACATGAGGAGCACAGTGGTCCTTTGAGTGTCCTTGGAAAATTCTACCATGCAAGTGTGCTGTTTATTGCTTTTTGAAATATGGTGAGAATTTATTTTCAAGAGTAGTTATTTGGTAAATTCCATAATATACTAAGCAAAATGTATCTTAAAATAATACCTTTCAGATGTACCTCTTATCACCTATATTTTCAGTTAAAAGATTATAAATAGCCTTGCTTTTAAAGGCTTTCAACATGGTTGGTACCTTGTCATCCCACCTTTGATACACAAAAGTGGAGCAGGTTCAGTGTCCAAGGAATATCAGGCTCCTGCAGTTCTCCCTGACCTGCCCACATCCAGTTCAATGTCTTCTTATTGGACTAAGTCTCGTTATGTCTGCATCTACTCATCAAATCTTCCATCTGATTGTCTGCTTAGGATTCTGGACTTCAGCATCATTCTCTTGCTTTCCCAATCACTGGTCTTCTCTCTTGGTCTAATCCTGGATGCATGAACTGTGCCTTAGAACTTCCCCTGGATATGTTGTTACCTAGATATGGGGCCCTTGGTTAAGGCTAATTAAAATGATAACAGTTGGGTGTGGACATAGAACCCAAATAGACATTTCATCTATGTTCAAATTCCCCCTACCTCTTTTTTGCTGAAAATGATGCTGCATTTTGGATACCAAATGTAACTCTACAGACACTTCATTTCATTAAGCTTATTTGCAGTCCTGCCATCACTGATGGCTACTGAAATGAAACAAAATACTCTTCTGTGCTTCCATTTTCCCAGGCGGCAAACCAGGAGGGCACAACGTGGAATCAGGCACTTCCTAAGTGTCTCTAACCAAGGGGATTATTGGCCAATCATTAACACAGCCTGCTCTGGGGGATTTTCGGAGGGGAGGGGAGGGGAAGATTAAACTGAGCCTGCTTGGGACCAAGGGGAAATGGATGCACTGAAACAAACGCACATATTTTGCTTAGCTTCGTGTTTTGGAAAAAACCAACCAGCCAAATTCTTAAGAATCCCTGAGGAGTGGTCCTTTCTGCGTAACACTTTAGGACAAAGGTTAATCAGAAAGATGCTTTTACAAACACAGCCCAGTCTCGCAGAGAGCAGTCTTACCTAGTATGCAGCAAGGAGCAGACTGGCACGGTGGCCAGAGCCTGGGCTTGGAATCCTGGCCCCTATGCTTAGCAGCTCTGTGCTCTTCTACAAACCATCTGACGTTTCTCAGTTTCAGTTTTCTTCCCTCATAAAATCGAGCTCAACTCTGAGGTTAAAGCAATAATTAAAGACAATGCACATAAGTCTCCTGGTCAACAAATGATGCTGCTGTCTCAGGGAAGGAAGGTCACATTCTAGCGGTTGCCATGGTTGACAGGCTGCTTCTCTGGTTCTGGCAGACAACAAACATGGTCTTGTATTAGAAAGCCCAGCTCAGGGTGGCTGGTAATTACCAACATGTTCCACAGGGGCCTGTCCCAGACCACCCTAATTGTGGCCAAGTACAGATACATGTGGATGGAAACTGTCACTTGTCACATTCCTAACATTTTCCTAATCTCTCCGTCTCCCTCCAAGCAGGGGTGTCAGGGTAGTTGATTAAGAGCTCAGACAACAAGAGCCTGCAGCTTTGGCATCACTTCTCTGCTCCTTCAATGGGCTGTACTGGACACGCAGAGCCAGTGTGGAGGAACAGGCTAGCGGGGCCCGGAGAACTTCTTTGCCTCTTCTCCTTTTTAAACATTGAGTGTCTTTTTTATCTTACTATTTTTTAAAATCTCTATTTTCTGTTTATTTGAGAGGCAGAGAGACAGTCCCATCTGCTGGTTCATTAGCCAAATGCCTGTGATGGTGAGGGCTAGGCCATGCTGAAGCCAGGAACTAGGAACTCAGCCTAAGTCTCTAGGTCAAGTACTTGAGCAATCACCTGTTTATTAGCAGGAAGCTAGAATCCAGAGTGGAGCTGGGACTTGAATCCTGGCACTCCAAAATGGCATGCAGTCATCCCAAGCAGCTTCTTAATGCCTCCCTCTCCCTGACCCCTCCCCAGAGTTTACAAGGAAAAGACCCCTGCATGCATTAGCTGAAGCCAAAGTCTACGTATGCATGGGTGTGAGCAGGGGTGGGGTGGTGTCTTCAAAAAGCTCATGGAAAATGTGTATCATTAAGAAAATATGGGCCGGCGCCACGGCTCACTAGGCTAATCCTCTGCCTTGCGGCGCCAGCACACCAGGTTCTAGTCCTGCTCGGGGCGCCGGATTCTGTCCCGGTTGCCCCTCTTCCAGGCCAGCTCTCTGCTGTGGCCAGAGAGTGCAGTGGAGGATGGCCCAAGTGCTTGGGCTCTGCACCTGCATGGGAGACCAGGATAAGTACCTGGCTCCTGCCATCGGATCAGCACGGTGCGCCGGCTGCAGCGGCCATTGGAGGGTGAACCAATGGCAAAAGGAAGACCTTTCTCTCTGTCTCTCTCTCTCACTGTCCACTCTGCCTGTCAAAAAAAAAAATTAAAAAAAAAAAAAAGAAAATATGGAGGCCGGCGCTGTGGTGCACTAGGTTAATCCTCTGCCTGCAGCGCTGGCATCCCATATGGGCGCCAGGTTCTAGTCCCAGTTGCTTCTCTTCCAGGCCAGCTCTCTGCTATGGCCCGGGAGGGCAGTGGAGGATGGCCCAAGTGCTTGGGCCCTGCACCTGCATGGGAGACCAGGAGGAAGCACCTGGATCCTGGCTTTGGATCAGCGCAGTGCACCGGCCAGAGCGGCCATTTGGGGAGTGAACCAACGGAAGGAAGACCTTTCTCTCTGTCTCTCTCTCACTGTCTGTAACTTTACCTCTCAAATAAATAAATAAATGAACTCTTTAAAGAAAATATTCTTTTTTTTAAAAGAAACTTTGCACCAAAATAAACTTGTCTTTTCCACAAACTTTTTGAAGTCCTCTCAAATGTTCCATTGATAAGACATTACCCCTTAAGCATGGACAAAATCACTTTTAATCCGCAATGCTGCTGAGTGATTGAGAAAGGGGTCTGGCAAAAATGCTCAGGACTTCCCAAATTCATCTCATGGAGTCTGTAGAACCGCTGGGTATCATTGCTGGCATGGCTTCCCACTCCCTCACCACCTGGGTTCTCATTGCCTTATCTAATCTCCAATTTATTTCAGCTCATGAGTTTGCCTTGCCTGGTGACCACTGGAGTGGCAGCATTTCCTCAGGTCAGGTTGGAGGTAGAAACTTGGTTCGTTTTCACCCAGGCTCTCCCGCTGCCTTGCAATCAGGCATGTGTGAGTAGCTCATTTGCTTGGTGCTTCCAAGACAAGGTCAAGAGACACAGAATGACAGAATTGCTGTCATCCTAGGCATTACCGTCATCAAGTCGTGTTTATCACGGTTTCACCACCACATGATACCAAGTCAAGGAAAGTAGGAAGAACACACAATTCCACTGACTCCAGGGCAAATCCCTTCATGGGACCTTGATAGTGTGTTCATTTGCAACAAAGGCAAATCACTTATATGATAAAATCATTTTATCCATTTATATGCATAAAAGGGCAGGCAGTTGGCAATATTCTAAAAGCTATTTAGTAACGAAAAATAGATATATTTCTATTGCCTTACCTTTAAGGTCTTTCAAAGAGGAAAGGGAGAGGGCACAGCTTGCAGAATCAGTTAAATTTGAAAATACAGATTGGAGGAACTAACATAAGGCTGCCAATTTTGTCTAGTGAAGAAATGAAAGAATAACCTACTATAAATTATTGATAACATTTCATAAAAAAGACACTCAAACACCATAATAAGGTGGATATAATTCCAGAATAAAGAATGGCCTTTCAAGTTGCATAACAGGGCTAATATTTACTGAATACACTATATGCAAGGAGCTGTTCCAAGTCATTTGAATGCACTTCATTACTCACACAGCCTTGTGACATGGATACCACGGTTGTCCCCATTTTAATGATGAGAACATTGAGGTAATTTGTTCAAAGTTAACACCAAAGTAATGTAAGAGCTTGGATTCATTTCTCCAGAGGCCATGGTTTTAAAAACATTATGGTGGGGCCGGCACTGTGGCACAGCGGGTTAACACCCTGGCCTGAAGCACCGGCATCCCATATAGGCGCTGGTTTGAGTCCCGGCTGCTCCACTTCCAATCCAGCTCTCTGCTATGGCCTGGGAAAGCAGTAGAAGATGGCCCAAGTCCTTGGGCCCCTGCACCCACGTGGGAGACCTGGAAGAAGCTCCTGGCTCCTGGCTTTGGATCGGCGCAGCTCCAGCCATTGCGGCCATCTGGGGAGTGAACCATCGGATGGAGGACCTATCTCTCTTTCTCTACCTCCCCTCTCTCTGTGTAACTCTGACTTTCAAATAAATAAATAAATCTTTAAAAAAACACATATGGTAAGCCTTAATAAGGCTTTACATACATTTAGCTTCATAAAACAATGTTTATTGCCTTAATCAATTCAGGCTGCAATGAACAAACTAGAATAGACTAAGTGGTTTGTAAACAATGGGAAATTTATTTCCTAAGGGTTTAGAGACTGGAAATACAAGACCAAGTTGCCAGAAGGTTTAGCTCCTGGGGAGCTGTCTCTCAGGTGTCCTCAGGAGGTGGGAGGGGCGAGGGCCCGATCACCTGTCACCTCTCAAAGGTCCCACCCCCTAACACCATCACCTTGGGTGTTAGGATTTCAACCTATGAATTTGGGAGGAGAAACAGACAGACAGATTTTAACCTTGACCTGCAAGGAACATGGTCTTTGACCATGATGCCCATCTGATAATCAGGCTCTCTCCTGCAGACAGGCAGGAGGCAGGCCGTGAGCGTGGCAGACCAGGCTGGGTTTGGATCTCAGCTTCGTGCGAGTCCGTGAATTTAGACTATCTGAATAGCTGTACCTCTAGACACCGAGGAGCACCGTCTGGTGTGAAAGACAAGGGAAACAAGTTGCTCCCCAAACTTCTTGCACACTAGCGCCAGATGTCCCATCCACAGGCACTATGGATTGATTTTCTCCAAGCCCACTTTGTAATTACCTTGTGGTAATCACCATTCACTGGAGTATTTCCCGCTGCTCCTGTTTGCATGGGGAAGGGCATCCTGAGGTCCCTCCTCCTGTCTGCCCCCTACTCTCCTCCAGGGAGGCAGAGTGAGTCCACTGGTGAAGTGGCCAGGACCATCGCCTTGTGGTTTTCTCTTGCAGAGCCCGTCTATCCCCAGGACGCCTTGATCTTCTGCTCATCGCACAGGTTCGCCTGCGGATGCAGCTCTGCCCACGAGGAGAAGCAAATTCGGTCTGGGAGGGGGTGCTCGTCAGCTCCCTGCTTTCCTATCTATAGTCACGTCAAAGCAGTCTCATCTGATGTAACGTTATCCTGACTTTTCTTTCCTTTTTAAAGATGTATTTCTTTATTTGAAAGACAGAGTTACAGAGAGAAAGGGGAGACAGACAGACAGACAGACACACACACACACACACACACACAGACAGAGAGAGAGAGAGAGTCTTCTATCTGGTGGTTCACTCCCCAGATGACCGCAACAACTGGGGCTGGGCCAGGCCGAAGCCAGGAGCCAGGATCTTTATCCGGTTCTCCCACATGAGTGCGGGGGTCCAGGGTGTTGAGCCATCTGCTGCTGCTTTCCCAGGCATGTTAGCCAGGAGCTGGATTGGAAGTGAAGCAGCTAGGACTTGAACCAGCGCCGATGTGGAGTGCTGGCATCACAGGCCGTGGCTTTACCTGCTGCATCACAATGCCCGACACCCTGATATTTATTTTTTGTCTTCTGTGTTTTCTTTCTGATTTTGTTGCAAATTTTGGAATGGAAGATAGGTGGTGTTAGTTCCAGGCATACCTGGTATTTTTGTAATTTGTTTAATTGTATGTCATTTCACAGTGCTGCACGGATACTGGGTTTTGTACAAACTGCAGATTTGTGGCAGCCCTGCATGGAGCCAGTCAATTGATGTCATTTTTCCAACAGCTCAGATCATCATTCAGATTTTTTTAAGCAGTAAAGCATTTTAAAAATTCAATTATGTACTCTTTAAAGTTCTAATGCTATTGCACGTTTAATAGACTACAGTATGGTATAAGCATAACAAATACATGCAGTAGGAGAGCAGACCAGTCATGTGATTCACTTGATAGTGATATTCGGAATACTGCAGTGGCCTGCAACCACATTCCCAGTATCTCCAAATCACATAATTCTACATATAACGTACATGCATTTCATAAGTAAAATGATATAATTTATATATAATTACATAAAACTTACACTGTATATCTCCATACAATTTCCCTTTGTTTCATGGCTGTATTTGGTTCCTAAACTCCAAAAATATGTGGCTCTTACAACTGTAAGATGGCTTTTGAAAGGGACCTTAAGAGGCCATCTGGGGGCTGGCGCTGTGGGTAAAGCTGCCGCCTGCAGTGCCGGCACACCATATGGATGCCAGTTCTAGTCCCAGCCGCTCCACTTCCAATCCAGCTCTCTGCTGTGGCCTGGGAAAGCAGTGGAGGATGGCCCAACACCTTGAGCCCCTGCAACCACATGGGAGACCTGGAAGAAGCTCCTGGCTCCTGGCTTCGGATCGGCGCAGCTCCAGCCATTGTGGCATCTGGGGCGTGAGCCAGCAGATGGAAGACCTCTCTCTTTTTCTCTGCCTCTCCTTCTCGCTCTAACTCCGACTTTAAAATAAATAAATACATCTTTAAAAAAAAAGAAGAAGTCATCTGGAACCAAATGCCAGCTGAAGATCTCTTCATATCAATTCTCCTTATCATTTTTCCTAGCATTTCTATGTGAATGGTACTGGACCCCAGGCCTTCTGCATGGAGGGGTTCATTTAATTCCCACGCAATCCCATGCGACAGGTGCCTTTGATATCACTATTTGACTAATTAGAAATTTGAACCATGGAGAGGTTAAACCACACATGCACAGTTATGGAATGACTCAGCAGCAGAGCCCCGTTGAGAGGCGAACAAGATCAATCCAATCCAATTCCAGCCCTGTATGGAGAAGCTAGACATTCAATAACTAACCAGATAAATACATGATGACAGCTCTAATGACAAAGTGACTTTCAGTCGTGAACGTCTGCGGGGCATAGGGATCTGCAAGGCCAGGGGATGGCTGGGGTGGGAGGAAGGAGGAAGGGTGGGCAGAATTTCTGGGAGGGGGTTTGTGGATGTGGCAGAATTCCTCTAGAGGGGTGTGGCAGTCCCTGAGCCTGGCAGAGGCCAGCAAGTGGACTGCAAATAAGGTGAGGGCGGAGGTAGCACACGATGAGGGCAGTAAGGCAGGCTGGGGTCACGACAGTGCCTTGGTAGGCCATCAGAAGGCTTGTGGACCTCACCTACTGTAGATAGAAATTTCCTATGCAGGTTCTGACAGCTGTGGCTTTTTATGAAGTACTAACTACACGATAGTGCTCAGCCTAGGCTGTACCTTAGAATCACCTGAACAGCTGTTAAACACTTTTATGCAAGGCCACACCCAAGGCCAGGGAGAAGCTCCGGGCCTGGGGGTCGAGTATTAACATTGTTTTAGGCAGAGTAGCCTCTGCAGTTCACTGTAACACACACGTACTGGGCCGCGCTGGTCCTAAATCCAGGCGCTCTGGGAGGGGCTGTACAAAGACGCATGCGTGTGGACAGCTGTTAGCTGCTGACTACTCAGAAGTTGTAGCTGCTGCAGCTGACACAAAAGGCAAGTGGGACGGAGGCAGCCCCAGGAGTCTGGTGGCAGTAGAAAGAACCCTTGTAGTTGAGGTGGATGAAAATAAGAAATCACAGGGCTGAATGCACACAGCAAATAACCTGGGGTACTCACCGCATCACCCCAGAAACCAGGAAGTCCATGCCAGGAGAGGGGAATGCTCCTTCTCCCAGTGTCCCATGCGAGGACTCAGCCTGCGGCCTGCTGGGGGAAGGAGACGACACACCCATTTAGTCAGTTTTGTGAGCACCTATTTTGTGCCGCTGGGGCTACAAGGATGGTCCACATTTCCTGAACTCCACTTGTACACACAAGGCAAGGGCTCTCATCTGGTTTTGGCTTATTCGATCAGAATGGAAACACCTTCTGAGTGTATTTCAAAAGCCTGGGCTATGGATAAAATGAATCAGAAATATTCCAGTGCTTAAAGAGTCCCTGAGGGATCAAGAGAAAAATGCTATACCTTGAACCATAAAACTGGAGACCTTCACGGTCAGCTCTTAAGGCCACTGATGGTGAGATACACTTTCCATCATTTCCTTTTCACTTGTGTGTCTTCTAGCATTGGCTCAGGCCCAGAGGGCATTTAATGAATATTACTTTGACTAAGGTTAGATGAGAGTTGAAGCCAGAAAGGACTCTTTGGTTTGGTTTTGTTTTCTGAACGAAGTTTTTTCTTTTTTAAAGGAGACATTCCAGTGTTACATAGACCAGGTGTTGAGGCCAGTAAGTGTTGGGAAGTTTTAACAGAAGATGGAAAGTCTTATTTTTACAACTCTAGGAGTAGGGGCCGGCACTGTGATGTAGCAGCAACACCAGCATGTCCCGTATGTGTGCTTGTTCAGGCCCTGGCAGCTCCACTTCCAATCCAGCTCACTGCTATTGTGCCTGGGAGAGCAGCAGCAGATGGCCCAGGTCCTTGGGCCCCTGCACCCCTGCAGGAGACCTCGATGGGGCTCCTGGCTCCTAGCTTCAGCCTGGCCCAGCCCTGGCCGTTGTGGCTATCTGGGGTGTGAATCTGAAAATAAAGGACCATTTTCCTTTTTACTTTTCATTTTTAAAGATCTATTTATTTGAAAGTCAGAATTACATACACACACACACAGAGAGAGAGAGAGAGAGAGAGAGAGAGAGAAAGAGAGAGACAGAGAGAGAGATCTGCTGGCTTGCTCCCCAAAAGGCCCAATGGCTCTGACCGAAGCCAGAGCTTTATCCAGATGTCCCACATGGGTGCAGGGCCCAAACACTGCTTGGGAAGTGGAGCAGCCAAGACAGGAACCAGCGCCTCTGTGGGATGCTGGCATTGCAGGCAGCGGCTTTACCTGCTATGCTACAGGGTGGGCTCCTCAGTTTCCTTCTGATTCCAGATCGTAGAAGGCCTCGTCCGTGAACTCCCACCTTTGGTGGAAATGACTGAGGCACTGCATCCCTGGAGAGGGATTTTAGAGATGTACCTACGGGGCCTGTGGCGGGTGGTCTGAGAGGTGCAGGGGCTGGGCATCGGGGCTGGGCAGCAATGCTTTCTCTTTCCATTTTTTAAAAACTTTTATTTAATAAATATAAATTTCAAAAGTACAACTTTTGGATTATAGCGGCTTTTCCCCCCATAACCTCCCTCCCACCCACAACCATCCCATCCCCCACTCCCTCTCCCATCCCATTCTTCATCAAAATTCATTCTCAATTATCTTTATATACAGAAGATCAACTTGGTACATACTAAGTAAAGATTTCAACAGTTTGCACCCCCACAGATACACAAAGTATAAAGTACTGTTTGAGTAGTAGTTTTACCGTTAATTCGCATAGTACAACACATTAAGGACAGAGATCCTACATGGGGAGCACGTGTACAGTGACTCCCGTTGTTGACTGAACAATTGACTTCGGTCAAGGGTATACGAGTAGCTGTGCTCCCCTGCTAGAACCTCCAAACGAGCGCAGGAGGAATGCTTGTAAGAGGCCATCCTGGGGTCAGGTTGTGGCAAAGCGGGTTAAGCCACCACTGGCAATGCCGGCATCCCATTTGGGAGCACCAGGTTGAGTCCCGGCTGCTCCACTTCCAGTACAGCTCCCTGCTAATGCACTTGGGAAGGCAGTGGAAGGCGGCCCAAGTGCTCAGGCCCCTGTCACTTACGTGTGAGGCCTGGATGGAGTTCCTGGCTCCTAGCATTGGCCTGGCCCAGACCTGGCTTTTGTGGACAATTCGGGGAGTGAAACAGTGGATGGAAGATTTCTTGCTCCTTAACTCTGCCTTTCAAAGAAACACATGAAAATCTTAAAAGAAAAAAAAAAAGAGCTTTCCTGGTTCTGATGACAGTTCTAGCTCAGAACCACTTACCTGGTCCAATCGCTCCATTTCACAGGTGAAGAAACTGAGACCCAAAGATCTGCGGTGAGCCACTCGGAATCTCTCAGCGAGTTGACACTGTGCTTTCTCTTACACCGCTGGATTCCACATCCCTACTAACACTGCCCTAACGGCCACTCCGCTGGCCCAGCTGTGGCTTGATCAATAACGAAAGCACCTTTTTCCTGGTTGTCATATGAGAGGGAGGCTCGGCTCGGATGGTACCAGGCTAATCAGCAGCACCAGTTAGGAGGGTGGTCATGAGTGTCCCCAACAGTCATTTCATCAAAAGTCAGGGGAATTCAAGGGTGAGGCCTCCCATGATTTGGAATTAAAAGGAACTGGAAAAATCATTCATCTGGTTTATAAACCAAAGCCATATATGTCATATTGCAGTCTATGAATGAAATACACTTATAACAATTCAATAAAATTAAAAACTAGTCTTATGCATTGAGCCCACATTTAAATGTTTCTTTATAATTATTTGGTAAGAGTTTCTTTTTTCCTTCTACATCCTGCTAAAATTTTAAGACATTTTCCCCTCATTTCCATCTAAGTGTGATGAGAAGCTTATACCTAACTGAACTAAGGGCTTATAGAAAGTTGTGTCAGTTTGTAATAGAACTGTCAGCATTCTGAATATTCTCACTTCTGTTTTAAAATATTCAGGAGATTAGAATACATAATGCTATTTGTTTAAATGCTAAATATGAATTAAGTCCCACTAAAACCGGGTATGTTTGTTCAAACAGCTTTGATTTATAAGCTAAACACTTGTTTTTGTGCTCCTCCTCTATCTCCTGCCTTCCTTCTTCCCTTCCTTCTTAAAATTTACTTATGGGAGAGGGAGAGGGAGAGGGAGAGGGAGAGGGAGAGGGAGAGGGAGAGGGAGAGGGAGAGGGAGATGGAGGGGGAGGGGAAGGGGGAGGGGAGAGGAGTGGGGGAGAGGGAGGGGGAGGGAGAAACACCTACCGACTCACCCAGATGCTTACCATGGCCAGGGCTAGGCCAGGCTGAAGCAGGAGCTGGGAACTCAGTCCAGGTCTTCCATGTGAGTCGCAGGAACCCAGCTGCTTGAGCCATCACTGCTGCCTCCCAGGGTCTGCATTAGCAGGAAGCTGAAACTGGAAGTGGAGCTGGGTGTGGAACCCAGGTGCTCTAACTTGAGACGCAGGTGTCTGAACAGGGGACTTGACCTCTAGGCTAACCACTGCCCCTCTGCTCTTTGTAAAGTTGTAATTTCCCAGGTAGAGTAGCTCATGGGTATGCTGAAAAGGAGCAGTGTAGGTTGAAGGGGTGTGCATGATTGTGTGTGTGTGTGTGTGTGTGACAGAGAGAGAGAGGACGGAAGAGACAAGGTTATAGAAGGGAAGTCTACAGAACGACTATGAGCAACCACTTATGTGATGCCGCTTGCAGGTTCATTGATAAGTAAGCCTTTACTTTCTTCTGTCCTGTGCAGCTATATCACTTTTTATATCTTAGAGAAACAATATTACAGGCTGATGTCAGATTAATCATTCCAAGTACCATAAAAGGCATGAAACACCAAGTAATACAGAACCAAATTTCCAGAATCTTAGAACTATGGGGAGAAAAACTCACACCATGGAGCTATCCATGAGTCCTTCCTCAAAGTATGACTTTTTCACTCATGACATCAGACTGCCACATGCCACCTTCTGCTTCGTCCCTAATTCTACAGTGAAATATAAATGCAGTGCAGCCAGGGAAGAAAGCTATCTGCCCCTAACCTGGTGCCTTGTACATAGTAGGCATTCATACAGGAGTGTCAGAAGATGGTATTTTTGGGGCCAGTGCTGTGGTGCAGTGGGTTAACGCCCTAGCCTAAAGCGCTGGCATCTCATATGGGTGCCGGTTCAAGACCCGGCTGCTCCACTTCCCATCTAGCTCTCTGCTATGGCCTGGGAAAGCAGTAGAAGATGGCCTTGGGCCCCTGTACCCGCGTGGGAGACCTAGAGGAAGCTCCTGGCTCCTAGCTTATGATCGGCGCAGCTCTGGCCGTTGCGGCCATCTGGGGAGTGAACCAGTGGATGGAAGACCTCTCTCTCTTTCTGTCTTCCTCTTCTCTCTCTGTGTAACTCTGTATTTCTTCTTATTATTTTTTTTCTTTTCTTTTTTATTTTTAAGGTCTTCCTTCAGTTGATTCACTCCCCAAATGGTTGCAATGTCCGGAGCTGTGCTGATCCGAAGCCAGGAGCCAGGTGCTTCCTCTTGGTCTCCTATGCGGGTGCAGGGGTCCAAGCACCTGGGTCATCCTCCACTGCCTCCCCAGGCCACAGCAGAGAGCTGGACTGGAAGAGGAGCAACGGGGACCAGAACTCGGTGCCCATATGGGATGCCGGTGCTGCAGGCAGAGGATTAACCAAGTGAGCCATGGCGCTGGCCCCTAAAATATGGTATTTCTAAGATTAATCTGAGCAGACAGTGCTTGCTATTGATAAGAGATGTGGGATGGGAGAAGGATAAGGAGGTGGGATGGGAGTAGGGATGGAAAGGTGAGTATGGGGGGAAGAACCCTATATTCCCAAAGCTGTACCTATGAACTTTGTATTCATTAAATAAAAGCTTTCTAAAAAAAAAAAAAAAAAGAAATAGCCAAAGAACAACTGAGGAGCCTGCACTTAATGATCCTTCTTACTACTGTCTTCAGGAAACAAAAGGAAGCTTTTATTACCTTGTCTCAAATGACTCCAAAAAGCCCAACCAAAGACGCCCTGGCTCTAAGTATCAACTACGCCATCCGTCACGGGGAAAAGAAGAGAGACGAGATGACACTGTTCAGCAGGCTGAGCAGCAGGCCGGTGGTGAGGACCCTGCCCGGGAAGCAGGGGTTTGAACAGCTGATTGGTACTGTGTCCACTAAGTCAACCCGGCAACATGATCTCCCGCTACTTCCCTTGGTTGAAGTCATGGTAATTCGCTGTATTTATAGTGGGGTTTTGATCTAGCTGAAATGTAGTTCTGTTTTTATTATGTGGCACCATCTAAGAAAAAAGCCTTCCACCTCCCTGTAATGTATTCATGAGAAATCTGTCACTGTGGAACATTACTCTAGACCTGTTGGAATATGTTATTTTTTTTCCTACCTTTTCTGCTCTATGTCTTGTTTGCAGATAGAAGCAAAACAAAACTAAGGCAGCAAATATTTCTTCTATTCACCCCAAATGCATCATGGCTTATGAAAAAGATATCTTGCCTCTAGGAAGGCTGAACATACTAGGAACACTCTGTATTAACATTTGAAAAGAGAAAATAGGGTAGCCTAGTGGTTAATCACCTGTGTCCCACGTCAAAACACCAGCTTCCTGTCAGTGCAGGTGGGGGGAGGCAGCAGAGATGGCTCAGTCACTGGGTTCCTGCTGCCCATATTGGGAGACCTGGATTGAGTTCCCAGCTCCTGGCTGTTGCCCCAGCCTCACCCTGGCTGCTGTGGGCATTTAAGGCGTGAACTAGTAGATATGAGCTGGCTGGCTGTCTCTCTCTGCTTCTCAAGTAAATGAATAGATACAATTTTAAAGAGAGAGAGAAAAAAAAATAATTCTGCCAGATCTTTTTCAACCCCATGAAATGACAGATCACACTTTTTAATTAAGACAATTCTTTGAATTAGCCCTTTATTTGTGAAAGAAAAAAATAGATAAGAAAAGTAAACCATCCCTTTACAAAACACTTGGAACTCTGTGACTTGAAATGTAGCTGCAGGGAGTCGTAAATCTCAGTTATCAAGACCAAGTTCTCCAATCAAGTTATCCCCTTTTGCTGGAGACAAACACAAAACAAATAAATAAACACGCTCTTGCAAAACAAACAAACAAACAAACAAAAAAAGACAAACAGAGGTGTCAGTATACTTCCAAAGCTTTTGGTGTGGGCAGTTAGAATGGTGACAGTGCCAAAAAAGCAGGTTTGTAATGCCAGGGGCTGACGTTTGGACCTGATCATTTGTTATCATTGCATATTCAGGTGGAGATGACACAAAGGCAATTGGATTTATTCTTATTTATATTAATTTGATTAATCCTCATAGGAAGCCTATTAATAAACACTATTACCCTAATTTTTTTTAATTAAAACATTTTTGTTTTCAAATTTTACTTGTGATGGAGAGAGAGAAAGAGAACTCTTCTCTCCCTGCTTCACTCAAATGTCTGCAATAGCTGGGGCTGGACCAGACTAGGGGCCAGGAAATCAATCCAGGTTCTCCTCATAGGTGACAAAAATCCAATCACTGGGGCCATCATTTCTGCTTCCTGGGGTCCCCATTATCAGGACACTGAAATCAAGAGCCCAAGCCGGGGATTAAACTCAGGTACTCTGATACAGAACACGGGCACCCTAAGTGGTATCTAAAAACTGGGTGAAAGTTTTAAAATGAGGAATCCGGGGCACAGAGAGACTAAGGAACAAGCTCAATGTCACACGACCTACAGGCGGGAGTGGGGACTGGGACCCGGTGGTCTGGCCGCAGGGATTGTTGACAGGCTGCATCTTCTTCTTGTCCTTTAAAAACTAGGAAGATCAGAGCAGGCTTCAAATTAGATGTTATGTTGCTCCGTAACTTTATATTTTGTTATCATTTCAAATTTATGAGAACATTGGAAAACAGCAGAATTCCACATAATTTTCACCTAGATTTCCCAATTATTTATTCATTGTGATACTTGCTTGATTATGCCTTACTCTTCATTTCTACATATTTCTACATGTATGTATGTGTGTGCATACATGCGTACTTTTTTTTTTCCTGTACCATTTAAGAGTTTCTAACAACCTCTAACCCTTACTTCAGATTGTCTTCTAGAAACACAATACAAGAATCAACATCAGGAAATTTTAGCATTCTGCCTCAGGATCTAGGTATTGTTCTCCCTCTACCATCACAAAAACAATGTATCCACCCCAGTAGTTATAACTTCACTTGCTTACCCACAACCATGCAGTACTATACACAGACACTGTCTAGAAGAGTCAGTTTTAAGACAGACAAAGACATTTTGTTTTTAATAAAAAGTCACTGATAGCCATGAGGTCCCCTACTTTGAGCCATGTGGGAGTCACTGTAGGTGAACTTGCTGAGAACGGTATTTAACAAAGTGATTGTCATTCTTTTGATGCATGGCCACGTTTCTGTAACAAGCGAATCCAAGTGGTTGAACTGGAATAAGCTTGGATACTCCAGGTCCTCTTTTCACTGGGTTGTCAAGTGAAAGAGGTACAAACCAGGCCAGCCTGGGGTTGTCATTAGCAAAAGAAATAGGTATGCCTTGCCATTCAGATCTTAATCTCTGTTGTTCAAAATAGGTTTATATGAGCCCTTTACTGCTTTGATATTGATTGCGACCAAAGAAGCCACAAAGAGATGATGACCCCTTTCTGGGGACGGCTGAATTCAGTGACCAGATAAGGTGAAGAAAGTAGTCAGAAGTGTCAGCTGACTTTTTTGGGAAGTCGTCTTAATCAGTTTGCGCTGTGATAATAAAATACTTGATGCTGGGTGATCTATAAATAACATAAACTGACGTCTCAGAGTCCTGGTTGCTGGGAAGTGTCCGTAGGAAGGCGCTGGCAGGTTCAGTGTCTGGGGTAGGCAAGGCCGTCTCTTTCCACAATGGCACCTTGTGGCTGCATCCTCTGGAGGGCACAGATGCTGTGTCCTCACATGGCTGAAGGCACAAAGGCAGAAAGGGCCAAAGCCAGTTCCCTCCAACCCTCTCATGAGGCACTGACTCGTGCATGAATGACTTTCCGGAAGGCCTCACCTCTTAATGTCACCACAACGGGGACTAAGTTTCAAATGAATTCTTGGGGACATTAGGACCATGGCAAAAATTATTTCCAGGCTCAACTATGATCAGATTTCTGTGCATGGTAGGAAGTGTAGGAGGTCCACCAAACACTTGTTGAATGCCATTTGTGATACGAAGCCTGCCATGGTCCATAATGCCAGAAACATACAGATTGTTTCCAAGGGTTGTGGTAGTATGGGCAGGATCAGCTGATCTAACTGGTGGTTGTGCCTCAGTCTAGGCAGAGGATCAGCTAACTTTTTCTGTAGAAGGTCAGCTACTAACCTGTGGTACAGACCTGTGGGCTGTATGGTCTCTGTGGTAATTACTCAGCTCCACCTGGGAAATCAACCATAGATCATAAGGAAATAAACAGTATCACTCAGATTTTCACCACTATAACAAATATCTAAGAGTAATTATTTGAGGCCAGTGCCGCAACTCACTAGGCTAATCCTCCGCCTGTGGCGCGGGGACACCGGGTTCCAGTCCCGGTTGGGGCACCGGATTCTGTCCTGGTTGCTCCTCTTCCAGTCCAGCTCTCTGCTATGGCCCGGGAAGGCAGTGGAGGATGGCCCAAGTGCTTGGGCCCTGCACCCCATGGGAGACCAGGAGGAAACACCTGGCTCCTGGCTTCGGATCGGTGCAGCACGCCCGCCGTAGCAGCCATTTTGGGGGTGAACCAACGGAAGGAAGACCTTTCTCTCTCTCTCTCTCTCTCTCTCACTAACTCTGCCTGTCAAAAAAAAATGTTTTTTTAAAAAAGAGTAATTATTTGAGAAGGAAAAAATACTTATTCCAGATCACAGTTTTTGGAGGGTCACAGATCACAGTTTTTTGGGGGTCACAGTCCAAGATTGAACTGTTCCTTTTTTTTTTTTTTTTGGTGTGTAATGAAAGTGGAGGCTGGTGATGGTGGAGTGGGTGTGGGTGAACAACCACATGGAGAGCTAGGAAACAGAAAGAAAGAGGGAGGTTGTCCATCTATGATGCCTCTCCTTATAAAGTCATTGATTCCACCATGGGGCTCTGCCCCAAAACCAACTCAATCCAACTCAGTCACCTCCCAAAAACCTTCAGACATCACAATCGGATCAAGCTTCCACCTTGTGAGCATCATCAATCCATGACTTTGGAGCTAAAACTTCTGCATGAGTTGGGGAGACAAATTCTGTTCCAGCCGTAGCAGCACCCTCTAAAGTCTGAAACTGAAGCATGACTGAGATGAAAAGCTGAGAACTGCTTTCCACCAGGATGGCGCTGGAAGTCAAGGAGGGACCTCCTGCTCTTCCCAAAGGTGAAGCCGCCAAAGCAGAGGCTTTAAGGACCAAGGAGGAAGTGATGAGATGTATCCACAGCTGCCAAGAAAAGAAGATTCACGTGTCGCCCACGTTCCGATGGCCCAAGACACTACGACTCTGGTGGCAGCCCAAATATCCTTGAGAGAGTGCTCCAAGGAGAAATAAGCTTGACCACTAAGCCATCATCAAGTTCCCTCGGACCACTGAGTCTGCCATGGAGAAGACAGAATACAGCAACACACTGTGTTCATGGTGGAAATCAAGGCCAACCAACATCAGATCAGACAGGCCGTGAAGAAACTCTATGACATTGATACGGCCAAAGTCAACGCCCTGATCAGGCCTGATGGAGAGAAGAAGGCATGCGTCCACCTCGCTCCTGATTCTGATGTTGCCAGGAAATTGGGATCATCTAAGCTGAGTCCAGCGGGTGAAGTCTAAATATTTTATTTTTTACCATAAAAAAGTTAAGAATTTAATAGAGAAAGGACTCATATTTTGTGCCAGTCCTTATACACTCCTATCTTCTCGAAAACCCTAAGAAACAGGGATATAAATTCATTCAGGGCATCGGGATTATAAATAATGTAGTTACTCTCCACCGCCCTGTTATTCTGACACTAGCTGGTATGCTGCAATACAATTAAATTCTGGCACTAACCATAGAGTTAGCGTCAGATTCCACAGGTGAGAGGGCACAATTCACAAGATTTCCCCTCTTCAGCACCAGCTGTCAGTGAACTCCCTGACCACCCACACTTCTGACCAACTGGCTACAATGCTGGGCGTTTCCCACAATACCCCTCAGGTTTGATAATCTGGGTAACTCACAGAACTCAAGAAGGTGTGACAGTTTTATTACAAAGATCCAAGTCAGCAGCTGCCAATCAAAGGGACACAGAGGACAAGGCCTAGGAAGTTCCCAGTTGCAGAGTTTCTACTTCTTCTCCCTATGGCATCAGCTGTCACCCTCCTAGAACAATGCTGAGTTTCACCAGCTAGGAAGCTCCACAGAACTTTAGTGTCCAGGGTTCTTATAGGGGCCTTGTTAAATAGGAACAATTGACTGAATCATTGGCCATGTGACTGGAACTCAGTCTCCTGCTCACCCCACCTCCCCATCAGCCAGGCTCTGCTCAAACTCCCAGGCAGTCTTTCTGGAGACTGGTCCCCATCCGGAGTCATCTCATCCCTTAGCATAAACTCAGGTGTGATCCAAGGCGTTCATGAATAGCACAGAAACCACTATCCACAGGAAATCCCAAAGATTTGGTCTCCCTCTCCGGAACCAAGGATAAAGTCTAGTGATCACCCACTGACCTTTAGCCATTGTTCTTTTTGTATGTTTAATATTTGAAACAAATGGTATGGGATAGGAGAATATTGACTCCATTTCCCAATATACTTGACTCTCAATATTGGACTTGTCACTGATATTATCATCTTATCGACCAGCAACGCTAGTAGTCAGTATGGTGGATGTGACCTGACAAAGATACTGGCACATTGTGAGTCCCCTTCAGCCACCAGCGATTAATCCAGTTCAGGATCATACTGGAGGAGGCCGAGGTGTTGAGGCTTCCCAGGTTACAAAAGCAGAAGCGGTTTTAGCGATAAATGGCTTCACCTTCAGGAATCTGGCATGAGTGAGCCTCTGTTGAAGCATTAATGTAGCATTGGATTTTCCTGACTGCGTAATTGCGGGGTTATTTATTCCTTTACCTTCAGCTACGATTCCTCCTTCTATTTATACGCAAACTTCCCCACTTTTGGATGAGAGGCTAGCCTGCTCACTGGGCTAAATTACAGGCACCAATATTGGTCCAACAAGCGCCTCCCTCCATGTCCATTTCTCCTCACTAGTGTGTCAATTACACTGTGCAGAATGGATGGGCTATTTCTTTTATTGGGCCATAGTTGCATTCAGAGGCCAAACTCTTTATAAATTCTTTATAATAGGATTTCAAAAGAGATAACTCTACTTGTTGAGATTCCTTTTTTAAAATTTTAATTTATTTACTATGGATCACTTAGAGTTGTTTATCTAGACAAAGTACTCACCAGACATGTATTTTACAAATACTTTCTCCCACTGTGTGGCTCGTATATGATCATACACACACACACACACAAAATCTTGCATTTTCCACTAGGCATTTTGTTATTTTACATTTTGCACTGAGGTTGTTGATCCGCATGGTGTTCATTTCTGTAAATGCTGTGAAGTACAGGTTGAAGTTCTTTGTTTTTCCATACAAATGCCTAAGTGTTTCAGAACCATTTGTTGAGAAGATGGTCCTTCCCCCACTGCCCAGTCCTGGAGGGGGACTTCTTAAATCCTTTCTTCTTCCTCCAGCTGTCACACTCTGCCTTGAACCTCGGCAGGTTCTGGCGGCAGAGTTTCCTCTGTGATACTGTCTACTTGAGTTATAAACCACATTACATTTCTACCATTTTTGCTTTAGTCTATTTATCAACTTTTAGGTGATTAAATATAGTACAAAGAATGCTCCTATTTTCCTTCACTTTCACGAGTTCTGGTACTCTTTCTTTCTTTGTATAGATCCAAGTCTGTCTGATTTCATATATACCCCTTGCATCTACAGACTTTTCTTCAACATTCTTATAGCACATATTTGCTGGTAATGAACTTGACCTGATTTTGTTTCAGCAAAAAGTCTTTATTTCCACTTCAATTCTGAAAATTTTCTCACTGAGTATAAAATTTGATTGACAGTTTCTGTATTTGAGGATGGGCTTCCATTGTCTTCTAGTCTGTTTTGTTTAGACTAGAACTGTGCAATAATAATTATCTTTGTGCCTTTGTATGTAGTAGCTCTTCTTACTCTCTTTACTTTTGGTTTGCAACAGTTTTTTTCCCTTGATGTTTGTCCTACTTGAGACTTTCTGATCATTTTACTCTGTGGTTTGATGCCTTTATCTTTTTTTAAGAATCTCTCATCTATGATCTCATCCACTGCTTTTTGGGTTCTATTTTCTTCCTCTTTTCTTTCTAAGTTTCCAATTTATTAGGTTAGAATATTGGATCTCAAGTTCTTAGTTTTTTTCTTTATTTTTTAACTAATTAACTTTTATTTATTTGAAAGGCAGAGAAGGGTAGAGAGAGATCTTTCACCTGCCACTTAACTTCCCAAATGCCCAAAATAGCCAGGCTGAAACCAGGCAGAAGCCAGGACCCCAGAACTCAACCCAGGCTTCTCACGTGGGAGGCAGAGACCCAACTACTTGAGCCAGCACCTGCTGCCTCCCTGGATGCACATTAGCAGGAAGCCAGAACTGGAAGCAGAGCAGGACTTGACTCCAGGCACTTCTGGGCATCCTGGCTGGTGTCTTGACTACTGCATCAAACACATCTTTTCATTTTTAAATTGACTTTCCATCCTAATGCTCACTGTAGGTAATTCTATTGATCTACTTTCAAGCTCACAGATTCTTTACTCAACGATGATGAGTCTATACATGAACCATTGGACCAACTCTTCATCTTTTTTGGTGAAAGGTGTACTTGTTGTGCAGGACAGCAGGGATTACGGTAAATAGTATTTAGATGAGGAAACAGGCACACTTTTCCTAGGCTGAGAATTGAGTCAACGAAGTCAGTGCGTGAGTTGGGTTTGGATTTTGTTGCTGCTTTGTAGTTGCCTTCAAGGTACCACAAACAGCAACTTCCTCCCGTGTTACCCTGTGCTTAGGGGGAGGGGTCGCTGTCGATGGATTTTTCTTAATGTGATGGCTCTGCTTTCAGCTTTTATTCTCCCTTAGGTGCCCGTAACAACATGCACGCTCTCCCTGTAAGCGTGCCCCCCCTCCCCAGTCGTAGACTGATGTTGCTTAATATGTGGTGCGTGGGAGCCTGGGATGGAGGACAGAGGGCTCCTCTGTTTTCTGGCCCAGCTTCCATCTTAGCTAGGTCTTGGGGACCTCGGTCTCTGGGAGGAGAGTTTCTCAACGACCCTGCTTGTTCTCCCTTAGCAGCCAGACGCCCCTGCAGCTTGGGGTTTTATCCTCTCACAGCAGTCCATGATACGTTAGTAATCAATTCTAAGTGTTAGCCGGATTCTTCCCACCAGCTTCTGCGATATCTGGTGACTCTTCCCCAGTGCTCTGCAAGTGAGTTTATGCTCACCTCCTATTTATCCTTTGAAGTACGCATCTTCCCTTGTATTTTGGGCTTTTCAGTTGCATTGTGACCTCAAGACAGATGGGTTTAAGACATGTTATGATTTTGCACACTGTCTGGCACTTGCTTGTTAGGGGAGGGGGCACTCTTTCCAGCTTTCTATGTTCTAGATCATGGGAGGGAAAGTTTTTTTCAGACAAAGGCCACTAGGATATAATAACATCACTCAAAGGACATACAAAATGATTGACTTACAAGTTAGCTTGCTATAGATTTATTGAATTTTGAGTCCTGACTGTGGTTGCCTTGGCAGGGGCATACCCAGTGATTTCATAGGCCTTTTGCAGCCTGTGGGATAGATATTCCCTGCCCCTGCTCTAGTTAGAAGTAAACTACTGCTTTTTTTTTTAAAGATTTATTTCTTGATTTGAAAGTTAGAGATACAGAGAGAGAGGGAGAGACTGTGAGAGAAAGAGAAAAATCTTTCACCCACTGGGTCACTCTCCAGATGGCCACAATGGCCAGGGCTGGGCCTGGCAGAAGCCAGGAGCTTCAACTGGGTCTCCCACATGGGTTGCAGGGGCCCAAGCACTTGGGCCATCTTCCACTGCTTTTCCCAGGCCATTGGTAGAGTGCTGAACTGGAAGTGGAGCAGCTGAGACACAAACTGGCACCCAGACGGGTTGCCAGTGCTTCAGATGGTGGCTTTACCCAATACTGCTAGCCCCAAACTTCTGTTTTTTGATCACTATGAACTAAAGCTTTTCCTTTCCAAAGAACTAAAACCTCAACGGTAGCAAGTTTGATTTTGTTTCTGACCTAGGCAGTTCTAACATGTGTCTTGAATCACCATCCCCTTTCTGAGACTGTTCCTAACTCCAGTGTCTAAATGGCACATAATCTTCAGGAATAGTAGAAAATACAAGTGGCATTTCTGAAACTCTGAACAGGAAAACTCTGAGACTCTTAAAGTTCCATGTCGTAGAATACGGCTACAGACCTTGATGACCTTCATAACCTCCCGGATTCCACTGGCTTCCCCTCCAGGTTAGTAACAGGTCAGTCTGGGCATCTGAAACTGTCACCTTCAATTCTAGAGTCCATCCTACCGCAAGCAGACATGACCGCATAATACAGGAGACTCACGTGGTATACTCAGTTTTACCATAGCAACTACAAGCAGACTTCCTTTTTTTCTTTTTTTGACAGGCAGAGTGGACAGTGAGAGAGAGAGACAGAAAGGTCTTCCTTTTTTCCATTGGTTCACCCCCCAGTGGCCGCTGCGGCTGGCGTGCTGCAGCCAGCGCACCGCGCTGATCCGAAGGCAGGAGCCAGCTGCTTCTCCTGGTCTCCCATGCGGGTGCATGGCCCAAGCACTTGGGCCATCCTCCACTGCACTCCCTGGCCACAGCAGAGAGCTGGACAGGAAGAGGGGCAACTGGGACAGAATCCGGCGCCCCGATTTGGACTAGAACCCGGTGTGCCGGCGCTGCAGGCGGAGGATTAGCCTAGTGAGCCGCAGCGCTGGCACAAGCAGCCTTTCTTAAACATTTCTTGTCTGTTGTTTGACCTCAAACTTGGAGACCTGGCCTTCTGGAAAAAATACAAATGAAAGAGAGTCCTTGAACCCAAACAGAAAAGATCCTATTAGGTACTAATAAGTAGCATAGGCATGATACTCTAAAGTGTTGTTCCTGAATTAATATCTCTCAATTAAAAGGAACATAAACCATTCTTGAATTACTGAGGTACACACATTGCAAGAGACTCAATTAAAGACGATCTTTGGAGGAGACAACATTCACCAAAGACTTCCATATCAAGTGGACAACCACATAAGATGCAGCCAGCTTCTACCCAAGATCTATGGAATAAGCCAACAAACTGTCATGCTGTAATTGACACTCTTTTATTCTTTATTTTTCTAGCCATTTTCCTTCCTTTTTTGGTGGCATAAGTCTATCTGTGTTACCAATAAGGCCCTGACTCTTCATATTGTTATGTTACCCTTAGTCACTCTCTGATATGAGTTCAACACCTGGGCACAATTCATTTGTGAACTGTGTGATTCATTCAGCAGATTGACTATTGGGTCTCCACATTTTCCTTTGGCAGCCATCTACTATTATTTGGTACTGGTCACTTGTTATAGATCCATTGGCTTTCTCAATAGCTAGATTCAATTGTTTGGTAGCTTTTTGGATGGGCAATGCAACAACTAGTCATATAGCCAGAAATCTAAAACTCTTCATCATGTCTCATATACAAAAGGTGGTTCTTTTTTCTACCAGAACAATTCTCGGGGACCTTTTATGGGATCCAGCTAATTTTATAACTGAACTTTCACAGAACTAGAACTTAGAGAGAATAAGGTAATAGAAGGTACATTTTTGGAGACTCTTATTTTTATATATAGATCTTACAAGGAAGATTGCTTATTTTTTGCTAATCATTCTTGATTCATGTCACCCAAAGTTTACAGTACTACATGATAATGCCTGAGGGAATATTTTGGCTAGAACGACAGCATAGAGGATCCTCTATAAATGCTATTGAGTTGGTGAACAAAGGCCTATTGCCCATTACTTGCAAACTGCATAGGTACTCGTTACTTTGGTAAAATGATGACTTCATCCAAGATAGTTCCTGGTATCATACTGAACCCATTTTGGCCTATAATTTTTCTCTCTTGGAACAATGTATTATTAGGTAAGCCAATTAGAGAAAATTGGACTTTAAGATTTATTTTTATTTACTTGAAAAGCAGGAGAAAGAGATGGGGTGGATGGGGAGAGAGAGAGGGGGAGAGAGAGAGAGAGAGCGAGCAAGCGAGCTCCTCCATCTGCTGGACGGGCCCAGGAGCTTCTTCTGAGTCTCTCTCACATGGATGAGGGGCCCAAGCATTTGGGCCATTCTCTGCTATCTTCCCAGGCACATTAGCAGTGAACTGAATTGGAAGCAGCCTAGACTTGAACTGACACCCACAAGGGATGCTGGTGTCACAAGCGGTGGCTTTACTAGCTATACCAGAACACTGGCCTGAAAATCAGACTTTCATTGGAGCACTGAAACCCTACCTACTCAAGGAGAATTCTGGACTGCTTGTCCTCTCTTTACTTCATTTTTTTTAAACAATTCAGAAAGTAGGGGAAGCCTACATGCAATGGCCCCAAGAGAACTAGACGATCATATCAAAGCTATGGAATTCCTCATCTGAAAAGTTAATGAAATTTAACAAGCATTGGTAAAGAATACAGCATTTTAGATACACTATTGGCCTCTTAAAGCTATCTTGGCTGTCTTTTGGGGAAGAATGTTGTATTTTCCATTCATGTAGACCTCTTTGGAATCTTTAATGTTATTTAAAAAAAAACTCCAGAAAGTGAATGAAGAAATTATAAGAATAGAATTTGGCTAATATTCCATACCTGGTTCTGTAGGCTTCAGACTGGAAACTACTGGATCATGGCTAAAAAATCAGCTAAGGGGCTGGTGTTGTGGCACAACAGGTTAACCCACTACTTGCAATGCTGGCATCCCATGTCAAAATGCTGATTTGAGTTCTGATCCAGGATTTCTGCTGATGCACCTGAGAAGGTAGAAGATAGTCCAAATACTTGGGCCTCTACCACACATGTGGGAGACATGGATAGAATTCCTTGCTCCTGGCTTTGGTCTGGTCCAGACCTGGCTATTATAGCCATTTTGGGAATGAAGCAGCGGATGGATGATCAATCTCAATCTCAATTTCTCTCTCTGTCTCTCTTTCTATCTCGCTCCCATATACACATCCCATTTCTCTGCTTTTCAAATAAATATATTTTATGAGTGAATAAATAATCCATATTGCTCTGATTGCAAATACTCCCCAAGGTAGGCAATGAATGGGAAAAAAACCGATTGCTCCTAAAGTAATTACAAAAGGCAAATAAACGTAGCCATTTCAGCTCGCTAGGGATGACTTCAAAGACTGGAAGAGATTTTCCAAAACTGCTCAGTGTCAATAAATGTACAAAACAAAGGCGAATCTCTTGGCTGGTTAGGGGATAAGCTGGTTTAAATGTTTGGAGGCACTTTAGCAATACCTATCAGAAGAACTAAAATGTTTGATCTAGGCCAGCAAAAAAGCATTATAAGGATGCATTATAAGGATAAGTACATTTTCAATAAAAGTGTTTATAATAGCAGAAAATAAACAAATCAAAACGGCCCTTGAAACAAGGGAAAGATCCAACAAGATATCTGTTATATATAAATTATGAGAGAGCCACTACAGAATATTCTGGCAATTAAAATTCAGGAGATTGACAGCTGTGACAGGACACTGAGAACCACAGGGACTGTGTTGGGCAAGAGAGAGCCAGATGGGCTCTGGGTAACTCTGTCCATGGGGGAAACATAACCAACGGTGGATAAGGGAGATCCTAACGAGCTGAGAGGCGAATGCCATGAGACGCTGACTTAGGGCACACTTGTTGGCCAAGCACGAGAGGCAGCACCCAGAAGCTTCTGCCAATTTCTCAGCTTTCCAAGAGCTGCTCAGAGAAGGGAAGACCGTGTCTGCTATGGAGAAAGGAGAAGTTGAAGACACGGCAAAGGCGGATGAGGCTCATCATGAAAGAGACATGAAAACCTCCAGGATCCCTCCCAAAGGGGAAACATAGAGAACTTGCAGCATGCAATGCACCCAAGAGGCCCCCTTCAGACATTTTCTGCTTCTTTTCTGATTATCAACCCCCTCCCCCACCAAAATCAAGAGAGAACACCCCGGCCTCTCCACTGGTGACAGTGCAGAGAGACCGGCACGAGGTGGAGTGACAGTGTCTCTGATGACAAACTGCCTCAGGGAAGCAGGCTGCTCAGCTGTGGGGAAACAGAGACGGCTGCACCGTGGGCATGAGGAAAGCTGGCGCAGCAAGCAAGGGAGTCGTCCAGGCGGAACACCAGAGCCAGGAAAAGAAGGAAGGCGGAGGACGAAGAGGAGGACGAAGGCGAGGATGAAGATGGAGACAATGATGATGGTCACTAGGATGGTTCTGGCACACACAACCCACTGTTTTTAAAGGGAAAAAAGGAATTGTAAGGCTGTGTCAGATTTGCTTTTAACCATATAATATCCTTTTTATTTTTTTGACAGGCAGAGTTAGTCAGTGAGAGAGAGAGAGAGAGAAAGAGAGAGAGAGAGAAAGGTCTTCCTTTGCCGTTGGTTCACCCCCCTAATGGCTGCTACGGTTGGCGCGCTGTGCTGATCCTGAAGCCAGGAGTCAGGTGCTTCTCCTGGTCTCCCACGGGGTGCAGGGCCCAGGCACTTGGGCCATCCTCCAGTGCACTCCCTGGCCACAGCAGAGAGCTGGCCTGGAAGAGGGGCAACCGGGACAGAATCCGGTGCCCCAACTGGGACTAGAACCCAAGATGCCAGTGCTGCAGGCAGAGGATTAGCCAAGTGAGCTGCGGCGCCGGCCAACATATAATATCCTTTTATTTTATACAGGTAACACACTAGGGATGTGTCTTTCGGTAGCCCAGGCCTGGTGGTATTTCCATGGCCATGAACCTGCCTGGAGCAGTGCAGGGGTTGTGAGCTGGCCTGGAAACACGAGCCAGGTCCTTGTTGGCACACATGCCAGTGTGTAGAGACGGAGCCCTCTCATCCGCCTGGCCTGATGCAGCTTCCGCAAAATGCCTGTTGTTCTGTTAAGTGAGTAGCACCCTTGGGAGGAGAGCTGAGAGTTACAGGGTGATGCCTGAAGCACTGAGGCTCACCTTCCCGGGAATGACAACGGGGTCAGCTTCCAGCGTCGGGCTTTTCATCCCTTCCTCACAGGCATCCCAGGAGAAGCTACAGGGTGGTCTTGTTGCAGATGCACAGGGGCCGTGGGGAGGGTGGGAAGCAAGCCCAGGGTCATTCAGGAACACAGCCTGCATCCCAGAGTGCACCACGAAGGGCAGGGCCGTGGAGCGCTAACTGCCTCAAATAAATTGCAAAAAATAATTTTAAAAATTGACTAGGCTGGCGCCGTGGCTCAATAGGCTAATCCTCCGCCTTGCGGCGCCAGCACACTGGGTTCTAGTCCCAGTTGGGGCTCCGGATTCTGTCCTGGTTGCCCCTCTTCCAGGCCAGCTCTCTGCTGTGGCCAGGGAGTGCAGTGGAGGATGGCCCAAGTGCTTGGGCCCTGCACCCCATGGGAGACCAGGAGAAGCACCTGGCTCCTGCCATCGGATCAGCGCGGTGCACCGGCCGCAGCACGCTGGCCGCGGCGGCCATTGGAGGGTGAACCAACGGCAAAGGAAGACCTTTCTCTCCGTCTCTCTCTCTCACTGTCCACTCTGCCTGTCAAAATAAATAAATAAATAAATAAACTAAAAACACTATCTTAATCCTGAGTCCAAGTTCTGTTGTGTAGTCATTTGCCCATCAAGTGATCCAACAAATGATCATCTTACAAAACAAAAACAAAAAAACAAATAAAACAAATACAGAGACTTGATGCTGATGAAGGTGAAGAGATCACCTTCAGAAACGGGCTATGCAGTCATGACAACTTAAAGAGCAGTGATGATCCAGATGCATCCTGATCCCGGATGTCGAAGGTCCCACCTTTCAGCTGAGGCTTTAGGATGACCTCAAGAGAAAATGCAGACTTGAAACTATCTACAGGACGAACAGCAGATCGTAACTGTACTATTTCATTATTTTCCTCATTGAAGCTTTATTATTTCAGGAAACTCTTACTTAGAAACATAAAAAAATCACAAATAACTATTTTCCATATCAAGAACGTCCTTAAAGTTCATATAAATCTATACAAATAAGCAGCAAAGTATTTAATACACAAAATCAAATAATATACTAAGATTATTTAAAACTCCTCCAAACCCTTACCTTGCTAATGTACACCAACCCTTAATGTCTATATCCTTACCCAGTATTAATCAAACCACTCCTTCATTTGAGGAGTTGCCTTAAACCTAACTCTCAGCCCCATAACTACATAACTGACTTTGCTTTCTGTCTCAGCACTGACGTAGGACTCTCCTATGCTGCAGTGCACAAAGATCTCAGTTTTCCCTGATCAATGGATTACTTTGGTCTTGTTTGGAGAGAGTGAGCATTCAAGAATATTTAGTAGTGCGACAGCAGGGGGCCCATGCTCATCTGAGCCACTGGGGGCAGTGTTCTGGAAGCCCTGATGGCCTCCCAGTATCTTTCAGCTCTCGGACTGCAGGGAGGGGTAAGGGAGGCTCTCAGGGCAGAGGAGGAGAACTGGGGTGGCCGGGTCTAATGGGTTGAGCACATCTGTGTCACAAGTGGCTTAGATGTATTTTCCTATTTTCCTAAGTGGTTGAAGCCCTGCTGGGTAGCCCTTAAATATCAGTCCTTAGTGAGATGATCGGGATGACCAGATGGGAGAAAGGATGACTGATGGTGCCAGTAAGACAGAGGACTGCTCCAGGGAGTAGATATACTCGCCTCTTGAATGCCTTGCCACTCTCTAAGCCCCCTGGAATTTAAAATACCCTTGGGGAAAGTGGGACATCAAATTAGTGAAGACCACTTTTTTCCACTTGAGTAGATAGGAAGTCAATGTAGGTATTACATCTAGCTCGAGAGAATTAAAGTTTTCAGTATTTTGGACTGAGACTCAGAAGTATCATATACACGTTTTTCTTTATACAAATAGATCACTACTTTTTTCCACTTCATAATTTGTCAATAATACAACGTTAAGACCAACCTGTGGCATTTTCTAACACAGCTGCATAATATTTTGCATAGTAGTTTATTCTGGGAATTTAATTTGATCTATTGAACCACTTCCATGTTGGACAATGACATTGTTACAGCTGTGTTGCTATTGTTGTGGGCACACGTGTCTTAATTTTTACTCCAAGTTCTTGCTATCACAAGACAGGAATGCACACCAGAGGTGTAAGTGCAGTACCCACGTGAGAGCAGGATTTATTTAAGAGAGAGACAGGGAGTGAATGCACATTCATGTGTGAGTATGGGCAACGCCACACGGAGAGATATCCATCCTGAGTGGGCCAAAAAGTGGCCAATGAGGAGAAAGAGAGGGAGGAGCCAGAGAAGGACCCATAAGCAAGATCCAGAAGTTAAGAAGCAAAAGGGCATTTCCACACCTATCTGTCCCTTGTGAGGCAGGGGTGCTGCCCTAACTTGAACGTGTAGATGGGGTGGAGTGCAGTGTGCACGAGGCTTTCCGGGAGGTTCCTAGCACCTCCACGTGGAGCTTAACTTCCACGTGACCACAAGGGCACTTCCTCCTTCCCGGTCCCGGATGAAAACACAGCTGCAACGTCGGGAAAGTGGGCGTACTGGATTGACAGGTAAGGGGGTGGAGTTACAACCCAGTGCTACACAGAAATAATGAAAAATATTCTTACAGCTTCATTTATTCTCACCTGACTCCTTGCTTAGCTCCCCTGTATCAGTTATGAGAGACATTATTGCAAAAAGCATTTCTGGGGCTGGCGCTGTGGCATAGCAGTGCCGGCATCCCATATGGGCGCTGGATCCAGTCCCCGCTGCTCCAGTTCCAAGCCAGCTCTCTGCTATGGCCTGAAAAAGCAGTAGAAGATGACCCAAGTCCTTGGGCCTCTGCACCCGTGTGGGAGACCCAGAAGAAGCTCCTGGCTCCTGGCTTCTGGCTTTGGATCTGCCCAGCTCCGGCCATTGCGGCTATTTGGGGAATGAACTAGTGGATGGAAGAGCTCTCTCTGCCTCCGCCTCTTGGTAACTCCACCTTTCAAAAAAATAAAATAAATCTTAAAAAAAAAAAAAGAAATCCCAGTAAAGGTTTGTGGAAGGCCTGGGATCTAAGTGCTCAGGGCATTTCTGCCACCTTCCCAGGCACATTAGCAGGGTGCTAGATCGGAAGCAGAGCAGCCAGAACTAGAATCAGCACTCCGATGTGAGATTCTGGCATTTCAGGCAGCAGCGTAGCTCATTGCACAACGCCAGCCAATGGGTTAAAGGGGAAGTGCAATCCACTTAAAAAAACAAACAAAAAAAAGCAACTGTCAGACACCGTTAGGCCAACCTGATCCTTTCAGTCTCTTCCCTGTGATCCGACTTCTACTTTCTGCTGACTCTGCATTACTTCTCGTGGTTTTTATGTTCTTACGCGAGGTTGCAAATCTTTTCTTCTGCCATCTAGGAGCCTGACGTAGGTCACTGGTATATTCTCTCTGGAGCAGCTGGTAAATGAGAAGTTATCAATTTGATTCCTTTGGGTACAAGTAGGCGAAAACCTAGCCCACAGTCAACCATAAAAGGGAAGGGTGCAGGAGTGATGTTGCCAAACAGCTCATCAGGTCCACACTGCGGTTTCTCTGTCCTCCCCTTCTTCAGCGTGGAGCAGTGTCTGACTTCTCCTTTGGTTTGTACCTGATGTGGTGTATGCCATCCTGTGTTCATTAAAAGTCTTTTTTTCCCGACATTCCCCACAAGTCTTTGCACTTCAGTGGTTGATGTGTTGCATCCAAACATCCTAAATCTTTTCACGTGGCCAGACAGGGTCTCACTGGCCAGCCTTGTCATATTCCCACCCTAGAATGGGATGGAAATTGGCTTTGTCATAACTGTAGGGAATGGTAGAGCCACCGATAAAAATCAGGATCTATTACTGGACACAGGATGATAAATCCAAGGTGGTCCAGAGCACCAAGTGTACGCTATGTATTGATTGCTGTGATTTCTTCAGGTTAATTTGATGGACAGTTCTCCACATAAATTAGTAATTGATAAGGAATGTTCATAGAAAGGAATTCTGCTTATGAGTGGATGAGAAAACCAAAGGAGAATGACTTATTCTTTTCCTGCTTTCTCCAATCCTCAGTTAGTTGTCCAGCTTTGTAAAGGAAGTCCAATCAGTTCTTCCTGTATCAGTGCCAGTCTGAAGATTACTTGTCCTTGTGATTGGATTTGGGAGAGCAGAGTTGAAATGAACAAGGTAGATGAAGGGGATACACACTCTGTTCAACTGGCAACCACTGATTCCCTAAGCTTCTCTTGAAATCGCGTCTCACATGCCTAGAAATAGAGGTTTTCCCTCTTTCTTTATGTTACTGAACTTGCTAATGAATTACATTAGTTGTAATCACTTTGTTCCAGCGAAATATCTTTATTATTAACATAGCTTATATTATTACACTATTGGCGTGGTCTACAGAGCACTGGAATTGGTTTACTATATGGGATGAATATATTTCAAATAAAACTGTATTTACTTTTCTGTGGAGTTTTATCACAAGGAAAATCTTCATTGATGCTAAGTACCTAATGGCCTAAATTAGTAATTTAAAGCTATAATTTTAGAAGAGAATAAAGAAATTTAGTCATGATGGGTTAAACACATAAGCTTATCTTATTCCCTCCAGAAACCTCACTAAAAATGATGGCAAAAGGATTTTAAAAAAGAAAGGCATACATTCAAAACTAGGGAAAAAAAGACATAAACCCGTAAGTGTAGACAACTTGAGAGGAGAACCCATAGCAGACAAGAACATCAACACAGGGGCCCTCATTGTGGCACAGCAGGCTGGGCCTCTGCCTGCCTCACCAGCATCCCATATGGGACCCAGCTGCTCGGATTCAGGTCCAGCTCCCCGCAAGTGCTCCTAGGAAAGCAGCAGAGAATGGCCCAAGTGCTCACGCCCCTGCACCCACATGGGAGACCAGGAGAAAGCTCTGGGCTCCTGGCTTCAGCCTTGCCCAGCCCCAGCCATTGTGGCCATGTGGGGAGTGAACCATCCTTCTCTTCTTTCCTCTGTCTGGAGCTCTGCCTTTCAAGTAAATACAAAATAAATCTTAGAAAACACATTTTAAATTCTGAATAGGAAATACATTTGCCTGATGTACAAATCAATACATAAAAATGAATAGGCTAGAAGCCTGATTTTTATTCCTATCTACATCTTCCCCCATTATCCTTTGTCTTTATGTCTCAGTTTATATTCTTCCAGATTTTGTTTAGGTAAATACACATTTTGTTCCACATAAAAGGTGCCATACCAGGTACTTCTGCTTTAAAAAAAAAAAAATGCTTGTTTATTTGCATTGATTTATAATTCAGAGAGAGAGAAGTATCTTTCATCCACTGGTTCACTCACTAAATGCCCACAGAATCTTGGGCCAGTCCAAACCAAAACCAGGAGTTGCAGCTCCATCTGTGTCTCCTGACTGTGTGGCAGGGACCCAAGGGCGTGAGCCATGATTACTGCCTCCCAGGGTGTGCGTTAGCAGGAGGCTGGAATCGGAAGTGGAGCCTGGGCTCTCTGACACGGGGTGCAGGCTTATCAACTGTCTTAACTGCTCCACCAAATGCCCGCCCATGAACCTCTTTTTTTTTTTTTTTTTAAATTAAAAAAAATCTGTCTTGGAGATTATTTTTTATGATTTTTATTTCCACTCCTTTCCTTTAAAATTTCCTTCCAAATTATTGGAAATGTGGAACATTTTTGTACTCTTTACATGAGTATTTCATAATGAGCATTTGCTATTACTTGTTTTAAAAATTTTTATTTATTTATTTGAAAGGCAGAGTTATAGAGGGGCAGAGGTAGAGAGAGAGAGAGAGAGATCTTCTATCTGCTGGTTCACTCCCCCAAGTGGCCATAATACCCAGGGCTGGGCCGACCCAAAGCCAGGAGCTTCCTCCCAAGGGCCCAAGGACTTGGCTCATCTTCTACTGCTTTCCCAGGCCATAGCAGAGAGCCAGATCAGAAGTAGATCAGCCGAGAGTCAAACCAGCGCCCATATACGATGCCAGTGCTACAGACAGTGGCTTTACCTGCTACACCACGGTGCCAACCCCTGTATTAAGTTTTTGAAAGCCCTTCCCATGCATGGATTTCAAGAGATTTTTTACACCAAAATAAATCTTATAATTCCATTTTCTATGAACTTCCTGTAGGAAGTGTATATCTGTATATTTACCTATACATGTATAATATATATAAAATAGATATCACACATATCTTTTTAAAACCAATTAGTTTATCAATTGATTTTTTTTCTCATTGAAAGAGGTTATAAGTATATATTTTTTAGTTTTTTCTTATGCCTTAATTGGGGTATAACTGTCAGATATGTTTAATCTCTTCCTTCCCCTTTTGAAATATGAATGAAACAAATAAGCTCATAACAGGACTAAAATCATGATTTTTTAAAATTTTATGCATTTATTTTATTTGAGAGGCAGATGTGGGGGAGAAAGGTAGGAAAAGTGAAAGAACATAATGAGAGAAGGAGGAGGAGAAGAAGAGAAGAAGAAAATGATGGACAAGTTGTGGCTATGTGTTCCAGATTTGCCTTGTGAACAAGTAGTATGTGTTAATAATAGAATGAGGGGCTGGCTCTGTGCATGGTAAGCGAAGCATCCACCTGCGGCTCCAGCATCCCATATGAGCGCTGGTTCGTGTCCCAGCTGCTCCTCTTCTAATCCGGCTCTCTACCATGGCCTGGGAAAGCAATGAAAGATGGCTCAGGTGCTTGGGCCCCTGCACCTGTATGGGAGACCTGAAGGAAGCTCCTGGCCATTGAGGCCATCTGGGACGTGAACCAGCAGATGGAAGACCTCTCTCTCTCTCCCTCTGTAACTCTGCCTTTCAAATAAGTAAATAAAATCTTTTTTAAAAAAGCATTTCTACTTGCTTCTTGTGAGATTCTTTATTTAGTGGAGGGTTAAGCTTGTGATTATAAAGTAAATTGAAAGTATGTCATTGTAAAAATTAAAAGAAAAATAAAAAAGGAAGGAGGAGGGAGGGTGGAAGGGAGGGTAGGGTGGGAAGTATCATTATGCTCTTAAAAAGTGTATATACGAAATACATGAAATATGTTCCCTTTATATAAATCAAATAAACAAATTTTTCCATGCATCTGAAGAATTACTACAAATGGAATTTCTCAATCAGATAGTGCCTAATTATCTTTCAAAAAGTCTGCCTCAATTTACATTTCACACCAATGGTGTATGAGAATATTTGTTTTTATTACCAATACTAGATGTTATATACTTTGACATATTTGTCAATCTACTGGGAAATGGAAAACATTTTCTTTTAAAAATGTTTATTTAAGCAGAAGTGAGAGGGAACAGATTTTTTCACTTGTTTACTGTCTCGATGTATATAAAATTTGTTTTTTATTTTGGTGAGATATGGGCTCTTTGTCTATTGAAGAAATAAAGTATCCTTGAATCTATTTTGTGAGTGACAGTGCTTCCCCACATTTTTTTGGACTTGATTTATGATAGCTGTATCATAAAGAAATGCAGTGCTTTTATGTAGCCAGATTGCTAAGTCTTTTTCCTTTTGCTTTCTCTAATTTTATACTATCTAATATATATACTATATACTATACTAATATATCTAATATATATACTATATATACTATATACTATCTCTAATATTATACTAGAAAGTTTCTTCTATCCAAGAGTATTATTGCAAAAGCCTCGATCACGTTGTGTTCACGGTCTGTTTTTCATGTCTGGATCCCTGACGTACTGCAAAGCCCCTGTGATGCAGCGTGTGTGGGAATGGTCCCAGTTTATGTGTTCAGAAGGCTCTTCCTGCTCTCCGCTGCTCCAGCGCTGACTTTGCTGAGACTGGCTGCTTACTTGTATGCAATCTCTGATGACACTTCCCCAAGTCTGTAAAATGAGAGTGCTCAAATTCCACTTCCGGGGTAGTCTTTAGCCATTCATTCAGCAGGTTGTTTTCCCACAAATGCCGGCTGACTGCAAGGAGGAAGAATTCTGAAAGTAGAACAGACTGCAGCCGCTTTCACAGGCTGGGGAGTGGCCGGACCCACAACAGGCGGGAAGGTTCTTTGTTTCAAAATATATATATATATATCTTGCAGGGCTTTGGGGTGGGAAAGGTGAAGCTTCTCTCTCCACCTACCTTACCCAAAAGCTGGGGGAGGCAGGGAGACTGGCTTTGCATGAGAAAAGTCAAAGGAAATTGAAGTCAGAAGCTGGCAGCTAGGAAAACCAGGGGCTGGGCAAAGAGGCTCCAGAGAGGTGGGGAAGATGGCAAGAAGCTGCAGCCAGAGGGGAAGAGAAACTGCCCACCAAAGAGAATGGAGTGGTGTCTTTAGATCAGGGATTTTCAGGATTCCAATGGAAGCCACTGCTTGCACTGCATTAGCTCCAATCCCCTTGGCCTACCCTCCATCTCTCATAAAAGTGTTAAACACACCAGCATGTATAAGGTTATTTCAAAAAACTCATGGAAAATGGAATTTAAAAGACAAGTTTATTTAGGTGCAAAATTTTTTGAAAATCCATGCGTAATTTTTTTTAATACCTACTTTGTAGGTATAAAACTTCTGTAGGCTTTTTGTAGGCTTCTTGTATTAGGAGCACTGTGGGGAGAGGAGAAAATGGGCGTGGCATTTTCTACCAGGAAACAGAGAGATGGGGGCAGCAACCAGCAGAAAGCCGGGGACTACAGGCAGGGGGCTGCAGAGTGGGCTTCACCATTCTTTCCCCAACTTTCTTAGCCCAAACACGCAGGGAGGAGGTAAGCTCCATGTGACTTCTTTAAACCCAGTGCCTAGAATAGAACTTGACACATAGTAGTTACTCAGTAAAGAGTTACTAGAACAGATGACTGAAAAATCTCATCTGAGGTTCTAGATTGTCCACAGTGCAGTTGAATATTAAAGCAAAAGGTGAACCCACAAGGCTAGACACTTGGGCAGCTGGCTTGCACCAGCCTGGGCTCTGGCTGCTTTGGCTCTGGCCTCTCTTGCAGGATGTCCACGTGGTTGAACCGCCTTTGAGTGGGGAAATGGCGTGTGCCACTCCAGTGATGTGTTCACTTCCTACACGGAGTCTCAGCTGCAGATGGATCTTTCATGGACCATCACCACGACACATCCCACGTAACTCCTTTAAATCCCCCCTCAGGGTGTCTCACCTACACTCAGGTGGGTTTGGGGGCTCAAGGGCAGCCTTGTAGCCAGAAACATTTTCCCTTATGTGGGTCACTGAACTTGGGGGCGGGTGAGAAGACGTGGGAGTGATGGGCCTTGGTTTAGGGGTCCTGTTGTGACCATTGTGAAGCGGCACTGGCTTCAACAGAAGGGGTCTGCGAGTCTGGCGAAGGGAGACCGGGAGCGTGGTGGGTTCTTCCGCCGCCTCGAATGCCTCCGCTGCGGCTGTGACTTAAGCGGTCTCAGCATTCAGGCAAGGCTGTGACTGCTCAGCCTTGAGGTGGCACAGTGTGAAATGCCCCCGAGGAAGGATTCTATCAGGGCTGGGAACTGCTGGGGATCTGGAAGTCTGGGGTTTGGAGTGGGGTCTTCCACTCTAAGCTGGCAAAAATAGTCGACGACAATCACCTGGCTTCCCAAAGGAGGAAGAAGGTGCCCTAGGCACTCGACCTCGGATTCTTTGAGCACAGAAATCTTTAGATCCTCTGAGCTTGCATGAAGATAATCATAAAGAAGTAAAAATCTGACTTTGCCGAATTTTGGTGAGGCTTAGAGAAAAATCTCTATAAATACCAAACTGAGTGCTAGGTACACAAGAAACACTGAATCAATGGTAGCTATTAAGATCACACATATTTTTCAGATTTTCTTAGAAATAACTATACAGCAGGCAGTTCAAGAAAGCTCAGGGGCCGGCGCTGTGGTGTAGAGGGTAAAGCTGCCACCTGTAGTGACAGCATCCCATATGGGTGCTGGTTGGAGTCCCTGCTGCTCCACTTCCAATCCAGCTCAAGTCCTTGGGCCTCTGCACCCACATGGGAGACCAGGAAGAAGCTCCTGGCTCCTGGCTTCGGATTGGCGCAGCTCCAACCATTGCAGCCATTTGCGGAATGAACCAGTGGACGGAAGACCTCTCTCTCTGCCTCTGCCTCTCTGTAACTCTGTCTTTCAAATAAATAAAATAAATCTTTTTAAAAAAGCCCAAATAAAGGGCTCTTCCTCTCCCTCTCCCTTTGTATATATTAGCATAAATACAAATACTTGATGGGTGCTTCTCCCCTCCATTAAAGGAAGGGGCAAGAGCCTATCAATTCACACATTCACCAGACCTGAAATATGGCAGAGAATAACAAGCATGGCCCTTTTTCAATTGCCTGAAGCATGTTTCAAGAGGCAGATTTATTTTATTCACAGAGCCTCATGAGAGAAAGGAAATAATAATGAATAATGAAGATATCAATAGTCAGCATTGTGAAGCATTGTTACATGCCTGGCCCCGTGTGGAGTGCTCTCCTGGCACTTTCTCCCATCCACTGGCCCTGAGAAATCCAGACTCCTAAGAAATCCAGTTGAAGAGCTGCATCAAGGAACTTTGGTTATCCTGCCAAATTCAATCTACTTAGACTTGGCTGTGGGGAGCAACTGTGAGCAACTCGGACTAGACTAAGTTACTGGAATTAAGACTTATTCTATGCATCTGCTTTCCCACAATATGGCGCTGAGAAGGGAAACAGCTTCTACACAGCTGCCTCCAGTTCAACCAATAAACTGTGGGACCTGCTCCTGATTGGAGGAGAGCAGCGTACTCGGCGTGTGGGTAGCAGAGTTGGGATTGGTGGAAGAGGACTATAAAGGAGGAGAGAGACGGCATGCACCAGGAACATCTATGGGGAACATCTAGCTGAAGGAACACCCGTGCAGCCCCCGAGAAAGCCGGCCGGCGGTGTGCCGCTCCCCTGCGGAAGTGGGGAATGCGGCCAGGGGGAACTGCCCTTCCACGGAGGTGGAAGGGATAGTAGCCAACCTGGGAAGAACCAGCAGCAAACCCGGGGAGGGCCGAGCAGATGAAAGAACAGCGCAGGGTCCTGTGTTGCTCCTCCACGAAGAGGGGGAGCGACACTTGGCCTTGGTACAGACACCTGTGAATTCTTTGTGTTCAAATTGTCATTGACCATTCTTGCTCTTTTCCATTTTCTAGTTATCTGAAAAGTTGGTCCTCGAGCCAGCAAATACCTTCATGCAAGTTGTCAAGGGACAAGGGCAAAGCTCTGCTGGAAGCTTCTGGAAAGTTGTCTCTGGGGTGATTTGGGTGCATAACTCTGCATTCATTGGGCCCAGCTCTACCTACACTTTAAGCAGTCACCATTTACCCATCCTGTCTTCAAGGATATCATGATTTCTGAAATACAGATTTATAAAATCTATAGCAGTTCTGTGATTCCTAGCATATTACCAATACTAGAAAAACTGTTTGCCACCAGTGTTCTTGAATTCAGGGTAATTCTTTGTGATCACATTTTCCTCTTTACAAGTTTAATAGATGTTAAATAATCCATTCCAGAATTTTTCCCGGAACCAATGGCACACTTCCTTCTCACCTACTTTGGTCTTACAAATTCATATTCTTCCGTTTGTTGAAAATCAGAGGGTGGGACTGGTGGTGTAGTACAGTGGGTGCACAGGAGACCAGAAGGAGTTCCAGCCTGGCTTCAGCCTGGCCTGGCCTGGCCACGGTAGCCATCTGAGGAGTGAACCAGCAGATGGAAGACCTTCTCTCTCTCTCTCTCTCTCTCTCTCTCTCTCTCTCTCTCTCTTTTCCTCTCCAAATACAAATAAAAAGATAAACACAAAAGAATTTATTTAAAGACAATCAGAGGCATAAAAGGTAATTTCTAGATTTCTGGCTTTTATTATTTTTTCCTCAGCACTGATGTTGCAGAAGTCTCAGAAAAAGGATTAAACGGGAAACCCTAGTTCACGGTGCTGAATTAATTAGAGGGGAATACTGGCAAAAGTCAGACCTCAGATCTCCTATGCTTTTCCTTAATAGATTCAGAGCATCTTTTTGTTTTGATTTCAGTCTTACAAAGAACTTCAGTCCATTAGGAAACTTGCGGCACTTCTCCCCTCTGTCAGTCGGTTATTACATGATAGCACAATTTATTGAACTCGGCACTGCTCTTATCCTTACATGCAAGATTTGCTGTGTCAAGTATCTCTGAAGATTACAATGGGCTGGAGATTTAAGATGATCAAAAAGGAATGTCATGGAGCTGTGTGTAACAGTTTTGACTATTAGTTTTCCAAAGCTCTTCATTTCAATCTTTTAAAGACTAAGAGGCCTACGAAAGGCTTAACTCCCTGCACTCGGCTTTGGTTTGACTAAAAGAATAACTGAGCTCTTTATCAAGGCAGAGTCAGCTGCAGCAGCGCTGCAGCCTGTGGAGCTAGCTGAGGACTTCTTCCTCGTGCTGTGCACTGTGTCTTAACATTCAGCAAGGAGACACCCCGGCCCCTGCTCTTTAGACCTAGGAGTTGGGGGCCTGAAATGGATAATGCGACTGACTTCTAGAATAATGTTAAACAGATCATCCCCAGTCTGGAAGGCTTAGGATTAGCTGGGCTGCTTTGGTTAACACCAAGATCAAAGTGAGGCATATGAACCTTGCTTATATTATGGCACAGATGTGTTTGGCGGAAACTGAACTGTAGACTGCATCCGATTTTACATGAGCTCTGCTGATTTAGTTGAAGGTATGCTATTAAGATTTTCTGTCGTATGAAAAAACGATAGTGTTTATATACATGTAGATTTTTTTATTTAATAATTCTTGAAAAATTTTTTTTAAAGACGGATTCTGCTTCTTTAAGAAGAGGCTGTGGAAACAATGGAGCACTCTGGAAGCTAGCATTTCAGTGCAGATGCTGTCTGTGACACATGACATTTGGCATCCATTAATGTGGACTGCACGTACAAGTCTCCTATGCATGGATTTCAAACATTTCTGCACCAAAAGAAACTTCTCTTTCAATTTCATTTTCAAGGACCTTTTTGAAGTACCCTCATCTGTGAGTGGCCATACTTTCTTTGGAAGGAACACCACTCTATTTCTAAGAAAAAAATATATCATGATTATAGCTGCCCCAAATAGCGACTGACCTTTTTTTTTTTTTTTTAAACATGGCATTTTGAGAAACATGAAATAACTTTAAAAACTAAAGCTTATTTTAAGAGTTGTCAGAAATGTCCTTTCTGTATGGTTTAGATAATAATATCTGCTAGGTGAAGATACGATTTTATGTTTTTTTTTATTTTTTATTTTTTTTAACTTTTATTTAATGAATATAGATTTCCAAAGTACAGCTTATGGACTACATTGGCTTCCCCCACCCCCCGATGACTTCCCTCCCACCCGCAACCCTCCCCTTTCCCGCTCTTTCTCCCCTTCCATTCATATCACGATTCATTTTCAATTTTCTATATATACAGAAGATCAGTTTAGTATACATTAAGTAAAGATTTCAACAGTTTGCACCCACATAGAAACACAAAGTGAAAAATACTGTTTGAGTACTCGTTATAAGATTTTATGTTAAGTGATTTAAAGAGAATAGAACTATATACCTGGTATAAACAATATCTACACAAGCATAAATAACACAAAAGCGCAATAACTTGAGCACACAAATTCGGATTTTAAGGCAATTTGAATATATCAGGTGTGAGTATTTAGAGATCAGCTGTTCTTAACTGTGGCTGTGCATTAGGATGGCCAAGGAGCTTTTAGCAGACACTGACACGAGTGCCACACTCAGCGATGCCAACTTCATTGGTCTGAGAAGTGGAAGCAGACGTCATGTGGTCAAAGAACCACGGGCGAGTTAATGGACAGTCCAGGCTGGGAACCACTATCGGAAGCCCTGCAATGTTCGTTGTGCTCCATGGACAGTATGAGCCACATCTGGAGCATGTTAACAATTCGGACTCTCAGACTTCATCCTGAATCAGAACTTGTATTTTACATCTTGTGAGGGATTCAATTCACACTTTAATTTGTATTTATTTTGAGAGGCAGAGAGAGAGAGAGAGAGAGAGAGAGTGAGCAAGTGCACTCCCAGTTGATGGTTCAGTCCCCAAATGTATGCAACAGCTAGGAGCCAGGAACTTAGTCTGGGTTTCCCAAATGTGTAGCAGAGCCTCACGCATTTGTGCTATCATCTGTTCCCTTCTAGGGTGCACACTAGTGGGAAGCTGGAAGTGGGAGTGGAGTGGAAACTTGAACTGAAACACTCCAGTGTGGGATGCAAACGTAACTGCTAGGCCAAACATCTGCCCCAGCATTTTGACTTTAAAAGTGCTTTCATAGCCATTCTTGCGTTCATTGGTTCATTCATGTACTGTTGGGTGGGTGGGGGTGCATTTATTATCTGGTGGGGGACAGACACTGATCCACCTGCTGGGGAAATGGACTTCCTCTCAAGCACATTGCAAAGGAGACCACTGCAGATGGAGTACAGACAGACACGGGGCAGAGATTCAGGACCGGAACTGCAACACGGCTGTGCTACAGCCCTGTGGATCCTCTTCTGGGAGAGGGCTAGGCTGAAACACCTCTCCTCTGCACCCCATCTTCCTCCAGGAAGTGGAACCAGAGCTGAGTGTGTAGAAGAGAAGCAGAAGCAGCGGTTCATAAAGCCTAGTTCCCGGGCCAGCATCATCAGAGTCACCTGGGAACTTGCTAGAAGCGCAATTCTCGGGCCCATTCCAGACTTCATGAATCACAAATTCAGGGCAGGGACCAGCCATGTGTTGTTTTCAACACACCTGTCAGGGGGTGATGATCCACACTCAAGTTTAAGAACACCAAACGACTGCATTTTCTATATGGGTGAACGAGGAAAGCGCACTGTAGACCCCTGGAAAAGTGTGGCCTAAATCCGAGGGAAGCTCGTTTGCAGCATTCGAATCATTAAGTCAGCCGGGGCTTGGACAGGACACGCTGACATCACCGAGAATTTCTCAACAATTTCCCCGTGCCTTTACTTCTCCCTGAAGCTTAATCTTTCCCTTTTTAGATCATTTGGTCATTATTACATTTTAAAAGAAGGCTTTGGGTTTGGTTGCATGTTTGTTTTCTTTTTTAGAAAATGAAGTTGTGGTTGGTTTTAAACTTCTCGTTATTATTGGGATATTATCATTAAACTGGAAGAGTGTAGAAATGCACTGGAAGACAAAAGCACAAAGACACCAAGATTGAGCTGTCAATGACTGTACTTGAAATGGCCTCTCTCGGTGTGTAGATTTATCTTGCCCATGACCCCCCGGGGCAGGATGAGTCTGTTAGAAGCCAGAACCTCTGTGTCCAAACATCAACTTTAGTCATGTTCATTTCCCCCATTTATTTTGCATTTTCTTGTCTAATATCCAGCAAAGAACAAACACTTTAATCTCCCTTTCTTCCTCAGTTGAACTGCTAATTAGTACCTTGGAGGTCAAGTGTAGGTCGAGGAAAGAGTAGAAAAGGGCCTGGATAATGAACCGTGAAATAGAGCTCAAAGAGAATTCCCAGTGAGAGCTGGAAGGGACCGTGGAGATCAAATGATCCAGCTTCCTTGCACCAGAGGCCTCAGAGCTTAAATGAGTTGCTCAGGGTCACACTGGTAATGGAGAGGCTGGAACCAGAAACCACGTTTACAAACTTTGCTCAGTGTTGTGTCTATTACATCTTCCTGCACACAGCATAGGCTGTATTCGTATGGTGGGGAAATCACAAACTATATGAAAAAATTTCAAAAAGTTCATGGAACTAGAATTAAAAGATAAGTTTTGGGGTTGGCATTATGGCATAGCGGGTAAATCTGCTACCTGGGACACTGGACTCCCATATGGGTGTTGATTTGAGTCCAGGCTGCTCCACTTCTGATCCAGCTCTCTGCTAACGGCCCAGGAAAGGCAGCAGGATGGCGGCCCAGGTGCTTGGGCTCCTGCCACCCATGTGGAGTCCTGAATGAAGTTCCTGGCTCCTGGCTTTGGCTGGCCTAGCCTGGGCTGCTGCAGCCATCTGGGGAGTCAACCAGTGGGTGGGAGATTCTCTCTCTGTAACTCTGACCTTGAAATAAATAAACGAATTTTCTAAAAAGATAAGCTTATTTTGGCACAAAATATTGAAACCTATGCATTTTTTTCATAATACAAACTTTTTCATGAACATTTAAAGTCTCCTTGTATGCATGGATTTCAAACATTTTTGCACCAAAGAAAACTTTATCTCTCAATTTCATTTTCCAGGAACTTTTTGAAGCAACCGCCTATGTGAGTTGCCATGGGAACACAGTGATTTGATTGTTTTCCATTTGCAATCTGCTGATCACATCCAAATTGATTGCTTTAACTACTGAACATATTGGTTGCTATCTCCCAAATCCTCTTTGGAATGAGTTAGAGTATGAGTAGCAAATAATAAAATCCATTAATCCAATGCTGACTTCCCTACCCAGGCCCAGGTTACAAATCCAACAACCTCCTATAGACGCCCACCTGGGCGTTCCACCCAGGCATTAAAAGATAAACATTTTCCAGATTGCACATTCTCTCCTAAAACTTGCCTCCGCCACTCTCACCTTCTATCACTGTTCACTCAGAACCTTGAAGGGCATCCTCAACTCCTTCTTTTTCTCTCATTCCACAGGTCCATTCAGTCTCTGTCCACTTTATCTCTTGTCAATCTTAGCTCTTACATAGTCTTCAAATCCAGCATCACTTCACCACCTGCACGTCTCGTCTCAATTCTGGCCACTGCTACCCCTTCCCTCCTGGTTTTTCTGCCTCTGCCAATGGAAATGTCTTTCTCACGCTGTTGCAGGAATGATGATCTGTCTGAAATGCAAAGCAAACAACAATACAATTTGGGTTTAAAACTTATAATAACTCTCTACCGCTAACAGGCCAGAACCTCAGCATGGTCCACAGCATTTTTCTATCAGTTTAATTCTGCTTACCACTTTCTCACCACCAACTTCCTTGACTGCTGAAACACCATTCCTCCCGCACAACTCAGATGTCAGCCCCTCACTGAACTGTCTCTCCTATTTTCCCACTCTCCTCCATAGCTAGAGTGAGCCATCTATCTCTGAGTCTTATCTGTTTTCTACACTTTCATGTAAGTTCCCTAGCATTTTATTAAAATTTTCAAGCAGACAGAAAAGCTGAAAGCATATTGCAGTGATCTTAAAATTAATTGTTTTTATGCATTTCAAAGTAAGTTGCAGATATCAATATACTTTGTTGCAAATAACTCAGGATACATTTCATTAAGAACTCCTACATAGCATAGAGTTCTATAATTTTGGTAGTTGTGTTTAACTTTCCTGTCAAAGTTACACACAACGAAATGTACAAATCAAGATCCACTAACTAGGCTGGCGCCGCGGCTCACTGGGCTAATCCTCTGCCTTGCGGCGCCAGCACACTGGATTCTAGTCCCAGTCGGGGTGCCGGATTCTGTCCCGGTTGCCCCTCTTCCAGGCTAGCTCTCTGCTGTGGCCCAGGAGTGCAGTGGGGGATGGCCCAAGTACTTGGGCCCTGCACCCCATGGGAGACCAGGAGAAGTACCTGGCTCCTGCCATTGGATCAGTGTGGTGCGCCTGCGGCAGCGCACCAGCCGTGGCGGCCATTGGAGGGTGAACCAACGGCAAAGGAAGACCTTTCTCTCTGTCTCTCTCACTGTCCACTCTGCCTGTCAAAAAAAGAAAAAAAAAGATCCACTAACTACATATGTGTGTAACCTACACACCCCAGAAGACAGAATATTATCATCACCCTGGAAAGTCTGCTCATGTTCCTTCCCTAGAAATCTCTGTTCCCTTTACTCTAGAAGCAATGATTATTCTGATTTTTCTTTCCAAATGGTTTTGCCTGTTACACAGCTTAGTACATTGGGAGCTATACTCTTTTGTACAAGACTTCTTTCACTCAGCGTAATGTTCTTGAGATTCATATGTGTATCAGTAGTTCACTCTTTTTTAAAATTTAAATTTTGTTGCTATTGAGTAATACCTTATTGTATGAATACACTACATTAAAAATGCATCTTTAATTTACACAGAACTGGGATGTATCTACTTCCAGGCTGTTATGAATAAAGCTACTATGAATATTCTGGAAGAGTTATGCATGTATATATGTCTGCATCTATCTTCAGTTTTAGAGGTGGTGATGAGTAAATGCCAGGATTGGAATTTCTGGGTCATAGGATGTCGATAATTAGCTTCTTTTTTTTTTTTTTTTTTTTTTTGACAGGCAGAGTGTACAGTGAGAGAGGGAGAGACAGAGAGAGAAAAGTCTTCCTTTTTTTTTGCCGTTGGTTCACCCTCCAATGGCCGCCAGAGCCGGCGTGCTGAGGCAGGCGCACCGCGCTAATCTGAAGCCAGGAGCCAGGTACTTCTCCTGGTCTCCCATGGGGTGCAGGGCCCAAGCACTTGGGCCATCCTCCACTGCACTCCCTGGCCACAGCAGAGAGCTGGCCTGGAAGAGGGGCAACCGGGACAGAATCTGGCGCCCCGACCGGGACTAGAACCCGGTGTGCCGGCGCCGCAAGGCAGAGGATTAGCCTAGTGAGCCGCGGCGCCGGCAATGATAATTAGCTTTTAAAGAAACTTCCAGACTTTCCCCCAAAGTGACTGTGCCACTTTACGTGCTCATCAGAGACCTGCTGCTCCACAGCTGCATCAGCACTGGGTGCTGTGGGACTCACTGACAGTAGCCACTTGGCTGAATGTGTGATGCCCTCTCACGATGGTCTGTTCCATCACGTGTTACTTAATAGGCTGCTTCTAAATGGACTCTGAGCTTCCTGAAAGCACTTTACTCAGTTCTCCTGCACTTCATAATGTCTGATACAGAGTAGGGCTCAATCAATATTTGCTAAATGGAACTGCTCTGGATTGAATCCTTCCATCACACAGCAAAGGGAAAACCTCACTGTCTTTCAGTACCTCAGCCCTTTGGATGAAGTGTAGAGTGAGTTCCTGTGGTCTAAGCAGGAACACTCATGTTAGCATTATGGTGCCATGCACCTAGTGTGACCAGAGGATCAAAGTATCCCTTTCCCCAAATTATTTGTCACAGTGCCTCTCTTCTCATTTAAATAAGTTCATTCCCTTTGGACTTTCTTAATGGCTTTTCCATTTCTACAGAACCTTATTAAAATAGTAATCTATGAAGGAAGAAGATGAGTTAATACTTTAACTACAATCAATAAAGGAATAGGCTATGATATTTTGTCCTAAGCCATTGAAAGGGGTGTAGGTAGATCCAGAGAGAGAGACGACAGAAACGGTTCAAGGTCAGGGAAGATGCCAAAGTCAAGGTAACACATGGTTGCTGGAAGAGGGCCTTCTTTGCTGTTTCAGAAGCCACACAACAGAACTCTTCTCCAGGCTCCCAGCCCAGGCGCACCATGGCCACCTATTCTCATCCCTCCCCCCTCCATCTGGGTTCACAGCCTTGCACGATCTGGTTGTCCAATAAATATTCATTGAGTAACGTAGGCTATTTTTCCAGGACCTTTCAACCTTGCAATAAAATTATTATTTTCAATGGAGGGTCAGTTACTGAGATAACAGTCGTCTTCCCCATCCTGGAGATATTTGCATAGATAGTTATAAACCACGGGTGGAATTGTCCACATTTGGTCTGAATTCTGATTCTTACTATGTGATTTTAGATAAATTACTTAAGACTTTTCCATTTGTTTTCTTGTATGGCAAATGAGGATTATGTTCCTTACATTGCAAGATGCTATAAATACTGAAATTAAATGTATGTGACAGAAAACAATTTTTCAGGCATTTTTTTTTTTGCCCATAATCACTTTTGGCTACCCCAACACACACCACACGCCACACACACACACACACACACACGACCAGTCTTGGTCTGTCTATTGTGTTGCTTTTCTCTGTCATGTTTGGTCAGAGGTACTTGCCATTTTTGAAGCCTGGCTAACCCTTTTTAAAATTTTTATTTCTTTAAATTATAGTAAAACATGTTAGCATAAAATATATCATCTTAGCCACTTGAAGAGCACAGTTCAGTAGCATTGAGTACGTTCATACTGTGATGCAACCATCGACACCATCCATCTTGAAAACTCTTCTCATCTCGCAAAACTGAAACCCTGGACCTATTCAACACTGACTCCCCACTCCTGCTACTTCTCAGGACCTGGCAGTGCCAGTCCACTTTGTGTCTCCATGAATCCGACGTATCAGCTGGTTCGCTCTCCAAATGCCTGGAATAGCCAGGGCGGGGCCAGGCCAAAGCAGGGAGCCAGGAACCCCAGGTTGGTTGCCCCTGTCGGTGGCAGGGATCTAAGTACTTCAGGGGGTGAGCATCAGCAGGAAGCCAGAATCAGGAGCAGAGCAGTTGACTTCAACTCTGACGTGGGGATGTGGGTGTCCCAAGCAGTGTCTTACCCACTGTGCCAAATGCCTACCCCTATTTCCGTCCTTTTTTTTTAATTTTTTTTAAATTTTTTATTTTTTGACAGGCAGAGTGGACAGAGAGAGAGAGAGAGACAGAGAGAAAGGTCTTCCTTTGCCGTTGGTTCACCCTCCAATGGCCGCCACGGCCGGCGCGCTGCAGCCGGCGCACCGCGCTGATCCGATGGCAGGAGCCAGGAGCCAGGTGCTTTTCCTGGTCTCCCATGCGGGTGCAGGGCCCAAGCACCTGGGCCATCCTCCACTGCACTCCCTGGCCACAGCAGAGAGCTGGCCTGGAAGAGGGGCAACCAGGACAGAATCTGGCGCCCCAACCGGGACTAGAACCCGGTGTGCCGGCGCCGCTAGGCGGAGGATTAGCCTAATGAGCCGCGGCGTTGGCCCTGTCCTTTAAGACATAGTACCCCTCAACCATCCATCGCCAGTGGACACTTGGATTGTGTCACTTTCTGGATATTGTGACTAATGCTGTCATATGCAGTTTTCAAATACCTGTTTGAGACCTTTCTTTCAATTATTGTGGGTATATAACAAGAACTTGAATTTCCGAATCATGTAATAATTCTATTTTTAATGTTTTGTGGAAAATCCATACCGTTTGCCATTGTGGCTACACTATTTTACAATCCTACCAATGGCACACAATGGGTTCAATTACCTTACACCTTCACCAATATCTGTTATTATTATTTTCTTTAATAGTAGAAATCCTACTGATCATGAAGGGATACTATGTTGTAGTTTTGATCTTCATTTACCTAATGATTAGTGATGTTCAACATCTTTGTATGTGCTTATTGGCCACTGTACATCATCTTTGCAAAATTATCTGTTCATTCATTGCTGCTCATTATTTTCTGTTTCTATTGAATTGTAGTTCTTTATGTGTTCTGATACTGATTCCTTATCAGATATATGATTTGCTAGGTAAATCTTTTTAATTTTACTCATTTTCTGTTTAGAGCAAAAGGGTACATTGAAAGGTGAATTTACTGAATCATCTTGCCCAGAGTCTTTAATATCGTGTAATAAAAAGCACATATTCTATTTAAAAATAAAACTATGAGTTTGCCTGTGTTTTATGATTATGTTTATTTTAAAGATAATAGTAATTGCAGCCTATAATGTGAATAAAAAAAGCATTAACAGTGCTATTTTCTGGATAATCATTACTGGGTGATTTTTTTCCTACTTGCCTTTATTTTTCATATTTTTTAAATCATGAAAATAGGTCGGCACCGCGGCTCACTAGGCTAACCCTCCGCCTGCAGCGCCGGTACTGGGGTTCTAGTCCCGGTTGGAGCGCCGGTTCTATCCCGGTTGCTCCTCTTCCAGTCCAGCTCTCTGCTGTGGCCCGGGAAGGCAGTGGAGGATGGCCCAAGTGCCTGGGCCCTGCACCCGCATGGGAGACCAGGATAAGCACCTGGCTCCTGGCTTCGGATCAGCGCAGCACAGCGCTCTGGCCGTAGCAGCCATTTGGGGGGTGAACCAATGGAAGGAAGACCTTTTTGTCTGTCTCTCTGTCAAAAAAAATCATGAAAATAAATTTCTAATATGTTGATAATTTCATTGTGGGAGTTTGTTGTTCAGGGGATCTCAAAAAGTTCATGGAAATGTATACTATGAAAAAATCATGCGTGATTCAATTTTTTTGTCCTCAAATAAACTTATCTTTTCATTCCAGTTTCCCATGAACAAAAGAAGTACATTTGAATGTTTTGCTTCAGGTTATCATAATTTCTTGTTTGGTAGAAGATCCTGGACATGAATATGGGTATAGGAGAAAGAATTAACAGAGAAATAAGTTGAAGAAAGGTGAGGGATAAGGCAATGATGATCAATTGTTGGCGCCAAGTCCCATAGAAGGCGGAAGGGAATAATTCAGGAGGAAAAATAAAATCTGGGAGAGTGTGTATGGAGGCCTTGAAAACCAAGAGGTGACTTTTATTTCCCCAAGTAGTAAGAATGTCCTTTTCAGAGAGTACTGGGCAGTGGGCAGGAATGAGCAGGCGTGGGCGGCTACGTAAACAGCCACAGTGTGACTGGGAGAGTGAGCTGGCCAGAGAGACACAGGAAAAAGCCATTTCTGAGTGGCATTTAAATGGCTGCTACGGGAGATCACTCATTTATCCTGCTCTGATCTACCAGGCTGCCACACGCGGGAACACGCGCGGTGGATAACTGGCTTGATCTATGGGTGAAGAAAAAGGGGTCCAAGCTTTCTGTCTAGAGCATAATTGACCTGAAGAACCCTCTGGTCAATCAAAGATGAACTTGAAGGAAAAAGTGGATGAATTAGGTCAAGAGAGGAGGTTGTGGGACTGGAGCTCTCTGTGGGAGGTAGGAAGTGATGACGTCAGTATATAAAAGAGCTGGAAAATAGGATGCTATGGTCAGAGGGAGGAATTTAGGAGAATTTCTATCAGACTTGGCTAACAATTTCTAGAGACTGAATCTTTAAAGTAATAATCAAATTTAGTGTTTCGTTAGATTCTATATGAGTTACTTCCTTTTCTCATTTCTACTTCTGTAGAGAAACATGTGAGTTCATTTCTCCTCAGAGAAACGTTTCATGTCTTGAATTAATTAAATCAAGAAGGACATATTTGTTTTCTAAGACTGGTAATGAAGATCTGATGAAAATAAGTTCTATATAACAGAATAAAATATGTAAAATATATCTTCACATTAAATCACCAACCCTGATCACAAAAAAATTGTCCTATTTGACTCTTTTTATTATGAATACTTATTACTCCTATCATTTACAGCATTCTGGTGATTAGAATGACTTATACCACCTATTTTCTCAGTTAAAATTGGCTATTATAGAGATACAGAATAAAAATTTGAACCCAATTATTTGGCTATCACTAAACTATGTGATTTTTTGGGTTGTGTGAGCGAAAAAGCTTTCTCCTCTACTCTACTAGGTTTAGTGGCTGGGGCCCTGCAAATTGAATTGACAAAAGACTAACAGGAGAAAAGAGAACAGCATTTATTCATGTGTGCAGCACGAGCAAAAGTGACTAGTAACTCATAGGGGAGGTTAGACCTGGCTTATATACTACTTTAACAAAGAGCAATAACTTTGTGAAGTGACTAAAGCAAAAAGGGGGTTGAGGCTTTTGGAGGCATCAAAATATGGGAAGGGAAACATAAGGGAAGCTAACAGCAGACCAGTGGTGTTTAGTGAGGTCTGTGATGAGACTTCTTGGTGCTGCCTCTGGAGTCATCTTGGGTGACTTAGAGTCACGCTGCCCTTCCTGGTAGGAGAGGGAGAAGTGGGGAGGCTTCACAAACGGAAATTTATAGCTTCCTTTATAGGCAAATAGGGGGAGGGCAGACAGCTTCCTTGTTGGCTTATTTTGCCTCTGCTGTTTTTCCATTGCCTCCAGCTCCAAATAATCCTGAAGCCAAAGTGGCGTATTTTGGGTGGCATTTTTGGATCCCCTTCGTGCCCTTTCTTGATTAAACTGCTCTGACTGTTCTAGTCTGCCTTTCACACTGAGCTCTGTATACCAGATCAGAAGAGTATTCTGTGTTAAGGCTTCTGATGTTTCCTGGAGGGCAGACTTTCCATGGTTACTCCCTGTCTTCTCTCTCTGCCGGCAAGCTGAAAATGGTTATGCCCTTGGCCGTTAGCCAGTGCGAGACCCAGTGCTAGCCGGTTCAACCAGTGCCACCTGTGAATCTCCTCTGAAGTAGTGCCATTTGATGAACACTCTATTCTACAATTACTTAGCTATTCTGTCTGCCTTATTTACAAAGATCCTGAAAACAAAGTTCACCTACAATGCCCTCCCTCCCTTATGACCACCTAAGAGATATCTCTTGATGTCCAATCAAGGGTTGGTTTAATGTTATTATTCTGCTTGCAGTGTGACATTTTAAGTTCCACAATGAAAGGGACCAAGTTTATTATATATATAATATTATAGTATATATATTTAAGTAGTTTAAGTATTTTGACTTCTGTAATTAGGTACTTAACACATTTTCCTAAAGCTGATGACTACAATGATGGTGTCAGAGAAACACAATCTTCATTTGCCTCCTTGTTTAAAGCTTTATTTTTCTACTTATTTGAAAGGCAGAGCATGAGAGGGAGAACAGGGAGAGGGAGAAGGGGAGGGGTAGGGAAAGGGGGACAGGGAGGGAGAGAGGGAGAGTTCAAGAGAATCTTTCATCTGCTGGTTCACTCCCCAGATGGCCACAAGGGCCAGGTTTGGGCCAAGCCAAAGGTAGGAGACAGGAACTGCATCCAGGTCCCCCACATGGGTGGCAGCAGCCCCAGTAGTTGGGCCATCATTCCCTGCCTTCCCAGGCACATTAGCAGGAATGCTGGATTGGAAGTGGAGTAGCTGGGCTTTTGCCACAACTCTGGCTTCTTATCATCTGCTTTCTAAATTGCTAATCTCATTCAATTCTACCAGACTTTGTTGTAAAGCTAGTAATGCACTTTTGGGGCTTCAACACTTGTGCTTGGATGTTCCTACTACTATTTGCTTTGGAAGTGGGATGCCACTTAGCCTTCCCTTGAAAATGAATAAGGAGAAAAAAACCACAGCTTTTTCTACTTCCATTTTAGTGGCTTAATTATGTGTAGATTTCATTCTCAGTGGCCTGAAATTCACTTTAGAAAATGAACACTTACAGAGAGAGTAAGCAAATTCATGGAGGAAATAACATGAGACTCCCCTCCCACCTCTCTGAGACCTGCAAGCCCTCATTACTCAAGTCTCAGAATCTCAATGCCAGTTCTTTCTCTTTTTCAGAACGGGCCACCAGTGAGAGCAGGGCAGCAGTCCAGCACGCTCACCCAGCTCCCATGAGTGCCTTCTGATCTCCCAGGAGGATGATGACTGAGAGAGACCACACACGTGTGATTGTGACTGATTGTGTGCGGTTTGCTTCAGCGTGGGATTTTCTTTTGAGATCATAAAAACACTTGGCGTGGTGTGGCAGATGAAAAAATTAAATAAAATGATCCTTTAATCAAAGTACTTAGGGTATCTTTCATAGGGGATAATGATTTACTGAAATCAAGATAATTCTTCTGTTCACAAAAATTCTTATTTGTACAGCATTCAGTTTCTTCGACTGTGTCCTCAACTTGCTCTCTCTCTCTCTCTCTCTCTTTTTCTTTCTCTGCAGTTACATAGCTCCTTCTCCTATTTCTGAAGGCCAGCTTGTGCCCATTTCTCTTGTATGACCTTTGTTTTAATCACCAAACAGGTAAGAATAAGCAAATGGAAACTGAGGACTTAGTCTGTACATAAGAGTATTTAAAAAATTTCAGGGAAAATTAATATTAGGCAATATTCATTGAATATGTATTTAAAAGGTTTTTTTTTTTTTTGCACTAAAACAGTCATTCTAAATTTCAATTTCCATGAACTTTTTTTTTTTTTTTTTTTTTTTTTTTGACAGGCAGAGTGGACAGTGAGAGAGAGAGAGAGACAGAGAGAAAGGTCTTCCTTTTTTGCCGTTGGTTCACCCTCCAATGGCCGCCGCGGCTGGCGCGCTGCGGCCGGCGCACCGCACCAATCCGATGGCAGGAGCCAGGAGCCAGGTGCTTTTCCTGGTCTCCCATGGGGTGCAGGGCCCAAGCACCTGGGCCATCCTCCACTGCACTCCCTGGCCACAGCAGAGAGCTGGCCTGGAAGAGGGGCAACTGGGACAGAATCCAGCGCCCCAACCGGGACTAGAACCCGGTGTGCCGGCGCCGCTAGGCGGAGGATTAGCCTAGTGAGCCGCGGCGCCGGCCCTCCATGAACTTTTAAAGTATTCTTATATATGCACAAATCAATCTTACTTTGCTGGCATCTTGATCACAGATTCGTAGGGCTCTCGCTGCTCAGCAGGGCTTAGTAGGAAAACCATTAACTTTATACCTGGAAGACCTGCCTTTGAATATCACCCTACAACTTAGCAGTGGTATAAACTTCAGCAGATAAGTCATTTAAACTTTCTAAGCCCGGATGCCTCATTTCTAAAATGGGAATAATGGTATCTGTCTAACCCACCTCATGGGTCCTTGTATCAAAGTATGTGAAAAGACCTTGTAGCCATAAAGTGCACTAGGAATACATCCTCATCATCCTCATTTCATGTTCAAGAAAACAGGCCATTCTGAGAGGTTCAACATTTGCCCAAGGCTGCACGGCCTGTTAGCAGTCATCCAGCAGGAACAAAGAGCTGAGTGTTCACATTCGAAGTTTGGATTCTTTCCCACTGAGTCTTTCAACTTGTTCTGTGTACGTACATTTTATTGGCCAGTAAACAGGGCAAAACTTCTACTTGTATCTTTCCTTTACAATATTAAACTTGAACTTGAAGTATACCTTGATGTGATTCACTGAGGTTTGGGAGGCAGGGAGACGCAAGAATTGGGAGGGAGAGATAGGAAGGAAAAGAGAGAGAAAGACGGGGGTGGGGAGAGGAGGTAGGGGGATGTAAAAAGGGGAATGGAAAAAAGGAGAGAGAGAGAGAGAGAGAGAGAGAGAAGAGAAATCTCCCATCCACTGGTTAACTCCCCAAATGCCTGCAACAGCCTCAAGCTAGGAACACAGAAACTCAACCCAAGTCTTCCTTGTAGGTGACAGGAATCCAAGTACTTGGGCCACCACCTACTGCCTCCCAGGGTGCACTTGAGCAGGAACTGGATTTGGAAGCAGAGCTGGGCCTTGAACCCAGCCACTCAGACATGGCTGAGAAGTGTTTTAACCACTAGGCCAACTCTCTGTCCTAAGACACATTCCCCTATCTGGGGAAGCTTCACGTGGCTTCTCCATTGCCACAGGCGCTGGCAGAGCACGTGGAGCAGCTCACGGCACAGGCACAGTGTTTGACGGCAGGCACCTCCTGAGGCCAAGAATTTGGATGTAGGCACCAGCGTGTCCTTTGTTCCTAGGTGGGTAAGCGTGTTTGCTTAACAGTCTGGCCTCTTGTCTTCCAGTTAAGTGGGCGGAGAGATTCAATGCGGACAAAAGAGACTTGCTGCCAAGGGCAGGAGCTCGTTTTACTGTAGTCACAAACTGGGGAAAGTGAGACGCGTGTGATGAAGAACCTGTGTGAAGGTGATTTTGTAAATACAGCTAACATTTCAGCTGTGAACCTGTTGCTACTATTTTACATTCCCGCTGGACGGTTTTCCTTGTCAAAGAGAAACAGTGAGGGGCTGTCACATGGGAAAGCACTGGAGAGAATGTAGTTTCAAAACCAGGGGTCTTGAGATTTTATATGTGGAATAAAGGCAAAGTTCAAGCACGGTGCTTTGAACCTGACAAAAACCAGGCGACTTTTATGCCAGTCAGAAACAACGCCAGAAAAAGCTAAGTTCCAGGGGGTGCCATCCGACCCTCAAAAACCCACCTCTGAGAGTCCTGCATCGAGAGACCTGGCGAGGAGGAAATTCATTTGCGGATATTTTGGAAACACCTGTCGCAGACCACCTCTGTAGAGTGAGCCAGGGCTGCTGTTAGGTATCCAGGAGTAACCAGCAATGGGGTGGGGGAATGGGTGTGTGTGAGGGGATGGGACATTCCCTGCAGGAAGGCCCAGGGCCTCGTTTCCCCTCGCTACAGCACATGCAGAGGATGTGGGGAGGGACGAAGTCTTGATTTCACTGTGTTGTGATGAGAAATCTTGGGCCTGAGAGCCGGAGCAGCCTGAGGATACATCCCAGTTCTGCCTGGGACGAGCTGGCTGTGAGGGCTGCCAAGGCTGGTAATGCATGATTTGGGATGATCTTCCACTGAAAAGACAGAGCTTACAATCGCACATGGCTGAAGCAGTGAAAATTCAAATAAGATGGCACATGAAGGGCTCCTGCAGGTCGGGTGCAGCAGCTCACAATAGCTGCAGGGGCCCGGGCTCTTCTGATTTTTTTTTTCTCTTTGCAATCCTAAGCACATGGATGCTCCTCCACTTATAGTGGGGTTATATCCGGATAAGCCTATTAGAAGTTAAAAATATTAGGGGTGGAAAATGCATTGAATACAGCCAGAACTGAGCTGACCTGAAGCCAGGAGCCAGGCATTTCTTCCTGGTCTCCTACGTGGGTGCAGGGGCCCCAGCACTTGGGCCACCTTCTACTGCTTTCTCACGCCATAGCAGGGAGCTGGATTGAAAGAGGAGCTGCTGGGACACAAACGGGCACCCATATGGGATGTTGGTGCTACAGCCCATTGTGCCACAGCACCAGCCCCCCTCTAGCATATTTTTTTTATGTTTATTTTTTTGACAGGCAGAGTGGACAGTGAGAGAGAGAGAGACACAGAGAAAGGTCTTCCTTTGCCCTTGGTTTACCCTCCAATGGCCGCCGCGGCCGGCTCACCGCGCTGATCCGATGGCAGGAGCCAGGTGCTTCTCCTGGTCTCCCATGGGGTGCAGGGCCCAAGCACTTGGGCCATCCTCCACTGCACTCCCTGGCCACAGCAGAGAGCTGGCCTGGAAGAGGAGCAACCGGGACAGAATCCAGCGCCCCGACCGGGACTAGAACCCTGTGTGCCGGCGCCGTAAGGCGGAGGATTAGCATATTGAGCCACAGTGCCGGCCCCCCTCTAGCATATTTTAAATGATCATCATCATTACAGCTGTTCTTTCATTCTTAGTATTTTTAAGACAATCTTTTAAATCTTTGCCTTAATCTCATATTTATAGTGTAAGCATTTCTCAGTATTTTTGCAAAGACTATGAGACTTCTTTTTAAAATGACTGCATTAGAATTTGCTTTTGCATATATAGGATGCTTCCAGTTCTTTCCCACTATTGTAAGACATCTTTATATGGACACAATTTTCTATATTCTAGATTGGTTATTTAGGGTAGATTCTAGGAGTGGCATTACTAGGTCAAAGGGTGAGGCTGAGATTAGCTAGTCATTTATCAAGCTATTTCCTTTCTGCCTGTGCACAGAGTTAAACCACATTGCTCAACCTCTCTTGCAGGAAGGCATGGCCAGAATGACCTCTCTGTTGCCAGTATAATGAGGTTGTACTCAATGCACTCCGTTTTAGGGCCTGGTCCAGAAGACTCCGCAACCTTCAATCTTTCTTGCCCTGCATAGCTACACCGCGGATAGCCTTCGGGCAGAAGCAGTGGAATTTGCAGTAGTCAGACAGAAGATCTCTCTCCCTGCCCCTGCCCCCACCCCCATCATTCTGCCTTTAAATAAATACATCTTTAAAACAAAAAGAATTCATTTAAATAAGTAGAAAACATCAAAATAATTGAGATGAATTAACATGACATCAGAAGCAACAAACCCACAACTGCAAATTGTCTGGAATGACCCATAATTGATGCTAACACAGATTAATAAAAGTTATTTACCACAGTGATTTCTAGGTCATGGCTGTATTTAGACATTTTAGTTTGAGACTATCAAGTCGTAAATTATTTGTGAATCTTGTTGAGTTTTTTCTTATTGAAAGTGTTAGGTAGGAAGTCAGATATGAGCTTATCTGTGTGTGACAAAGGCCTAAAGAGCTGACATCTAGGTCCAGCATATGCATCTCAAAGTCATCCCAATAACCTTCCAGGGGCAGCCCAGAATTTGCATCCTGCCCTGCCCCTTCTACCTGATAACCTGCCAGGTGGGGGTCCCCACCCCTTCTGCCTGATAACCTTCCAGGTGCAGCCCAGTATCTGTACTTCAAAACATCCTGCCCCAGATCCTGATCTTCCGGGGGGTCCTGCCTATCCTTCCTCTAACCCGGGTGATGCCAGCCAGCTCCTGTCTGATAACTTCAGGGAGAAAACTCAGAAAGAAATTTTTAGTATTTACATCCAAAACGTCCTTTGTTCCAGGAGGAGAAGATGTGGGAAGGCAAGACCCATCTCCTTAAAAACCCTCGGCCTCAACCGGACTGCACGCTCAGCCCTCTGCCTCTCTGCTGAGCCGCCCGCCTGGCCTACCCAGGTGTACTCTCTCCACTGAACCATGTAACCCTGCTCTCCCCCAGTCTGAGTGACTGGGCTCTCTCTCTCAGGTTCTGTCTGGAGAGGTGCCCATTCGTTCTTACGGATGTCCCTGCCCTAATAAACCTTGCTATTTTACTTTCCACTACTCTCTGTCTCATGCCTGAATTCTTTCTTGCACGAAGACAAGCACCCTGCCATTCTCCGGTAACAAAAACACTATAATAACCCACATTTGGGACATTTTATAGCCCCACTGGCTGCCAATCTGGGAAATTCTAGGTGTCTTAGTAAACCTGGTTTGCACACCCAAAGTTAACTCCTCAAAGCTGGTTGAGGCCCATTCCAGCATAGCAGGTGGCTTTGATGGAGCCTGTTGTGAAATCTGGAGGGCCCCAGGGAGACAGGTGGAGAAAGAGAGGTCCAGGCGGCTGTGCTGTTTTCCATCCCCTGTGGGAGGAGGAGATGAAAATGGATGGCTGTAAATCAGGCTGTTTCTGGGAGGGGAGTTGCCTCAACCTCTTGCATACAATGAATTAACCGCGCTCAATAGCTCTGAGCTAGCCAGGTATTTCCCAACTGCTAAATGAGGAAACACAGGTCAGTCTGAGGATTTGCCTGGCACAGAGTGACACTATGATGATGGTGATGAGAATAACCAGGCTACTGGACTTATCTTGTGGCACTGACTTTCAGCTTCCAGTGGCAGGGTGTCAAAACCTGAATTTAATTAAGTTGTGTTCCTTTGTGGGCCAGGTCTGGTGGTTTCTTCCCTGGTCTCCATGAGGAACTGAAACAACATGTGGGGAAGATGTGGGAGGCAAACCTGGCTCCTGAGTGTGAGGCAGGTGCAGTACTCACAAGGACGTGAGTTGCAGCCCTGCGTGTTTCTAGAGGAACATCTCATCTGCCCTCATTCTTTGCCTACTGTGCTGGCTGAATCAATTCTTACACTGAATGGAACAGGCTAAAACAATGAGATAGATCTATAAGGGCAGTAGTCTTCCCTTAGCTGTGGTTTCATTTCCACAGTTTCAACTGTGGTCCAAAAATATTAATTGGAGAATGCCAGAAATAAATAATTCATAAGTTGTAAATAACTTTTGTTATAGTATATCATAATTTTCAATTTTAATAAAATTTCTTTATGTGAAAGGCTAAGTTACAGAGAGACTCATATATATATATATAGAGAGAGAGAGAGAGAGAAAGAAAAAGAGAGTGAGCGAGAAAGAGAAGGCTCTTCCATCTGCTGATTCACTCTCCAAATTGCTGCAATGGTAGGGACTGGGTCAGGCTGAAGCCAGAAGCCAGGAACTTCATCTGGGTCACCCACATGGGTGGCAGAGGCCCAAATACTTGGGCCATGTCCTGTTGCTTTCTCAGGCACATAAACAAGGAGCTGGATGGGAAATGGAGCAGCCGGGACACGACCCAGCGCTCATATGGGATGCTGGCGTTGCAGGTGATGGCTTACCCCACTGTGCCACAACACTGGCCTCAATTGGTATCTTTATGTTAGTTAATACTGTTAACTCTAGCAAATTTCAAGTAATACATAAAGCACACTCATTTATGATAAAAAAAAAGTGGATACTAGGAGAATCTTTCAAATTTGGTCCCATTTAGTGAACTTAGTCCAATCTGATAAAGTCTTTTTCCCTCCTTCTTTGGATAAATCATTAATCTTTCAGATTTCTTCTCCTGTTCTCTCTTCCTCCCCAAGGCGGTGCCTCTGTAGATGGGGCATTTGCCAGGTCCTTGTGCTGTGGAGGGCAATGGTCCCTGGGTTCCTACTGTGCTTATGGTCCTCTTTTTAGTTCTCACGGGTCTGTGTAGAGATAGTGTCCGTTATGCTCTGATAATCTCTCATCCTACAGGAAACTCGGCCAAATTCAGCAGCTGCTGAATTTGTGATCTCCTCTTCTTGCGTAGTCAGGGTTCTAAGGTTCTCCCTGGTGTGCTAAGTGCTGGGTGCTCCATGGAGTCGGAAGCCCAACGGATCCCTGCCAGGGAAATCTACCCTGCACTCCAAGACACGGGGTCAGTGGCTCTGTTGAGCCAACTCCCACAGACTTGCCAGTCTGTACCACCTCTTAGTCTCCATGGGCACGTGGCAACTTTTCAGTTGAGGTAGCTTCCACGTCCCAAGGCAGCAGAGGGAGCCCCTAAGCTCAGGGACTCTTTCCAGGATTTTTACTGAGCAGGAAATGGTCATTCAACACATGCGTACTTTGTTTTTTTACCACCTGTTCTTCCTGAATCTTGCCTTTTCCTCCTTCCCTTTTTCTCCTTTCCATCCATTTTGCATGCACTTGCATGTGTTTGAGCTTGAGTCAAGAAGGTAATAAACTCATGTTTTAGGGTACGAGGCTGAACCTGGAATACCACAGGAGGCTAAAAAAAGAGTGAAAAGCTATTTTCTCTTTCAAGAGTAAGGGCTGGCTTTAAGACCACTATATTTTACTTCCTTAAAGATGCACTATAATTATCTTAATAATTAATGTAAGATGCACTGAATTATTTTGTGTACAACAGAGACCAGGACACAATAGCTTCATGGGAAATCTGAGTAAGGAATGAATCAATTATACCAGTCCCCTGTTGCTATGAAATTTCTTTTATCTACATGCAGGGACTTGGAATTTCTCTTGATTTAAATGGAAATGCTTGGCCAGGGACAAAGGATCATTTTGCAAATATCAGTTAAAAAAAATGTGACCAGTTTCAATGACACAGGAATATCTTCCCTGTGCAGGTCCCTCAGAGCACTTGTTTGTCCAATAAAATAGGAATCACAGTCATTCACCAACTACGGATATTTGTTTCCTTTATGTCAAATTCACAAATTCACATTTTGCCTCCTGTATATGCAGTACTTAACAATCCAATAACAAATCCTAGTGTAATCTTTTTGAAGGCAATTTAAATGCTAATTCAACTTAACCTGGAAGAAGACAATTGGATTTGGAAGACAGAGAGATCCTGAGTTGGGCTCCAAGAGGTCCTTGAGGAAGTTCTTTGGTTCTCTATCTTTCTGTAAGGGCTCAGCCTGCATATCCTGTCCCCAGCAGAGCTTTACCTGGCCCACCAGACGTGGGTGAGGTTTTCTGTTCGGTTCTTCTCCTTGCATAGCTCTTCCTATAGTTTTTCCTTTTCCATTTTAGAATGGCTGCTTTCACTGGATCTCTCTGTCCAGCACGACGACACCTGGTCTGTAGTACCATTCAGCTTATGCACATATGTGTTGAAAGGAAGAAAGAAGGAAAAAAAAAAAAGGGAAGAAGGAGGGAAATGGATCCATATACTTCCTGAAGATGCCAATAAATAACCGACTGGAGCTAGAGCTTTTCAGGTTCACGTGGCCTGCAGAAGACGAGGACTAAAATCTTTGTCTTGGAGTTTGTTCAGGTGCTGTGTCCAGGTGAGGGACTAGAATCATTCTCTCCAGGCATTGATCTATGCTGGGACAGTGTGGCTTGTCCCTGTCACCCATCAGTGTGGCTTGCGTTCTGTCTGGCTGGGATCGGGGGACGGACTGGCAAGGGGCAGCCCTGGTTTGGCAGACACACTGGTCTTTCTGTCCTGGATGGCAGCTGGTTGATGTCTTGCTGCACATTCCAGTCTGCACTCCTGTCTCCCTTCTCTCCTCCTCCATAGGCGAGGGCATCCTCTGCACATGATTTTCCTAAACATCTAAACACACAAGTGAAAGCTGGTCACATATTCTATACATAAACTTTATGCTGATCAAATCAGTTAATGAATTAATAAGGACACTGAAAATAATCCTAGGAAATTGTGGTTGGCAGAAGAACAGCTGCCCAGAGATGTCCAGGTCTTAATCTCCAGGCCCTATAACTGTGTTTCCTTACATGGCAAAGGGGATTTTGATGAAAGATAAGGACCTTGCGAAGGGAGATCACTGTGGATGACTGGCGTGTGCCCAGCCTTGTCACGTGAGTTCTTAAGAGAGGACCTTTCCTTGCTAAGGAGAGAGGTGACCAAGGAAGTCAGAGAGATGCAACGTTGCTGACTTTAGAGATGGAAGGGGACCATGAGCCACCGAATGTGAGCAGGGTCCAGAAGCTGGAGAAGACAAGGGGAAGAGAACCCACTAGAACCTCCCAAGGGGGAAGCAGCGCTGCTGTCACTGTGATGGGTGGCCCAGGGGATCTGTGTCAGATCCAACCTGCAGAGCCATGAGATCATAACTTTGTGCTTTCTAGAAGCACTAGATTTGCAGCCATGTATGACAGAAAACAAATACAACAATGACATACGCTGGATTATTGTGTTCTAGGGAGCTCTCTCAGGACATAGATGCTTCAACACTCAGGTGTCTGTTGTCTTTCTTGTTAAACACCAAGGAGTCTAGCAGGCTCTCTTCAGGGTTGTCCCCAGGCTGGGCACTCCCTGGATACCCAGAGTGGGGGACACTTCCCCAGTGGTAGATGGGTGGCCCTGGCAGCCACGACAGGACATGCCCTTGGCTTGACTCTTTCCTCCCCCAGCAATTCTGCAAAGACATTAACTGTCAGGGCTTCTGCCGCCCACGAAGCCAGGGAGCGTTCCTCACCCTGGCCTCTGCCGCTGTGGCTACCCATAAGTGCACTTCCAAACCCAGCTCCTGATTCCATGCCTCGCAAGTCCAGCTGTCTTCTTCCACCCCTTCCTCCTTACAGCGCCCTCTTGGTCTCTCTGGCTGCACGTCTCTCAGCAGAGTGCTGTTTCTCCCATTGCTGCCCTTGCTCCTGCTCTTCTCTGCAGTCCTCTTCACCCTGTAATATTCAGCTTCTCCTAGAAGGCAGTCCCTAAGGCCCAGGCTGAGCCCTTCTCTGGGCTCCCACATGGGGACTCCATTTTCATTTTGCCATACTGAGTTGAAGTTATTGCTACAGATTCGTCTTTTCTCCTGACTGTAGAGCCTTGGGAAAGGTTCCTAGATCCCTGCTGGTTAGCAGAATGTGGTGCACTGTGGTCCTCCTCAATCATGTGCAAGTGGAATTAAGCAGAACTCAGTGGGACTGGGAAGCCATGATGGAGCACAGGACCACACACAAGGAAGCTGCTTCCCAAGGACCACGTCTCCTGGACCAGGGAGAATCACAAATGGTGAATCCTCGGGGAGAGGCTTCTCTGAATGACCCTGGAGATGGCCATGCACTTGGATGCCAAGTGGTGTTCAAGTGCCATGGTTTGAATGTGTCCCCCCAAAGTTCAAGTGCTGGAAAGTGAATCCCCAAATTCCCATGTATTTAGAGGTGGGCCTTTGGAAGGGTATTAGGATTTGAGGGAGTCCTAAGGATGGGGGCTCCATGGTGGCATCAGTGGCTTCATGAGAAAAGGAGGAGAGCCCTGAGTTGGCTCACTTGCTGAGTCTTCCCGGAGATGCCCTATGCCATGGTAGGATGCAGCCAGAAGGCCCTCGCCAGAGCCCAGTGTCATGGTCTTGAACTTCCTAGCCTTCAGTATTGTGAGAAATAAATTACCCGGTCTGTGGTATCCTGTTGTAGACTGAGAAACCCACCAAGGTCCTCTACAGCCTGGGAGGTGTCCGTGACTGGAGAAGAGGGCTGACGGTGAGGCGTGGGACACGAAACTGCACAATTCCCACTCAGGATTTTCATAGGATCTGCAGTTTGTTGGGCCGAGGGCTTTGAGTTTTGTTTCGTCCTTCCAACCACACTGCTAGGCATTTGCCTTTCCACCTAAGTCCATTCCCTCTCCCACTCCCTGGCCCTGCTTCATCAACAGGATTTCCAATGGGCTTGGCCAAAGGGAGACACTGGTGGGGCACTGCCAAGCAGGAAGAGGGCATGGGAGGGTGCTCCTCCTTCCTGCCTTTTACCTTAGTAATGGTCTTCCACAGCAGCTGTGCCGCCTCTCAGGCACTGGAAAACACTTGGTCGCTCGTGGGTCTAACTCCTGCCAGGCGAGCCACCGGCTCCTATGCCGGCTCCTACACTCTATCCACAACCCTCCAGTGCTAGGAGCGCAGAGGCTTTCTCTTGTGAGCCTGCGGGCTGCTTTACTTCCCGCTTTGACTTCTCAGCCCTTCTATCACCGTTCAGCCCCTGTGTGTGTTCAATTTCCTCTTTGGGAAACGCTAGTGTGGTTTCAACTGGCACAGCCTCCAAAGGAGGCAGGCACTGTTCATAATCCATTTCAGAGCTGAGAAGCTGAGGCTTGGCAAGGTCATGCAACAAGTCTCCCGGCTGGGGAATGGCCTTGGGTCCCATGAACTGGGTCTGATACTGCAGGAGAGGGAGATCAGCAAAGGCTTCACCCAGGAGTGACACAATCAGAGTGGTGTCTCAGAGAGGCCAGAACTGTCTGCCATCTCCATAGTGGTGGCTCCCCTGGACAAAATGACCTAGTTTCCACACAGCTCTAAGCACTCTAAGGCACAAAACACCTAGGTTGATTTTTTTCTGTTCTTTTTGGCCTCTTAATTGTGTGTTAGATTTTCCTGCAGGCTTAGCTGGGAATCCCTTCACTAATGGCAAGTCTTCTGTGCATCAAACACAACTTATTACCACCTGCCCTGCTAACTCTCTCTCTCTCTTTTTTTTTTTTTTTTTTTTTTTTTTTTTTTTTTTTGACAGGCAGAGTGGACAGTGAGAGAGAGAGACAGAGAGAAAGGTCTTCCTTTGCCGTTGGTTCACCTCCCAATGGCCGCCGCGCTGATCCAAAGCCAGGAGCCAGGTGATCTCCCACGTGGGTGCAGGGCCCAAGGACCTGGGCCATCCTCCACTGCACTCCCGGGCCACAGCAGAGAGCTGGACTGGAAGAGGAGCAACCGGGACAGAATCTGGCGCCCTGACTGGGACTAGAACCCGGTGTGCTGGCGCCGCAGGCGGAGGATTAGCCTAGTGAGCCGCAGTGCCGGCCCTAACTCTCTTTCAATAGATTGCTTTCCAGTGCTTGTATGCTCAGGGATAATCTGAAAGTACTTCTTTCCTCAGGGATCTTTGGGGCAAAGATAGGGTACAAAATACCCTACAAGGGGGAGGGCAATTGGCCTTTGGTGCCATGGTTAAGCTGCCACTTGGGGTACCCATATCCCATACTGGAATGCCTGACTCAAGTCCAAGCTCTGCTTCTAATTCTAGCTTCCTGGAAGTATGAATTCTTGGAGGCAGCATGTGATGGCTGAAGTAGCTGAGCTGCTTCCAGGTGGGAGACCTGGATCGAGTTCCAGATCCTGTCTTGGGCCTTGGCCCAGCACTAGTTGTTGTAGGCATCTGGGGAGGAAATGAATGGATGGAGGATCTCTCTCTGTGATTCCCCCCCACCTGCCTTTCAAATAAATGAAAATAAATAAATAAAAAAGAATCTATAAAATACAAAGTGTTGATGAAAATATAAGATTTGCAATAATAAGTAAGGCAAAATTCTGTTTTGTTATCTTAATTATGTCTTACCAATGTGCCTGAGTTATCCTAAGTTCAGTTCTCAATATGCAGGTTATTTTTGCCAATGCTAGTGCATTTTCCCATAGAAATATTGTTCTTTGCTGTGTTTAGGTTAAGTCAGTTCAGAATATCTCTTCATCTTATAAAGTATCTAAGTATTAATATTCCATAGTGTGTTCATTTAGATTAAAAACTAGACTTAAGACACAAAATAACCTCTCAATTCTAGCCCTTTCTTTTGCATTCTTTACTTCTTTTTAGCTTTCTACCTTCCTAAATTGGCATAGGATTATAGAAAAGATAGGTATTGATTAATTTGCAAAATTGGGAAAAATAAGAATTAAGAAAAAATAATAATACCTGTAATCTTTTAATGCTCAATTTTGCATTTTAGATTTTTTGGTGAAGGGTCTTGTGGGCCCATGAGAAGGTGGTGGAAAATGGAACAAGAAGTCCATGAGAATTTTCCATGAGCTTTCTGAAGACTTCGCGTGGTGCCTAAGAGCATGGATGCTGGAAGCCAGAATGACTGCAAAGTCCCTACTTACGATCAATTTGTAATTTGATCTTGAACAAGTTCCTTCGAGTGTAAAATGAGGATATTACCTATGTCCCAGGGTTGTTAGGAATGCTAAGAGAGTTAATATGTATGATGCACTTGGAGTGGTGCCTGGCACATGGTAACAGTATTATTATTTTGAATGAATACATGAGTCAGCCTATGGTTTGGCATTGCAAATTTTTATTCTCATGATATGCTCATGAGTCAACAAAGGTGGGTACATTAATATATTTATGGGATAAGAAGATATTGGTATATGTTATATTTTCCAATCCCAAACTGATAACACTCACTGATCTAAGTTTCATTTTAATGGCTGCCAGTGTCTTTCATCCTTCTCTGTGACTGGAATGGGAGTCCTTGGCCTCCTAGTCACTTGTGGTTGTTGGTGCTGTGAAGGCAAGGTGCCCAGCTGTGGGTAAAAACAGGGCAGGAAAAGCCACAGGCCCTGACTGCTGGAGGTGCAGGAGCTGAGTGGAGGGTGCCAGGGATGTCCTGGGAGCTGCTCGCTCCTGGGCTGACTCCCTGTCGGTCTTTTCCCTCAGGGGCACCAAAGATAGCACTGCCTACCCCTAATCCGTCTGGTCCTACCTACTGCTCCTGAGCAGGGCTGCTTGCCCAGAATGGAGCACAGTACAGTCTACAGGTTGTCTCTATTGCCCTGAGCAAGGGCACAGACTTAGGGATTTCCAAGCTTAAGAATGCATGCCAATAAGACAGGAACAAGCCCGACGTGGGGCTCTCCATCCTGCTCCCTTTGCCTGAGAACTCCCCTCACTTATGGCTGCAGTGGTTACCAAATCCTGTCCTCTGGCTTTGTACACCATGAAGATTTCTACTGGCAGTTTCTATTGGAGTTCTGGCCACCCTGAAAGGCTCTGATTGGTGCCTGTCCCCTAGGAGAAGTAAAAGAATGAGGAGCTCACTCAGTGTCTGAACCTTCTTCCACGTGTTGACTCCCTTTCAGAACCTGCCTACATTTTGGTCAACCTTTAGGGACCACGGCTAGTTATTGTTAATAATTTGCTTAAAGCTTACAACTGTTTTCTTTGAAGTAACTGGTGTGATAGAAATGTATTTGACTATTAACAGAAATGGAACCCCGTATTTGATCTAAAACTAAAAATCCAGCCACTGAGTTCTTACTTTTTATACTACAGTTTTTCAGTTGTAAAGTTTCACAGTTCTCTTAAAACAGTTGAATGTTACTGCTAAAATCAATGGTGAGTTTGTTTTTTTTTTTTTTTTTTTTTTAAGATTATTTGAAGGGGAGAGTAATGGGTGGGGGAAAGAGATTTACAGAGAGAATTTTCCACCCACTGGTTCATTCCCCTCATGGCCACAATGCCAAGGCTGGTCCAGGATGAAGCAAGGAGACCTGATGGAGTCTCCCATGTGGGTGCAGGGGCACAAACGCTTGGGCCATCCCCTGCTGCCTTCCCAGGCACATTAGCAGGGAACTGGATCAGAAGCGGAGCAGCTGGGACTCAAACCGGCACTCTGACGCGGGATGCCAGCATTGTAGGAGGCAGCTTAGCTAGTTGTGCCCCAATGCCACCCCAACGTTGAGTTTCAATTCTTGGAATATATTAATCATAATGATTTTAAATGTTGCACCTAATGTCTCCTTTATCTGGATCCATTGTAGGTCTTAAAGAAATTATAATTCTACACATCAATTAAAAACCCAAGACCAGATAAGGAATACAGATGCAGCTTATTTCTTGATCCTATTCATCCTGAAGCTACTGTCCCATTTATTTAGTTCTCTTTGCCGCAATATCTGGAAGAATTTTATTCTTGCTTTCCCCTAATTATCTTAAACGCAGTCTGAGTAGGTATTCTCTCCCAGCCCTCCATAGAAACTGTTGCCCATCGTAGTGGCCTCCACGTCACTAAATCCAAGGGCAAGGTGTCAGCCTCATTTGGCCTGTCAGTTCATTATTCTCTCCTCCTTCCTACTTCCTTTACTTGGCCACCAGGAGGCTGTGAACTGCAAGTTTACACTCACTACTACTTCTCTTTTTCCTTTACTGCTATTCTATGGCATGCTCTCTCTCCCTCCCCCTACATCCCCCCCCCCACCCGTCATGTCTTTCTCTTGCTCTCCCTCTTTTTCTCTTTCTCCCTCCTTCCCTCCCTTCCTTCCTTCCATTGGGGATTGGCTCACTTCCAAGTCTGATCCTCTTAGTGATCACAACCTGTATCATACTTTTACATCCATCCATCAGTCAGTCACGTGCTATGTATGCGGTTGAGCTCCAAAATCCATCTCTCTGGCCCTGACCCTCTTCCTAGCTCGAGATCCGTGTGTTCAGCTCTCTCCCTGGTATTCACGCTGGAACGTAAACTGGATGCCTGAGACTCGCTACGCTCAAAGCTGAGTTCCTGCTCTTCCGCCCAGACCAGCTCTGCACGCAGATTTCACCACCTCAGTTGTTGACATCTTCACTAGTCCAGTATCTTTGGCCGAAATTCTTACAGCCATTCTTCCTTTTTCCCGTAAGTTAACTATGTGAAAAACACGTTTATTGAGATACAATTTCCATACCATGATGTTCCTTCATTTAAGGTGGCAATTTCATGGCATTTTGTATATGTAGAGTTGAATAGCCATCACCACAATCTAATTTTAGGACGTTTTTATTATCCTAAAAAGAAATCTTGTACCCAAGAACAGTCACTCTGCATTCCTTGCCTGCACTACCCCCTCCACCAGCCATTTTTTTTCTTCTTCTTGTTTTTTTCTTGTGGGCTTTTAAAAAAAGTATTTATTTATTTATTTGCAAGGCAGAGTTAGAGAGAGTAAGAGTGAGAGCCAGAGTGAGAGAAAGAGAGAGAGAGAGAGAGAAAGAGAGAGAGAGAGAGAGATCTTCCATCTGCTGGTTCCTTCCCCAAATGGCCGAAACAACCAGGCCTGGGCCAGGCTCAAGAAACTCCATGGGGGGTCTCCTACATGGGTGGCTTAAGCACTCTTGGGCTATCTTCTGCTGCTTTCCCAGGTGCACTTGGCAGGGAGCTGGATCAGAAGTGAAGTTGTCAGGGCTCAAACCAGTGTTCATGGAGGATGCTGGTGTTGCAGGCAGTAGCTTTACCTGCTGTCTTGCAACGCTGGCCCTGGTATGCTTTTAAAGACAGACGTTTCCAGCACTGTGTATGGGAGCTCAGTAGAGATAATTTCAGGTTTCTGTGTGATGCTTTCTCTACAGAGAGGCTTTCTGGCATGCAGCCAGGGACAGCACCGGCCACCCCAGCCAGTTCACTGCGCTCTAATCAGGATCAAATGATTCAAATCCGGTTTTCAGTTCCTGTGAGCCCTGGTCTAATTATGTTTTATTCTTACCCTAGAGGACAGCTCTTGGGTGTCACTAGCAAAAATCTGATGTCCTTACCATGGCCTCTCCCTGTGAACCCTGAATCCTCCCGGCTCCATGAGTTCATTGAACTTGGTGGGGGCAGGAATAAACTTTTCTTCTATCTGCTCATGTTCAGTAGCTGGGGCCTGTGTATTAAACTGAAAACAAGACTATCAGGGGAAATATTTACTTTATGTGTGCAGTGTGCATACACATAGGTGTGTTCATTGATGAGTAACTCAAACTGGAGGTGAGGATTGGGAGTTTACATCCCTAAGTTAGTGGGAAAATGGGAGGGCAACAAGAGAGGATGCCTCCCCAACCCTGGCATTGTGGCATAGCAGGTAAAGCCGCAGCCTGCCATACCAGCATCTCATATGAGTGTTAGTTCAAGTTCCAGCTGCTCCACTTCCGATGCAGCTCCCTGCTGGTGCACCTGGGAAAGCAGCAGATGGCCAAAGTGCTTGGGCCCCTGTACCCAGGAGGGAGACCTGGATGAATGTTCTGGCTCCTGGCTTCAACCTGGCCCAGCCCTGGCCATTGCAACATTTGGGGAGTGAACCAGCTGTGTCTCTGGTTCTCACTCTTTCTCTGTGCTCTCTGTCTTTCAAATGGATAAATAAATCTTAAGAAAAAAAAATGACAAACAGCTGTTTGGAGAATAAATGGGAGATAGGAAGGTTGTGTTTTATTTTTTTTAAAGATTTATTTTATTTATTTGAAAGACAGAATTACAGAGAGAGGTATAGACAGAGAAAGAGGTCTTCCATCCAATGGTTCACTCCATAGATGGCCACAACAGCTGGAGCTGCGCCGATCCAAAGCCAGGAGCCAGGAGCTTCTTCCAGGTCTCCCACACGGGTGCAGGGGCCCAAGGACTTGGGCCATCTTCTGCTGCTTTCCCAGGTGTGGTGTTTGTTGATGCAGGTGTGAGTGGTTTTCCTGGTTTGTTCATGGCTATGCAGCTTCCTGGAAAGGAGTTTATGGTAGGTTTACCCTGAGCCTCTCTCCTGGGAGTGGACTGGCACAGAAGCAGTTTATGGTAGTTCTTGTATCTTAGAAATGTCTGCTTTGAGGGGCCGATGCTGTGGCATAGAAAGTAAAGCTGCCGCCTGCAGTGCCAGCATCTCCTATGGGGGTCAGTTTGAGTCCCGGTTGCTTCACTTCTGATCCAGCTCTCTGCTGTGGCCGGGGAAAGCAGTAGAAGATGGCCCAAGTCCTTGGGCCCCTGCACCTACGTGGGAGACCTGGAAGATGCTCCTGGCTTCAGATCCATGCAGCTCCGGCCATTGCAGCCAACTGGGGAGTGAACCAGTGGATGGAAGACCTCTCTCTCTCTGCTTCTCCTTCTCTTTCTGTGTAACTCTGACTTTCAAATAAATAAATAAATACATCTTAAAAAAAAAGGAATGTCTGCTTTGAGTCAGATTAGAAAAGCTCTGGACAGTCTTTTTCTTCATCTGTTGAATCTCAGATGTCTCCGGCTTAAAATAATCCTTACACTCCTATCAACTCGGAGGGTCTCAGGAGATCCTCACAAAATCTCCATCGGCCCCTCTGCTTTCCAGAGGCTGCTTTTGGAGTGAAAAGCCCCCTCCGAATGCTTCCCTCATCTCCCTGGACCCGCAGAAAGAAATCTCCTGGTTTTGATTTTATAACCCTCAGTCTGAGAGTTAGCCAATGCCTCTCAACAGATTTTAAAAAGTTTGCATCCAACTAGTTTCTAGTTCTTCTCTGCAGGCGTGTGTTGTTTAAGTGGCGTAGTGGGCTAAGCCTACGCCTGTGGCAGTGGCATCCCATGTGGGTGCTGGTTCATGTCCCAGCTGCTCCTCTTCTGATCCAGCTCTCTGCGTATGGCCTGGGAAAGCAGTGGAAGAGGCTCAAGTCCTTGGGCCGCTGCCCCCATGTGGGAGACCCGGAGGAAACTCCTGGCTTCCAATGGGCCCACCTCCGGCCATTGCGGCCATTTGGGGAGTGAACCAGCGTATGGAAGACCTTTCTCTCTGTCTCTCCCTCTCTCTGCCTGTAACTCTTTCTCTCAAATAAATAAATAAAATCTTTTTTTTTTTTTTAAAAAAAAGATGGCCTACTTTGCCACTGCAAGAACCAAAACATTTTATGTAGCGTTTGGAGGACTCAAAAAACAAAAACAAAAACAAAAACAAAAACAAAAACAAAAAAAAACAAGGCTAAGAATACAAATAGTTCTCAGTCCAGCTCGGCCCCCAGATGTCAGCAATTGGTGCAGTCTGCAACTCGAGCTGGTTAAATGTGCTGAGTTCTGGCCAGAGCTGGCCCAGACTCAGTCCACCAGAGGCAGTACAACGACTTCCTCAGTTTCATGCACTGGTCACGTGTTCTCTGGTTCACCACCTCCCAGTGAGGGGTTGCCAGACAAGACATAAGACTTGTGAAATCCTGGTGTTAGCCTGTTGTGGTTGAACCTGCCAGGGAGACAGCCAGTCGTGGGAGGTGATCACAGGCGCTCTGTGTCCTCTCCCAGGAGAACCTTGATTCTACTTGTGGCTCTGCCTTCCTCCCACTCGTCTGTTGCTCTCTGTGTCCCTAGGCTGTGGATGATCAATGCGTTTGGGTGCTAAACAATAAAAAGCTATTCCTCTCCAACTGATTTCCTCTGAGACGGGAACCAACTCTCCTGGACATGTTTGCTATACAGTTAGTTATTTTGGAAGTTGTTATTCAGTTTATCATCAGAAGATCTGCTTACTGACCTGGTTTCCTTTGTTACTTTAAAAAATCTACCAGGAGCTGATGGCTTTGAAAAAATGATCTTCCCTTTTCCTGCTACCTTGCTTTTTTAAACAGCACTTGTCCAGGCAACCTATTTCCATTTTTATTGCTCATAAGTCTGCTTATCTTTTCCTACTGTCAGCTAAATTATTCCAAACTAAGTAGGACAAAGTTACTAGAATCTCTTGCATCAGATTTGATCACCTGTATCTTGTCTGCCTTCTTTTTTTAAACATTGCACAAGTAATTTCAGATTTAAATTTATAGTTTTAAAAATTGCTAAGTGCTACATATTTTACATTTTAACATATTCCCTTAAAAGAAAATGAAATGAAGTTTTCCAGTACCTTCTCCCTAAAACACTTGTGCTTGGTAGAAACAAGAACAAGGAACATCTACTGCTCACCACACAGTCCTGCTTATGCTTCCAGTTTCAATTCATTCCCTAAGGGTTGAGGGGGTTCTCAAAGACCTGAAGTGATTCTGTGTGTTTGACCTATACATTCTTCTTTGGTTTATTGATATGCTCAAATAAGATTATGTCTTTTTTTTAAGTATTAATGTTTTTAATGTTTGTTTACTTTCATCCAATTGAAAGGCAAAACTTAGAGAGAGAGAGAGAGAGAGAGAGAGAGAGAGAGAAAGATCTTCCCTCTGCTGGTTCACTCCCCAACAGCCAGGGTGAGGCTGGCCTGAAACCAGGAGACAAGAACCCCATCCAGGTGTCCCATGTGTTGTGGCAGGGACCCAAGAATTTGAGGCATGATCTCCTGTTTCCCAGGATACATGATCAGGGAGGTGGGCCAGAAGCAGGGTAGCTGGGATTCGATCTTGCTCTCTGATATGGGCTGTGGCCCCTAAAGATATATCTGACCCTTTGCTCTCTTGGGTTTCCAGTGAGCATTGTGTTCAGGGTTTTACCTGAATGATCCTGTTCCTACTAACCAGTGTTGACTTCATTTTGCAAGTGGGGAAACTAAAATTGAGATATGTATCTTGCTTAAGCAAGACAAAAGGTCATAACTAGAGAATTGAGGGTAAAGGATTCAAGCCAGTACAGCCTTAACATCAATACTGTGTTGAATGCCTTCTTTAAAAATACAATTTCATCTCTGAGTTCTGCTACCACCCACTTCCTCCAACTCTCCCCCTGCCAGCAAAGTAAGCTGGAAAGTAGTGAGGGGATCTTAAACAAAAACCCAAACCCAAACCATGATTACTAAAGCGCCCAGGTGGGACGGAGGGTTTGGCTTAGCAGTTAGGTCATTGGCATCCAAATCTAAGTGCCTGGGTTCAAGGCCGGGCTCCAATCCTGACTGCAGCTTCCGACTAATGCATACCCCTAAAGGCAGCCATTATGGCTTAAGTCATTTAGTTCCTGCCACCTGTATAGGGGACCTGGACAGACTTCTGGGCCCCTGGACTTGGGCTGGCCTGGCCCTGGCCATGTAGCTATTCGGGGAGTGAATCAACGGAGGCGTCCCCTCCCACTGCTGTCTGTCTTGCATATTAAAACAAACCAGAACAAAACAGCGAAGTGGGAAGCGGAACTGGCAGAAAAATCGACAATACACTGAATAGTTTCCAAAGGTACAAAACCAACAGAAGATTTCAGCAAGAGTAGTTTAAACTTCGGAAGAGAACAAGTAAGTAGTTATTATGAGAAAAGTATCTACTATACTACTCAAAGAATATTCAGGTCTTAAAAGCATAATAGGGGAATGAAAATGTTATTGGAAGAGATAACATAATTTATTCAGAACAAATAATAAGATATAATAAAAATATAAGGGAATATCCAGTCACAGTTAACGTGCATAAAAAATAATGCTAAGGAAATTGATTTACTCATATAACAATTCTTGATTGAAAACTGACCACTGTGTTTTGAGTGGTAGGGATACAACAGGGAACAAAACGGCTACAGCCGCTTCTCTCATGGAGCCCAGAGAGAGGGAAGATCGATGACAAATAATTTCTTTTTTTTTTATTTATTTATTTTTTTTGGGGGGGAGGAAAAAGTTTATTTTTTAATTTCATGCTTCAAATTCATATTATGTACATGAAGTACTATATAAAATTGTCTTTAGGCTATTCGAATATTTGAGTTGGACATTAATTTATGACATATTTGAGGAAATAAAACTTGATCACTCTTATGAACATGAAATTAGGTGAAAAAATAGGGCATTAACTCTTGATCAACAGTGTATCTGGCTTAATTTCTAAGTTTTATTTTGAATTTACCTTTCAAAATGTACCTAGGTATTATATGCAAGAAATGCTTTTATATAATAGGTTGTCCCCTGGATTACTTATTACACAAAACTCCACTGGTACTACACATTTCAAGTGTTTTTGAATCATAGAACCTAAGAATTTGTGAAAACCAAAAGGAACCTTTAAGACTGGAGGAACTCTACAACAGCTCAACTTTGGGCTTGATTGGAGATGGGGGAGGGGGTGTTCCTGTACTGCATTTCACATCTCTCAAAAATAGGAAGTGTTTTAGCAGCTTAAAGCTTTTTCAGTTATATTATAAAACTCATTACACACTAGGGTTTCCTCTGAAATATAGTTTACATCCAAATCAGTCATTACATACACTGGCACTTCAGCACAGGGGCAAACTAAAAACATTTCAGACCTTTAAAATTAGGCCATAGTATAAAAAACAATCCATGGTCTTACATTAAGCAAGTTCATACCAAAATACTCTTTGTAAGATAAAAGCCAAGAAAACTTTACAAATGCTACAAGATTACATGTATTTACATGGCTCTTTCTTCCCTAGACAAGTTTCACATTATACAGTTCCCCACTTTAAGCAAGCTTTGCAGCGATGTTAAGATCACTGACAGAATAGCTTGAGCAGTGCTATAATACAAAATATGTATTTGAAAGCTATTGAGTGACCATCAAATACTGTTCCTATAAAAAATGGTTTGGATGCATTCATTGGCAGACACCTATTGAACTGCAGTTAAAGAAGGCTGATGGGTAAACTTGTGCCCTTCCCATTCACCACTGCATAATGCACTGAACTGTAACTTATTAAGGAAAATTCACATTTTCTTTTGGCAGTGCATTGGGTTGTTGACATTACTAGTTTGTTTCTAGAACGTAAACTTTCAAAGGTTCAACTAGTTTTTGATCCTTGTGTTAGGTGATTAATTTGATTCACTGACCTTAAGCAGCTCACTACTGATCCATGAATGATAATGGTAACTACTTTCCCCCAACAGACAATAGAAAACTTATTTCTTTTGCCCTCCCCTAAATCTAAACGAATGAGAATCCAAACTTTAATGGTTTTACCTCAAAGTTACTCAATTGAGGACACTTAGTAGGAAGTACAATTATTTAGTTACCTTAAGTTGCACTGATACTACCATTATATCACAGTGCACACAAAACAAATGAGATATATGCTTATACTAATCAGTTTTACACAAACTCCCTAGTCAAATTTGTTTCAGGCCAATTTAAACATTAGCACTTAGCAGTTTTATACCTGTACTTTAAGTAAGGTTTTAAGTTGAAAGGTCATTATTTCTTTATCTGAAGGATTAAAGGAAACAGGAACCCAGTGGCTAGGTGGTTTGGGAAGAACACTCGGTGATGGCGGCTCACTGAATTTGGCTCCAGCATAGTTCTGATTGGCTTGTGGCTTAAAAAGTAAGCTAGGACTTGACAAGTTCGCGTTCCAGTTTTGATTATTTGGGAAGTTTTTGTTCTTCTCTCCGTTTTGCATGGCCTGCCATGTGGCTGCTGACGAGTTGTAACCATGTCCTCTTTCTTTTTTCTTATGAACAATCTTCATCTGGGAATTCTGATCCTTGGTCTTCTGTCTGTTAAGCTGCTGTTGGTTCTTACTATTTCTAGACTGAGGGGCTGGAATGTTATACCTCTCTCCACCACCCATCTTCAGCTTCTTTGTCACCTACAAATGAACGGAAGCAACATTGAGTAGATTTTCAGTCAGAAAGGTTAAAAATTCTGTTTAAGCTTCTATGGCCCTAACATGTAGATACAGAAATCTGGGTAACACTGTTCAGCTGCTTAACTCAGACTGCTCAGCTCCGAGTGTACGTGGCTGGCTTGCTGCCTCTCCTAAGACAGCCCCCTGTCAGATGGGAGTTTCTGTACCTTTCAGTCTGCTGCCCAGAGTGCAGGGTTCCCACGGCCTGGCCTCTCCCTCGCTGCCACGCCCAGGGTCCTAGGTGTTGCTTTCTGGCCGATCCTCTCCTTTGTCTCAGGACAGAAGTGTTCATGGGCCGGTCTGCCGAGTTCAGCCTAGGAGCTGAGGCCAACATCTGAGTGTCCTCAGCACACAAGCGTGAGAGAAGTCCTAGCGACTTCACGCTCGGAACTATGGCGGCCGCTGCCTCTCGACGTAGAGGCCTCCCTCCCTTTCCAGGGAGAGACGAGGCACGGATCAAAACAACCCGCAAGCACCGACCAGCTAGCTGCCGACCGCCTGGTGTCTCCAACCCGACGTCCGCCTCCTGCCTCTACCGACGAAATGGAGGCGACAGCCGATGACAAATAATTTCAAAACACATGTACCGAGGCCAGCATTGTAGTACAGAGGTTAAGCTGCCACCTACGACATCAGCACCCCATGTAAGTGCTGCTTCCTGTCCTGACTGCTCCACTTCTGATCCGGCTCCAGGCTGATGTGCCCGGGGAAACCAGGGGAAGACGGCCCTAAGTCCTTGGGCCCCTGTATTCATGTGGGAGACTTGGATCAAGTTCCTGGCTCCTGACTTCAGCCTGGCTCAGTGTTGGCTACTGATTTATTTATGTATTTCAGTTGTACAAAACAAATAAAGAAAAAAATTTTTTTTGACAGGCAGATTTAGACAGTTGGTTCACCCCCCCAAATGGCTGCTACGGCTGGTGCACTGTGCCGATCTGAAGCCAGGAGCCAGGTGCTTCCTCCTGGTCTCCCATGCGGGTGCAGGGCCCAAGCACTTGGGCCATCCTCCACTGCACTCCCTGGCCACAGCAGAGAGCTGGCCTGGAAGAGGAGCAACCGGGACAGAATCCGGAGCCCCGACTGGGACTAGAACCCGGTGTGCCAGTGCCGCATGGCGGAGGATTAGCCTAGTGAGCCGCGGCCCCAGCCTTCCAAATATATTTCTTCCACAAATATACAGTTTAAGTGCCATCATTAATGAAATATACAATATGTGTTTCTGAAGGGATTTTATTTTGATTTATTTTAAAGAGAGAGAGAGAGAAAGAGAGAGAGAGAGAGAAAGAGAGAGAGAGAGATCCAGGTCTTCCACATGGGTGGCAAGGGCCCAAGTACCTGCATTCTAATAAGGGATACCAACCTTGCAAGTAATGACATAACCCTCTGTGTCACTATGCCAGTGCCCTACAATGTATGTTTTTTTTTTGCCTTTTTTTAATTTATTTTTATTTTTTTGAAAGACAGAGTTACATAGAAAGGTAGAGACACAGAAAGAGAGAGGTCTTCCATCCACTGGTTCACTTCCCAAATGGCTGCAACGGCTGGAGCTGAGCTGAATTGAAGCCAGGAGCCAGGAGCTTCTTCCAGGTCTCCCCCATAGATGCAGGGGCCCAAGGACTTGGGCTGCCCTCTGTTGCTTTCCCAGGCATATTATCAGGGAGTTGGATCAGGAGTGGAACAATTGGGTCTTGAACTGGCGCCTATATGGGATGCTGGTGCTGCAGGCCAGGGCTTTAACCCCACTGTGCCACAGCACTGGCCCCTACAATGTGTGTTTCTAATGCTGTAATTATGATGCTTGTTTTTGGAGAAAAGTCAATGATTTGGCAATAAAACTTCTAGAGCAATAACTGTCATTACATAGTAGACAAAACATTGCCTGTGTTGCAAGACCAAAATGTCCATGCTTTCCTGAATAAAATTCCCTTTTCATTTTAATGACATGATCCAATTATTCTGATACATCGATAGCAATGTGCTTTTTCATGTATATCCTATCAAAGGTAATTCTTGAGGCTGGCATTGTGTCGTGGGGGGTACAGCTGCTGCCAGTTGCACCTGCATCCCATCTGTATGCCAGTTTGTGTCCCTGCTGCTCCACTTCCAATCTAGGTCCCTCTTAATGGCCTGGGAAAGCAGTGGAAGATGGACCAAGAGCTTGGGCCCCTGCTACCTATGTGGGAGACCTGGATGAGGCTCCAGGCTCCTGACTTTGGCTTGGCCGAGCCCTGGCTGTTGTGGTCATCTGTAGAGTGAGCCAGCAGATGGAAGACATCTCTCTCTGTCTCTCTCTCTCTCTCTCTTTCCCCTTCCTCCTCCTTTCTCTTTCATATTAAATAATGTTAAAATCATGTAATTCTCAATTGTTCATGTCCTCTTCAATATAATGCCACCATTAAAATGTTCCCTTAAGCCACTCAAGCACGCTGGCTAATGAAAAGCACTGTGGTAAGTCAAAGCAGTCTCAGGCAGCTGGAAGGTGCAGGAACGATCCTGAGCTCTCTGAAAGGCAGGAACTTTAATCCTGCAGGCTAACGCAGCATATGGTTCTGTGTTACTGTGTGCTGTGTGGTTGAACTTAATGACTCAGTATATGGCAACAATCCTGCTGGGACCTGCCACCTCCCAGGTCCTGACTGTAAACTTCAACCTGAGAACCCAACAAGGATTCGATTCCAAAGGCTACCTGAGGACCAAAGTCAAAGGGCTTTAAAAAACAAAACAAAACAAACACACAAACACCCCTTGAAACATTTCTCAGAATGTGGTTGGCAGATGGGCATTTCAACAATACTGAGAGCTAATCTGAAATGCAAATTCTTGGCCCCTTGAATCAGAATCTGTGGTGATGGGGTTTAAGAATCTGGTTTAGGAGCGGGCATTTAGCACATAGCTAAGCTACCTCTCAGGACACCTGCATCCCGTATCAGCAAGCTTGGGTTCAAGTCCCAGCTCTGCTCTCCACTGGAGCTTCCTGCTAAGGTGCATTCCAGGAGGCAGTGGGTGATGGCTCAATTACCCGGGTCCCTGCCACCCACGTGGGACACCTGAACTGAGTCCGCAGCTCCTGACCTTGGCCTGGCCCATCCCTAGTTGTTGGGGGTTTTAGGGGGGTGAATCAGTGGATAGAAGATTCTCTCCCTCTCCCTCTCCCTCTCCCTCTCCCTCTCCCTCCTCTCCCTCTCCCTCCTCTCCCTCTCCCTCCTCTCCCTCTCCCTCCTCTCCCTCTCCCTCTCCTGTCTCTCTGTCACTCAGCATTTAATAAAATCTTAAATAAAAAAAGAATGGAAATGTCTTTTCCTCTCAGTTCCAGAAGTCCAAGATTAATGTACCGGTGGATGCTGGTGAGCGTCTCTGCTTCCTGGAGGGCACCTGCTGCTTCGTCCACTCAGGGGAGGACTCTGCGTCCTTGCACGGGGGCAGGTGCACAAGCACCTTCCCTTTTCACAAGGGCATCAGTCCATTCAAGGGATCTCTGCCAAACGTCTCCCCGAAGGCCCACCTGCCAACACTGTTGTTTTGGGGATTCAGTTTCCAACATGTGAATTTAGGGGGACACATTCAGACCACAAAGGAGTATGCTCATGAAAGCAGGCTTATTTTATTTTATGAGCGACTTAAGGGTTTTTCTCCAAAGGTTTATTTTGTTAATTTTGCCATCCATGTTGGCTTTGCAATTTAAATCTTGATGAAATATGTAATCCCACACTATCATCACCATTGCAGCATAATGACTTGCTAGAATGCTTAAAGCTTTGTGCTACACTGGAATATTTCTAGTGAGTCAGAGGCGTAAACTGAAGATACATTTGACCAAAATGATCGAAAACTTCTAAAATACATTTTCCCCTTAATTCATTTAGTAGATGGTAACAAAAATGATAGAATACATTCTTTGATAATTTGAGATGGTAACACGTTTTGAGATGACCTGTGTGGATGTCCTTGTATAAAACTAGAATAAAGAACTCAGCATTAATGGGCTGACTCTGTAGATTAGGCAATATATCTAGAATATAGCAAGTAGGTTAGCCATCAGGGACCGGGGTGGCAGCACTTGTTTGTCTAGCTGGGAGAAGTCTTCTGACACCGGTATTATTAGAATTACAAGCTCAAGGGGATACTAAACAACAGACCAACCTCTACTTTGTTTTATTTATACTTAAAATTGCCTCTGGAAAATATATCCCACTATTTCCTGCCATGGCAGGTCATGACCTCATCCTTGATATTCACCCCAGTGGGATACAGAATGCGAGATGGAGTAATAGAATGAGTGTGTCTCCACACCCTCCAGCTTTATCAGATCTTAACATGTTACCATGGTCACTTAAGATTATGACCATAATGAAATAAAACATTGTGGATGTCACTAAAACCCTGTGCACCTTTTTCTCCCCTTCCCTCTCCCCCTAAGTATCTACTACATAAACCTTAATTTTACTTATTCCTATGCATATTTTAATCTTTTACTACATATGTATGTACCCCTATTATTTTTAATTAAACATAATTTTGAGATAATTGTATGTTCAAAGGAAATTGTAGGAAATAATACAGAGGGGCAGGTGTTTGGCCTTGTGGTTAAAACACTGCTTTGGACACCCACATCCCATGTCAAAGTGTTCACGTTGGAGTCTTGACTCTGCTCTCAATTTCAGCTTGTAGCTAACACTGATCCTGGCAGGCAGCAAGTGATGCTACCAACATGGGATACCTGGACTGGGTTCCTGGCTCCCAGCTTCAGCTTGGTCCAGTCTCAACAGCTGCAGGCATTCGGGAATAAGTTAGTAGATAGGAGCGCTCGCTCTCGCTCTCCCTCTCGCTCTCGCTCTCTCTCAGAAAAATAAACTGGGAGCCAGCACAGTGGCATAGCAGCTACAGCTGCTGCCTGCAGTGCCAGCATCCCATATAGGTGCCGGTTCAAGACCCGGCTGTTCCACTTCCAGCTATCTGCTATGGCCTGGGAAAACAGTAGAAGATGGCCCAAGTCCTTGGGCCCCTGCAGTTGTTTGGGAGACCTAGAAGAAGCTCCTGGCTTGGATCGGTGCAGCTCCAGCCATTGCAGCCAATTGCGGAGTGAACCAGCGGATGGAAGACCTCTCTCTCTCTGCCTCTCCTTCTCTGTGTATGTCTTTAAAATAAATAAATAAATCTTTTTTTGTTTTTTTTTTTTAAGAGGGGCTCGCGCTGTGGCGCAGGAGGTTAAAGCCCTGGCCTGAAGAGCTGGCATCCCATATGGGCGCCACTTCGAGTCCCGGCTGCTCCTCTTCCAATCCAGCTCTCTGCTATGGCCTGGGACAGCAGTGGAAGATGGCCCAAGTGCTTGGGCCCCTTTACCCACATGGGAGACCCAGAAAAAGCTCCTGGCTCCTAACTTCGGATAGGCACAGCTCTGGCCATTGCAGCCATTTGGGAAGTGAACCAGTGGAAAGAAGACCTCTCTCTGTCTCTACCTCTCTCTGTAACTCCCTTTTAAATAAATAAAATAAATCTTAAAAAAAGAAAAATAAACTGATAAATATAAATACATTTATCTATAAGTACAGAGAGAGATCCTTTGCTCTCATTACCCAGTTTCTCCTGATAACATCTTGCAAAACTATATTGCAATGATCACAGCCATGATATGTGACAACGACATGGTGAAGCCACAGAACATTCCAGTCATGGAAAGGTTCCCTCCTGGGGCTCTCACAGCCACACCTACTTCTCTCTTGCCCTACTCACTCTTTAATCCATGGCATGATTTTCTTCTTTTATAACTTTGTCATTTCAAGAATGTCACATAACGTGGAATTATATAGTATAGGGGTACTTCCAGATTTTGTGGAGGGGCTGGCATTGTGGCACAGTGGGTTAAGCTCCCTTTTCCGATGCCAGTATCCCATAGCGGAATTCTGGTTTGAATCCTGGCTGCCCCACTTCCAATCCAGATTCCTGCTACTCCATCCGAGAAGACAGCAGGTGATGGCCCGAGCACTTGGATCTATGCAGCCTATGTGGGAGACGAGGACAGGGTTCCTAGTTCCTGGCTTCCGCCTGGCTCAGACCTGGCTAACGTGGCTTTTAGGGAGTAAACCAGTAAATGGAAGAGCAATCGATCTTTCTCTCTCTCTCACTCTCTTTCATGGCCACTCTACCTTTCAAATAAGTAAATAAACCTTAACAAAGGAAAACATTAAAAAAAAAAGCTTGTGGGGAAATGGGATTAAAACCTAGTTCTATTTTGGTGCAAAACATTGTGAAACAAATGCACAGTTTTTTCATAATATATACTTTCCATGAACTTTTTGAAGCCCTCTCATGGGTGAACTTTTGGGATTGGCATTTCTCACTCTGTATACTTCTCTGGTGGGCCAGCTAAGCTGTGGACCAATAGTTTATTCCTTTCTATTGATGGGTAGTGTTATGTGGAATGGATATACGACAGTTTGTTTAGCCATATGCCTTTTGAAGGACATCTGTGTTTGTAGTTTTTGGCTATCAGGAATAAACCTGGCAAACACATTTGTGTACAGGTTTTTAGTACACAGCTGTGCACAGAATAAGCACCCAGGAGTTCAGTGCGGGCTCTTATGTTAGGTGTATGTTTAGTCTCCCTCCCCATTACTTTAATGTGGAATGCACAGAATAGGTCCAAGATGGCTGAACAGTGAGAAGCTGCACTGGCCTCTGCAAGAAATAGACAGATACCAGAAAAACCAAAGGAAAGACGACATTACCAGGGGCTGGGAGAACTTTTCATGGAGAATGGAGAGAGACTCTATGGAATAGTGAGGAAGGGGGACAGACACCCCACCACCAGCCACTCCTGCATCTTCCTGGCCAGCTTCCAGCTGGAAAGCACCACCCGCCCAGTGCAAGAAGGTGAGAGGAGGCTACGAGGCCCCACCGCCGATGCTCTGACATAGAGGGGAGTCCACAGTCTCTACTGGCTCTGACTGGAGATTCAGTGTTCCCTGCATGCTGGGGACAGATCTCACAGAGGGGCTGGAGGACACACTGTGGAGTGGTGTGCTTTGTATGGTGCTCATGACTGAGTGGGTAGGGTGCACTGGCACTGTGAGCTCACTCTAGATTGTGGTTCACCCTGGCACAGAGAAGAGCCAGAGCTGTGGACTCACTAACCAGCTCCAACACCCAGGTCGCCCACTGGCTGACTGTATCCTGAGGTGGTCCACCACACTCAACTTGGGTGTCACTCTAGACTCCTGCCCCACCCACAAACACTGGCCAGAGATCACTGGCCCCACCTAGCACACATTCCTGGAACTCAAGTGGAAGACTTGGGCACTCTACCAAGCCCCAGGGGTGCATTTTCAAGGAAAAAAAAACTTCAGTCTAAACAAGTAAACCCATCCTACAGAGGAGATGGTAGCAAAGTAGTAAGAGATTCCCCGAGATCCACAAAAGTCAACATAGAAACACAACAAACATGAACAAGGAAGGGACTATGTCTTCCCCAAAGGAACCAATAATTAATGCTGGACTGTGAAGAAGAGGAGATTGACAAAATGCCTGGAAAACTACTCAAAAGAATGGTCATAGGGTCACTCAGAGAAACAGTTTAATGAAATAAGGAAATCAGTTTATGACATGGATAAGAAATTCTGCAGAGATAAGAGATATTTAAAAAACCAGAAATACCACAAATGAACCACTCAGTAAGTCAAAGAAAAAATTCAGAGGAGAGTTTTTAAAAAGAGACTTGGGGCGGGCTGGTGTTGTGGCATAGCAGATTAAGCCACTGCCTGCAACGCTGGCATACTGTAAAGGTGCTGGTTCCTGTCCTGGCTGCTCCACTTCTGATCCAGCTCCCTGCTAATGCGCCTTGGAGGGCCATGGAGGATAGCCCAAGTCCTTGAGCCCCTGCTACTTATGTAGGAGATTTGGATGGAGTTCTAGGCTTCTGGCTTAGGCCTGGCTCGGCCCTGGCCATCGTGGTCATTTGGGGAATGAATCAGCAGATGGAAGAGCTTTCTGTCTCTCTCTGCCTCCCCCTCTCTGTAACCCTGCCTTTCAAGTAAATAAATAAACTTACAATAAAGAAGGGGGTGAAGGAGGGAAAGAGAGAGAGAGAGATTGACTGACTTGATGAGGCAGAAGAAGGAATATCTGACCTAGAAGACAGGTCTTTTGAAATATTTCAGTCAGGGGACAGCATGGTGATGTAGAGGGTTAAGTCACTACCTGCAATGCCAGCATCCCATACAGGCACCTATTTGAATCCTGGCTACTCCATTTCTGATCTAGCTCCCTGCTAACATGCCTGTGAAAGCAGTGGAGGATGGCTCAAGTACTTGGTCCCCTGGAAGAAACTCCTGGCTTCTGGCTTCAGGCTGGCCCAGCCTCAGCCATTGTGGCCATTTGGGGAGAGAAGCAATGGATTGAAGATCTGTCTGCCTCTCCCTTCTCTGTCTCTCTCTGTCTCTCTCTCTCCCTTCCTCCTCCTCCTCTTTTATAACCCTTTCAAATAAATTAATTAATTAAGAAAAAAATTTAAAAGACCAAAAACAGTGTTTAGCATCTATAGGATGTAATCAAATGACCAAATGCACGAGTCTTAGGAGTTCCTGAAAGTATGGAGAAAATGGTTTAGAAAACCTATTCAGTGAAATAAGAGCAAAAAATTGCCCCAAATTGGAGGAAGATGTGTATATCCAAATATAGGAAGTGCATAGAACTCCAAATAGGCATGATCAGAAAAGATGCTCACCAAGACACTATAGTCAAACTTTCAAAAGTAAAACATAAATATCCTAAAATTTGTGAGAGAAATGCCAGATCATCTTTAAAGAAACTTCCATGAGACTGATAACAGATCTCTCAACAGAAACTCAGACTACCTTATCCAGCAAAGCCCTCATTCATAAATAAAGGTGAAACACAGGCCTTCCAAGACAAGCAAAAATTAAAGGAATCTGTCACCACCTAGCCAGCCTTGCAAAAGATGCTTAGGGATGTACTACACACAGAAAGATAATTAGCATCATGAAAGAACATGAGGAAATTCTAGTAAAGGAACAATAGGAATATTTAAGGAAAACATATTTAAGGAAAAATGACAGGACCAAGTTAATTATCAACAATCACCTTGAATGTAAATGGACTAAATTCTCCAATTAAAAGATATAGACTGGCTGAACGGATTAAAGAAAAAAGACCCAGCTATCTGTTGCTTACAAGAAACATACCTCACCAATACAGAAACACACAGACTTAAAATGAAAGGATGGAAAAAGATACTCTATGCAAATGGAAATATGAAACTAGCAGGAGTAACTATACTCTTATTAGACAAAATATACTTTAAGACAAAAACTGTTAAAAGAGAAAGAAGGTCATTATGCAATAATTAAGGGATCAATTCAACAGGAAGATGTAACTATAGTAAATGTGTGTGCTCCCAATGCAAGGGTACCCAGTTTTATATAACAAATGTTAATGGATCTAAAGGGGGTATAAGCTTCAATATAATAATAATGGGAACTTCAACACCCTACTTTCATCAATGGATAGGTCAACCAAACAAAAACTCAACAAAGAAACAACAGAACTAATGTACATTACAGACCAAATGGACCTAACAGGTATCTATAAACCATTGCATCACATGGCTGCTGAATGCACATTCTTTTCATCAGTACATGGAATATTCTCTAGGATAGACCATATGCTAGGCCATAAAGCAAGGCTCAACAAATTAAAAAATCAAACGGTAACATGTGTCTTTTCTGAGCACAATGGAATGAAGCTGGAAATTAACAGCAAAAGAAACTCTAGAAAACATACAAACATGTGGAGGCTAAACAAGATGCTCCTGACAAGCAGGTCATAGGAGAAATCACAAGGGATATACAAAAATTCCTTGAAATCAATGAGAATGAAAACATGTCAAAACTTACAGGATGCAGCAAAAACAGTGTTAACAGCAAAGTTTACAGCTATAAGAACCTACATCAAAAAACTGGAAAGGTATCAAATAAATTATTTAGCAACATGGATTTAGAAAAATAAGAATAAATCAAATCCCAAATTACCAGGAAGAAGAAAACAATGAAAATTAGAGAAGAGCTAAACAAAATGCAAATACAAAAGCTATACAAAATATCAGTGAGATAAAGAGCTATTTTTTGAAAAATCAGTGAACCATAGGCCCAACTCACTGAAAAAATAAGACACAAATTTAAAAAATATCAGAGATGAAAAATGTTACAACCTATACCAGAGAAACATAAATAATAATTGAGAATTATTACAAAAAGATATTTGACAACAAATTGCAAAATCTGGAAGAAATACCAGCAAATGGAAACCACCAACTTATCCAGACTAAGTGGGCTAAATCGCAGGCGTGCAGGGATGGTTCAACAGATGCAAATCAATCAATGTCAAAACCATATGATTATCTCAATAGGTGCAGAGAAAGCATTTAATAAAATACAACAGCCTTTCATGATAAGAAAAATCTTTAAAAAATTTCAGTATAGAATAAAGATATCTCAACCCAGTCAAGGCCATCTATGACAATCCCATAGCCAGCATCATACAGAATGGGGAAAAGCTGGAAGCATTTCCACAAAGATCTAGACTCAGATAGGATGCCCACTCTCCTTACTATTATTCAATATAGTTCTGGAAGTTCTAGCCAAAAGCATTAGGCAAGAAAAAGAAACACAGGAATAAGAGGGGAAATACCTAACCCTGTTACGTGTTTAGAAGTGGGGCCTTTTGGACGCGTTTGAACTGGAATGGGTACCTAGAGTCCAGTCCCCTGATTCAAGCCTGGTGGCTTGACAAGGCTAGAGATAGCAACACAGCCAGACACACTCCTCAACTCCTGCCGTGTGATGCTCTGGGCCACCTCCAGACTGTGAGCAATAACGTCACCACCAGAGGCTATGCCAGTGGGGCCTGCTCCATCTTATGCTGTGAACTTCCAAATGAGTCAAAATAAACCTATTTCTTTTATAACACCAGGTTGCCTCAAGTATTTCATTATAGTGATGAAAGGCCGGCTTCCATAATATACAGAGGTATTCTTACAAGTGTGGAAATACGTTTTAATGTAACTATTTTTGCAAATTCACACATTTGTTCTAATGGGATTTCTTTTGCTTTTACACAGGATAGTTCCAGTACATATAATTTAACTTTTTTTTTTTTTTTTTAAAGTAGCATTAGGGTCCAGCGCTGTGGTGCAGTGGGTTAAAGCCTGGCCCGCAGCACTGGCATCCTATATGGGCACTGGTTCAAGTCTTGGCTGCTCCACATCCAATTCATCTCCCTGCTAATGGGCCTGGGAGGGCAGCGGAGGATGGCACAAGTGCTTGGGCCCCTGCACCCTCATGGGAGATACGGAAGAAACTCCTGGCTTCAGATCAGCTCAGCTCTAGCCATTGTGGCCATTGTGGGAGTGAATCAGCAGACTGAAGACCTCTCTCTCTATCTCTGCCTCTCCCTATAACTCTTTAAAAAAAAAATAAAACAAATCTTAAAAAAAAAAAAAAAAACTTGAGCCGGCCTCACTTGGCTAATCATCTGCCTGTGGCGCCGGCACTCCGGGTTCTAGTCCTGGTTGGGGCGCAGGATTCTGTCCCGGTTGCTCCTCTTCCAGTCCAGCTCTCTGCTGTGGCCCGGGAGTGCAGTGGAGGATGGCCCAAGTGCTTGGGCCCTGTACCTGCATGGGAGACCAGGAGGAAGCACCTGGCTCCTGGCTCTGGATCGGTGTAGCACACCAGCCGTGGTGGCCATTTTGGGGGTGAACCAATGGAAAAGGAAGACCTTTCTCTCTGTCTCTCTCTCTCTCACTGTCTAACTCTGCCTGTCCAAAAAAAAACCAAAAAACAAAAAACAAAAAAACAAAACAAAACAAAACAACAACAACAAAACAAAAGCAAAAAAACTTGGGGTCCACAGTGAGAAATACATTTTAAAAAATTAGCATTATAATGTATTTTTCCATGCTATATGCATGGTGATCATTAGAGTAGATGTTAGAATTTATTTACCCATCCTCCTATAGTTAGACATAATATTTGCACAAATCACTTTCAAAGAATACTTTCACGCACATTACTTCTTCTTTCATTTGAATTCTTTTCTCAAGATCAATTCCTTTGATGGGAAATTATGGGCCCAATGGGCCAATTATTTCTGTGATTTCTGGCCCTGTTTAACATCCTTTGCATGGTTGGAAAGAGAGTGCTGACTACGTCAGAGTCACCCGGCGTAATCAGAGACTGGTCTCCATGGAGCTATCTTCCTGACATATCAATTTATTGCTGACAACTGATGTTAATTAGAGGTTTATCTGCCTAATGCTTAACTTCTTGGCATCTTCAATGGCTGTCCTGATGGTTGATGCAGTTAGGTCTGGTGCGTGATCCACATCCATCTAAGATTTATACTCCTTGTGTTGCCACAGTGTTCAGTGTATGTTTTAGCCAATGAGGTAATCCTAGGTTTTATAAAGAGATTTCTCTGGAAAACATCTGTTAGCATTCATAAAAGCTCAGAGGGGGCAGGTGTTTGGTGCAGTTATTAAAATGCCACTTGGGATACCCACACTCCATAGCAGAGTGACTAAGTTTGAGTCCTGGCTCCACTCCTGGGTCCAGCTTCCTGATAAGGCACACCTGGGGAGGCAGCAGCTGATGGCCTGAGTGGCTGAGTCCCTGTCACCTACCCAGGAGAGTGTGGCTGAGTTCCAGGCTATTGGCTTTGGTCTTGGCCTAGCTCTGGTTGTTGTGGGTATTTGGTGGAGTGAACCAGCAGATAGATGATCCATCTGTGTCTCTCCCTCAATCTTTCATATAAAAAATAACATGTAAAACTATTTTTAAAAAACCCCTTGGAGAACAGTATTGGATTGAGTGGCAGAAAAGTGGAACACAGAGTTGTGGACCAAGGGCAGTGGCACCAATTGCTTATGACCATTGTCCAGTTGTGCCCACCCTCTTGTGCTGCTGGCCACAACCTGAAGCCATCTGGCTGCTGAAGTGAGCACGAAGCCCAACATTCGTGATTTGCTAAATTAATTGGAAAGCTGGCCCTTCCCCCACCTGCTGGCCAGCGTTTGGTGACTTTATCTAAGACACCTGTGCACAGTATTTCCAGGGCGGGGGGAGTTTATCTCAGCTTACAGTTTGGAGGTCACAGGCCAAGGTGGACCCTGTTAGTTTGGCCTCTGTCGGAGGCTGGAAAAGGCTGGAACCATCACAGGGCAAGCCAGGAAACAGAGATTCGGGGATCATTGTCTCCTTCTGCCTTCACTGTGGTCGCGCCTTACCAAGTCATCACCCTGACTCCACCCTGGCAACCTAATCCCTTCCAACCACTTCCCCAAGGCCCCGCCCCCAGACCCCATGACTCGATCAAGTCGGCCTTCAGTCCATCAGCCATGAACAACTCATTCACCCATAACACTTCGGGGTTTAAACATCTGCATCAGTTTGGGGCTCCAAATCCTTTTCAAACTCCATTTTCTCAGCGATGGTTTTGGTTTATGGTGCCGACTGTGGCCTTCGGCCAGCTATTCTGCTTCCGGGTCAGTGCCTCTTTTTCTCTCTCACTGCAGCCTGGTCCCAAGTTCTTTCTGCCACTGCTGCTGACAGGGCTGGGGTTTCCCTTGGGTGGTCACAGCCGGAGTCAGCTGGGGCTGAGGAGCAGTGGTCCCGGCTGGAAAGGGCCCACACATCGCCCAGTGCAGCTGATCATTTAGGAAGCATGTTAAGTCCACAGGCATTTGCAACCCATAAACAAGTGTCTTAGTTTCCACCTGCACCCCCGCAGGCTTCCTCCCCGTCCTTCCCTGCCCCTGTTTTCCCTGACTTCCCAGGACGGTATCTCGTGGCTGCACCATCTTTGTCCCGACCCTGGCCACGGACAGTTTGCACAGCGCTGCGATGTTCTAGCATAGCTGTGAGTTGGGTTGCTGGCCCCTGTATGGGAGACCTGGACTGAGCTCCCAGCTCCTGGCTTTGACTCGGCCCGGCCCTGCAGCTGCAGGCATTTGGAGAGAGATACAGTGGATGGAAGTTCTCTCTAAATAAATAAATAAATAGAGTAAAAATTTTAAAAATGTCTTAGAATTGTATCTACAAAGCACATTGTGAAAACTAATTAAAAATAAAAAAAATTTAAATGCTTGAGGGACTTTGAAGTCGTCTGAAGAACAACGTGTTCGGGGCTGGGAAGGTGGAGGTGGAGCGGCACCAAGGTACGCCACCAAGGTACAGCACCAAGGTACGGCACCAAGGTACGGCACCAAGGTACGGCACCAAGGTACGGCACCAAGGTACGGCAAATGCTTGTCAACTGATATGGAATGATGGGTGTGTTCCTGGTTTTAACCTTGTGAAATTTTATGTGTGTGTGTGTGTGTATGTGTGTGTTTGCTAAAAGCTAAACATGGGTATAAATTGCAAATATATTTGCTTTATTACAGTAAAGGCTTTAGTACCAGTAGAGCACAGTAGCAGGATGCCTCTTGAAAAATGGATTTGCATAGAGAAAAGACTGAGGGCATATGAAGGTACTTCAAAAAGTTCATGGAAAATGGAATTTAAAAAACCCTATATTATTTATTTTTAAAAGGATTTATTTATTTATTTGAAAGGCAGGGAGTTACAGAAAGGCAGAGAGAGAGAGAGAGAGAGAGAGAGAGAGGTCTTCCATCCACTGGTTCACTCCCCAATTGGCCTCAACAGTCAATTCAGAGCTGGGCCGATCTGAAGCCAGGAGCCAGGAGCTTCTTCTGGGTCTCCCATGTGGGTGCAGGGGCCCAAGGACTTGGGCCATCTTCTACTGCTTTCCCAGGCCAACGCAGAGAGCTGGATTGGAAGTGGAACAGTTGGGACTCGAACTGGCACCCATATGGGATGCTGGCACTGCAGACGGAGGCTTTACCTGATACACAACTGCGCTGGTCCCAATATAAGCTTATTTTGGTGCAACAACCTTTGGAATACATGGACACTTTCCCCATAGCACACATTCTGCATGAACTTCCTGAAGACTTCTGTGCAGACTTGTCTCTTGTACGGCACAAATGTGGATGCAGGCTATGACTGTGGTAAGCTTTCCTCTCTTCAGTTGTTCACTTACGGCTTCCTGCAGTCACAAGGGTCAATATTATCTTTCAAATAAAATACTGAACATAAATATGCAGAGCTTCCATTTCATTATGTTTATCTTTTATTTTAGTGAAACGTAGCAGATAGAATGCACAATATTGAGCTCCTCTGAGTGGCTCTTGTGAACAAGCTACTTGTAAAAAAATTCGTGCCTAAATGCATTCTATTTCTAAAAAGGTTCTAGGGCGCCAGTGCCGCGGCTCACTAGGCTAATCCTCCGCCTTGTGGCGCCGGCACACCGGGTTCTAGTCCCGGTCGGGGCGACGGATTCTGTCCCGGTTGCCCCTCTTCCAGGCCAGCCCTCAGCTGTGGCCCGGGAGTGCAGTGGAGGATGGTCCAAGTGCTTGGGCCCTGCACCCCATGGGAGACCAGGAGAGCACCTGGCTCCTGGCTTCGGATCAGCGCGGTGCACCGGCCGCAGTGCACCGGCCGCGGTGGTCATTGGAGGGTGAACCAACGACAAAGGAAGACCTTTCTCTCTCTCTCTCTCTCTCTCTCTCTCTCTCTCTCTCTCCACTCTGCCTGTCAAAAAAAAAAAAAAAAAAGGTTCTAGGACAAAAGTGTGTGACCCACCTCACATATCCTGCGGGAGGAGATGTCAGGAGATACTAGCGTTTGTCAAGGGGATAGGGTGCCAGCCTTCTTTACTTATATCTGATAGAAGAAGCAGATTTTCACTAAGCCGGGGAATGAAAGACGGTGAGAGAAATGTTCTGACTCTCAAATAACCTTTGTGCCAAGGAAAAGGCATTTTTATAATGGAAATCCCATGAAACGTTGTTTCCCTCATCCTCTGCATCATGGCCATTTCCATTTGGGTAATAATAGCAACACTGCACAGGGACAAAAGGTCATTGCCTTGGCATCTCATGGCTGTGTTTGGATCCGGGTTCTGTTACTGTGTGATTTGCAGCCAATCACTTACTTTTCTTATTGTCAGCTTCTTCATTTTTAAACTGGCAGATGGCAATGCCAATGCGATAGAGTTCTTTTGTGTGTAACTGAGGTGAGCTAACGAAGGAAGATGCTCTGTCGTATAATAAGCTTTAGATATATACAAGCATGTTTTGCCTTCAATGCTATCCCTTGTCTGCAATCCTCAGGATTCGAAGTATTTTGGGTTTCATATTTTCTTTTGAATTATGAAAAATTTGCATATAGATCATGAGTTATCTTGTGAATAGATACTAATTTTACACAACATTTTAAATAGCTTTGGGTGGGGTGGGGGACATTGTGACTGGCTGTTTAAGACACCTGCATGTCATATTGGAGTTGCCAGTTCTAGTCCCGGCTACTCCATGCTTCCGATCCAGCTTCCTGTTAATGGGCCTGGGAAGCAGTAGATGAGGGCCCAGGTGCTTGGGTTTCTGCCACCCACAAAGGAGCCCCAGATCGAGTTCCTAACTCCTGGCATTGGCCTTGCCCAGCTCTGGCTGTTGTGGGCATTTGGAAGTGATCCAGCATCTCCAGCTCTGTTTTTCTCTCTGTCACTCTGCCCTTCAAATAAATAAATATTGCTAATTTGCAGATGAAGTTTCATAGAGTGGAATTTTCCTCTTGTGGCATCATATGGGCATTTAAAAAGATTTGGATTTCGGAGCATTTTTGGATTAACAGTTGCTGTAGGTGATGGGGTTGTGGTACAATAGGTTGAGCTACCGCCTGCAATTCTGGCATCTCATGTGGATGCTGGTTTGAGTCCCAGCTGCTCCACTTCTGATGCAGCTCCCTGCTACTGTGCCTAGGAAAGCAGTGGAAGACGGCCCAAGTGCTTGGACCCCTGCACCCAGGTGGGAGACCTGGAAGAAGCTCCTTGCTGCTGACTTTGGCCTGGCATAGCCTCAGCTATTGCGGCCATTTGGGGAGTGAACCAGTGGATGGAAGATCTCTCTCTCTCTCTCTCTCATTCTCTTTCTGTCTCTGTACCTCTTTCAAATAAATAAAATAAATCTTTAAAAAAGCCCACAATTGCTGCAATAGCAATTGTTGATATAATTTATTGACACCCATTATATCCAAGGCATCACTTTATTACCTTTATGCCTCTCTTTCATTTGTTCTTTAAGTCAGCTTTATGACATGAATGAGAAAACAGAGCCCCAGAGAGCTGAAATTAACCTGCCCAAAGTTAAGGGGGGGAAAAAAAGCAACTACAGAAAGTTACAGCTGAGGTTTGGACCCATATTTTTATGGTTTGAATATTTCCTCCAGTATCTCAATATTTTATAGGATTCAGGCTTGACTAAGAATTATTGATTACAATGATTTATTTTTGATAATTACCAAGAATAGACTTTACCTAGCTTCTCAGCAAAACTCTGGAAACAATTATAGGAAAATATTTGTTTGACCACCAGGTGGCGCTTGACCAAGGTTCTCCAATAATTCTCCACTTAGCAAGCCTCACAGTTAAGCTCTTAAGTGAAATAATTTGCCAGGTTCCGTAGAGATGAAATAGGAAAAAACAGCAATGCATCAATTGATTTAAAGGTATTTATTTTTGAAATGAAGCCTGTTTCAGGAGGTATATGTGAAAAAATGTGGTAATAAACATTTGGATTATTTTGGAACTTCTATAATTTGGCACCCTATTTGGTGAGTAAAATCCATTTTAATATGTATTACATATTAAATTTAATAATTTTGATGGCAAATATTCTTATTTTTATTAATTAGTTGAAGGAATTGTTATTTTTATTAGTTGATTTAGTTGAAGCTAAATACATGAAATTTGAGATTTACGGTAGAAACGGAAGTTAACCATTGATTTTGGCTACAAAGGGGCTAAGAGCATCTATTTTGTGGCAGGAACTGAACCAGCATAAATCTGTGTCCTAAAAAGATGTAGTCTGATGAAATAATAGCAAATATGTTCTCACTTAATATGCAGTTTACCAACTGAGCACTTTTAGGGAGTGTTATTTTCACTCTGAGTCTCGATAACTTTTACAGCTTATGAATCCACAAAATCTTTTGTCCTAGGCACTTAACGAACCTGAAAGCACCCTGCGTCGACTGTAATTTCGAGGACATGCACAGCCATTCTCATCTTTGAAAGGTGTGCCGAATGTGTGCAGTTTAATTTTGCCAATGGAGAAGTCGCCCTATGATGTTCACAGAGAGTAAAGACAGAACGAGAAAGATAACTTTGGATTATTGAGTATCTGACGTGGATGCCGTAAGTCACTTTGCTTCTCCTCCCCACAACCATCAAGAACCGCCACATCGCGTCACAAGCACATAAGAATTTGTAAATACTAAATGAACGAGTGCCTCTTGTGTACAAAGCACAGACCTAGGGTGTGAGGAACACAAGCAAACGCTTCCACGGCCTCCAGCTGCTGAGTTTATGATGTGACTGGAAGATCAGATGCATGACAAAGAGAGTGAGACCATGAAGTAGCAGCATTAGGCCTCCCCAGCAAGATAAAATTAAACTCCAGCCGAACGCGACAAAGGACGAGTGCTGACTTTGAAGACGGAATTTCTGCAACTGGCTGTGGTCAGGAAAGGCTTTGCAGAGGATGCGAGAGAGACACGGGGCTTCAATGTGAGAACAGTGGTGGTGATGGAAGAAGAGGAAAGACGGGAGCGAAGCCAAGCCGTGAAGATGGGGATACGGAGGAACGTGTCAGCAGATGCAGGGTTAGAGATACAGGGATGTGGACAAGTGCCCAGGCCCACAATCCCCAGGGGGAACACCCGACCCCACAGAAGCAATGGCCGAACATTTCCTCCACTGCCAATGTCAGCCTGAAAACAGAAAGCAGCAGTAAAACGTGACTGGCTGGTAGGTGACGCATCTGATCTGGAGACCAGTGTGGGGGATCACGGAGGCAAACTGAAGAGATGGACACCCTGCAGCGCTGGGATGCGCCCGAGGCCGCTCAGCTTGTGCGGAGGGCAAGAGCAGTGCGGGGGAGGCTGGGTCATCACGGCCACGCGTCTACTCTGCTTCTGCCCTGCCGTGGTTTCCTTTCCAGGTCATCCGGCCGCTTGTGAACTTCTCTGCCCAAAGGTGGTCAGGGAAAACAGAAGGAAGTGGAGCAAACCTGTCTCTTTTCCTTTTTTTTTTTTTTTTTTTTTTTTTTTACAGGCAGAGTGGACAGTGAGAGAGAGACAGAGAGAAAGGTCTTCCTTTTGCCATTGGTTCACCCTCCAATGGCCGCCATGGCTGGCATGCTCTGGCCGGCGCACCGCGCTGATCTGATGGCAGGAGCCAGGTGCTTCTCCTGGTCTCCCATGGGGTGCAGGGCCCAAGCACCTGGGCCATCCCCCACTGCACTCCCGGGACACAGCAGAGAGCTGGCCTGGAAGAGGGGCAACCGGGACAGAATCCGGCGCCCCGACCGGGACTAGAACCCGGTGTGCCGGCGCCGCAAGGTGGAGGATTAGCCTAGTGAGCCGCGGCGCCAGCCCTCTTTTCCTTCTTGTTAACAGCTCTTGTACAGGAATTAAGAGAAATGACATAAAAGCCATAAAGAAATGCGGACATTGCTTGTTAATGGCAATATTTTGACTGTTTCTTGATTGCTATTGTTAACAGACAATAGAGTTGGATCGAAGTGAAATGAACTTCGTGACTGCAAAGAGGAAGACTATACATTTTTGGGATCTGGGATGTGTGATTTTGGGGAAGAAACAACTGGTCTACTTGAAAAGAAGCACTGGGTGAGTGTGGCCAACACAGTTCTTTCCTGAATCGGAAGAACCACCTTCCTGCTCATGATGACCCGTCTGAAAAGAAAGCCTTGGCTTTCAGGAGGGTGTGCTGGACTTATTTTGTAGCCACAGGGCAAACACTTCAGAATGTCTCCTCAGCAGAACGATTTTGAGGCTTGAACTAAAATCTAGAGCCTGGTCTAAGAAATGCTAGGTTATTACTATCTGAAGGATAAGGAAGGCGTTGGCTTCAGAGTTCCAAATGGCTTTGGGATTTTATTTGGGGACATATGTGGTATCTTTTGAGGCTCTCTTGGCACAACTGCCCCTTGGGAGCTCTTGAAGAGAAGTGAGGAGAACAAAACAATGCATGTTTTGCCCTTGAATATGCAAAAAAAAAATCGGCAGCAAATTTGGTGATGATTTAAGAAGGTTCAAAGAGAGACCTAAAATCCAGTGTTTGGCTAAGGAAGTGTAGAATGCAGAGGAGATCTGGGCATCTGGTCTACCCTCCCCTACCCTGCAACCAACCACCCCCACAAACTGGCTCTGCTCCCCCTGAGCAGTGGGATTTTACGCCTCATTGTCCTCACAGACGACTGTGAAGTCCCTCAAAGGAGACTCTCACCAGTGTGTACTTCCCTGTTAGTTGCTATTGCTTTTCATGCCCTTACTGGCCTTTTGCATATTTAAAAAAATCTATTTACTTTTCATTTTATTTGAAAATCAGAGAGACAGAGAGGGACAGAGTGAGATCTTCCATCTACTCATTCTCTCCCCAGATGCCTGCAACAGCCAAAGATGGAGGGGGAAGGCAAAGCCAGGAGCTAGAACTCCATTCAGGCTGGAGTTGGAAGCAGAGCCAGGACTGGAACCAGGCACTCTGACGTGGGAGGTAGGTGTCCACAACAGCAACTTAATGCCTGTGCCCCAACACTTGGTGGCTTAAGATCACAAAGCTTTTTTGGGTATACAAATTCATATATCTTATTGTTATTAATATATTTTTACTTTTAAGTGACCCACTAATTGTACAGAATCAAAAAGTTCATAAAAAATGGAATAAAAGACATTTATTTTGGTGCATAGTCTTTTCATCATATGCATTTTCCATGAACTTTAAAGAACACTTATATGCATAGCTCTTAAAAAATGTTTACCCTAAAACAAATATATCTTTTTATTCCACTTTCCATGAACTTTTGGAAGTATGCCTATACATACCCATGGGGAGAATGTGACAATTCAATACACGTGTGCCATGTGTAAGATCCATCAGCTCAGAAGGTTTTCATTTCTTTGTGCTGGGGACATGCAAAAGGCTCTCCAGCAGCCTTTTAGAAATGTGCATTTCACTGCTGTCCACCCCACTTCTCCGCCCAGGCCACAGACGTGCATTAGCAGTGACCCCTCCTGTCCCACCAAGGACTGTAACAGCCACCCGCATATGCGGTCCTAAGTCTGAAACAGGCAGACAGGAAGGCCCAAGGGGAGAGCCCGTTTCCTGTTGCCTTTTCCAGCTTCTAAAGCCGCCCCTGTGCCTCCTCTGCCTTCAGAGCTGGTGGCTTCTTCACCTCTCTCTCCAGGACCTCTGCTCCCCACGTCATGTCTCCTCCCCTAACTGCCCCGGCTTCCTCTGCCCGGCGCCCTGGGGGTTGATCCCTGGGGCCCGCCTGAGTAATCCAGGGGCACCCTGCCATCTCGAGGCCCCTATTTAATCAACTGACAAAGTCCCTTCTGCCACGTCGGGTGACGCGCTCCCAGGTGCCGGGGTGGACGATGTGGGTGTCTATGCGGAGCACCCCAGCTTCTCAGTACCAATTCTCTGAAACCTGGGCACCATGGGGCCTGGGGCCTGGGGCTGCTCCTTCCTACCCTGGGTCGCTGTCACAGTGGCTTTGCTAACTGGTGCTACCTCTTCCCATCAGTGGCCACAGCAGCTGAAGTGCCACAGTTGTCCCCATGGACACTGTCAGGCCTCAAGGCTGAAGTTGGTGACATCAGCCTGAGGTTGCCCAAGACCACTGTTTTGCTCCTGTGGCTGTCGCATCAGCGAAGGTGCCAGTCAGACTGACAGGTTCCAGTGTTTTCTCCATGTTTCATGGGGCTCGAACACGAGCCACGGAAGAGCAGCCCCGAGATAGGCTGAGTGACTGTCACATTATCTCCCCTTGAACACTGGCCCCACTGTCTCGACCCAGCTTCTCCCTGTCCCCGGAGGGTCAGTCTGCCCCTGCAGGCACCCCTGGCCCCCTCACACTCCCAGCTCTCCTTCCAGACCCAGATGTTTGGGAATCCCAGGGTAAACACAGCTGGGGCCCAGGCCGCCACGTCCCACACGGCCCCCTCCGCCTACCTTCCCCAGTGTTTGCATTCCACACTTGACGAGCTCTGGCTCCTTCCAGAAACACAGGGAATGAACCAACGCACTCCTTAATTGTTCACACTTTCTACCTCGGCTAGCCTGGAGCATCTGGATCACATTGGAGGCCATTTGTCCTAATTTAGCACTTCCTATTAATTGTGTCACGGGTTAGGATGGAAACACATCATTTAGCAACTTCAGCTTTTATAAGCTGTGTCAAGAGCCACACCAAATAGGGTTTGACTGGATTTATTACTGTTGAAAAGGAAATCTTTGATTTCGCTCCTCCTAGCTACTATTGATCCATTTCAAACCGGAGTGTGTGAAATTGGAGCTACAGAGAACATTCTTCCTCCTCCCTTGATCTGGTTAGAGTAAGTGTTCCCATGTCATGATGAAGGCGATGAGGGGCTCTCCGTGCACGCCTCTATATTTTAAATGAGGTTGATTTCATAGGATGGAATGTATACACGAGCCCCAGCCTGTCCTCCCAGGAAATGGAGGAAATCTGAGATTTCCCATGAGCGCCAGTCTGTGCAACAGAAGCAATAGCCCTGATGTCCAAGGAGGGGGTGAGCCCCACCTGGACACAGGGAGAGCATTACCCAGAATCCCGCATGGCTTCTAGTAGGGGAGCCACAGGTTCCCGATGACCCAGGACTGTGTGCGAGCGTCTAAGGAGGAAGAAAGGAGAGGAGGATGGAGGGGAGTGGAGACGGGCCCTGGGGGTCACAGGAGCTGGAGAAGCAGGGACCGGGGGCTGGGCTGTCCTTTTCCTGTGGTTCTCTCTACGGATGACCCAGGCGCACGCCTTGGTTGTTACTATTTCCTGGGAACGTTCCTCCCTTGGGAAGAGATGGCCAAGTGAGGTTAGGCCTAGCATACTTGCTGCTGCCGCCTTGAAAATGTATTGTTACAAAACTTACTGGGTCGTGGCGTAATGGGATAAGCCGCGCCTGCAATGCTGGCGTCTCATATAGGCACCAGTTTGAGTCCCAGCTGCTCCACTTCCAATCCAGCTCCCTGTTAATGGGCCTGGGAAAGCAGCGGAAGATGGCCCAAGTCTTTGGGCCCTTGTACTCATATGGGAGACCCGGATGATGCCTCTGGCTTCAGCCTGGCCCAGCCTTGGCTGTTGCGGCCTTTTGGGGAGCAAACCAGTGGATGGAAGATCTCTTTCTCTCTCTGTATCTCCCTCTCTTTCTTTAACTCTGCCTTTCAAATAAATAATACCTTTATTTGAGAGTCAGAGAGCAAGAGAGAGAGAGACAGAGAGTGAGGTCTCATCTGCTGGCTCACTTCCCAGGTTCTCAAACCTACCAGGGTCGAATCCAAGTCCCCCATGTGGCCGGCAGGAACCCAACCACTTAAGCTGTGTCCACTGCCTTCCGTGGTATGCATTAGCAGGAAGCTGGAGTCAGGAGCGGAGCCAGGGCTTGAACCCAGGAGCTCCAGTAATGGGCCATGTGCATCCTGAGAGGCGTCTTAACCACTAGGCCAAACACTCAGCCCCATTTGAGTGCTTTAAGTGAATCGTAACCAGTGTCTTAACGGCTGTGCCAACCGCTTGCCTGGAAAGTGTATTTTCACATTCATACTTACTATAAGATTTGAAGGTGCTTCAAAAATTTCATGGACAAATAGAATTAAAATATAAGCGTACTTTGGTGCAAAACAATGTTTAGACCCATGCCTAGTTGTTTCATGATATGCCTTTCTCTTAACCTTTTTGAAGATCCCTCATATTCACAGATTTAAAGAATTGTTATGCAACAATATAAACTTGTATTTTCCTTCCATTCCTGAAGTCCTTGGTCCCCTCCTACACCTCTTCCCAGTAAAGCCAGGGCTTGAGGGCAGCGCGGTCCATACTCTGACACAAAGAACGCTGCTGCCACCTGCTGGACACTCCCGGGAACTCGAAGGGTTTTTCCACTGAAAGAGGGACAGTTTGATGAATTTCGTTTTGAATTTACTTCAACAGTTGAGAATTGAGCCAAGTATCAAACAGATTAATTTTTGCCTTTGTGAAGGCGTGCACGCCTTTGATCAAGCGGCGGTGCTAATGATTTCCACGTGGTTGCTTCCCAGCTGGCCTTGGAAGTCTTGGCAGGTCGCCGCGGTCTGGGGGGGAGTGGAGGGGGGGGTCCTCGGGCCTGCAGCCTGGGTTCCTGGCTTTTGGCAGGACTTCCCTTCCCGCCGATGGAAGGTTTGCAGGGGAAAAAAAAATCATTATGTCTGAAATCCTGCCAGGACACATCAGCGCATTTCCAGGCTGCCATCTCTACCGTGCAACTCCCCGCAGACGATTTAAAACAAAATTGCCGTGCACCTGTTCCTAGGGGAAACGACCTTGTCATACGGCGTGCTTTTATGTAATTACTCCATTTTGAATCTCATTTCTTAGCAACCTGGGGTCCTCCCTCCGTGCCTTCCTGTCTCTGTGCTAAGGACGACTTGCTTCCAAGGTCACCAGCCTCACCCTCCGGCCCACTAGGGGCTCGGGACCCCAGCCTCAGCCAGTGTGCTCAGCTCGGTGCTATTCGTGGCCACACCCTGGGTGATTCAGCAGCTGTCCTATCTTTAGAGCCGTGTCTCTTCCCACACAAGGCTCTTTTCAGCTCCAGTCTGACACTCTGGTATTGTACCAAGACTCCACACGGTCCGAGAGTAGAATGCGGAGATTCAGTGCCTGCCTTGCAGCAGCAAAGGGGCACTCAGGGCAGGCGGCAGGGCAGGCTGGTGACCAGGACGCCACAGGGCAATCCGGGGCAGAAGTCCACTGCTTTGCGTGGCTGGGGATGGAGCATCTCACCCGGAGAGGCGTGCGAGGAGCCGATGGATACTTCTCAGCCTGTTAGCATAAGAGCCTCAGACCTCAGCTGGTTGGGTAGGGCCGTAGGAGAGGGTCTTGGGACCCTCCCTTGGTGCCCTGGTTTGGGCTAAGTCAACTGGCTGGGAATCCACTGGAGTCAGCGGAAACCTTGAGGAGGTCTGCTCACGCTGTTGGGGATTAAGGTTTTGGTGGTGTGCTTGGATGCTAGCGTCCATGACACACTTTCCCAAATTCTGTCCTCTTGTTTTGACTAGTTACTGTACCTGGTCTCATTTTAAACGCTATCCCTGGGGCCAGTGCTGTGGCACAGTGGGTAAAGCTGCCAGCATCCCATGTGGGTACCAGTTCGAGTGCTGGCCTGTTCCACTTCTGATCCAGCTCTCTGCCATGGGCTAAGAAAGCAATGGAAGATGGCCCGAGTCCTTGGGCCCTGCACCTGCATGGGATACCCAGAAGAAGCTGCTGGTTCCTGGCTTCGGATCGGTGTAGCTCTGGCCGTTGTGACCAGTTGGGAGTGAACCAGCTGATGGAAGGCCTTTCTCTCTCTGCTTCTCCTTCTCTGCGTAACTCTTTCAAATAAATAAATAAATCTTAAAAAAAAAAAAAGCTATCCTTGGGGGGCCAGTGTTGTGGTGCAGCAATACCCAGTCCTTGCAAGGCTGGTATTCCATACTGGAGCCAGCAGTTTGGCTGCTCTGCTTCCCTGCTAATGCACCTGGGAAGGCAGCAGCAGATTGCCCAAGTGCTTGGGCACCTGCTACCCACGTGGGAGACCCCGCTGGAGTCCTGGCCCAGCCTGGGCTGTTGCAGCCATTTGGGGAGTCAACCAGAAAATGGAAGTGCTCGTCCTCTCTCTCCCCTTCTCTGTTGCTCTGCCTTTCAAGTAAATAAATAAGTCTATCTTAAGAAAAACTATCTGTGGCTATAACGGATGTGAGAGTAATACAGCACTCCAGAAAAGCGGGGCCTTGGGTTTGCTCCATGGGGTATTTCCTACCCAGAGCAGTTTCAGTTCAGAGCTGTTTTAAAGTCGAGGCCTCACATAGCGAGCAAACTAAGGTTCAGGAGTTTGGAAAAATGATAAGCTTATCCCACACTCATGTAAACGATTTACCTTTTAGGGGAAAAAGAAGTGGCAGCCATGGTTTGTCCTTTGCTGAGGCACAGGCTGTTTCTCCCTGCCTCGATCAGGCAACCAAAGCACCCAAGCTTAGTCCCGCCTCTCACCACGTCCTCCGCCCTGGGAAACTGGTGTCCCAAACACCTTTCCTCCCAGTGGGCTTCCTGCTCTGTGTGTCTTCAGGGGTAACCGCGCCTGCATCATCGGACACCCAGAGGGTGGTTGTTGGCTCGCGGCAGGCTGGGAGGGAGTCAATCTTCACACCGTTTCTTAAGTTCCTGTTGGCTCAGTGTCTCAGCCTCATCCCGGGAGACGGGGCTGTGTGGCAGATTTTACCACTGTTTTGAGTACTGTATATGGATGTGTGAGCACGTGTGCACAAACACACACACACACACCACTTATTGGCCGGACACCTGCTGAGCACTTTCCATACGTTTGGTCTAAGATGAACTCTAGGGGATAGGTGAAGGGTTTGGGGATTGTGATTGTCTCCCCGATACCCACTCTGCCCCTTCTCTCACTGTGTTTTTTTTTTTTGTTGTTGTTGTTGTTGTTGTTGTTGTTGTTTTTGACAGGCAGAGTGGACAGTGAGAGAGACAGAGAGAAAGGTCTTCCTTTGCCGTTGGTTCACCCTCCAATGGCCGCTGCGGCCGGCGCACCGCACTGATCCGATGGCAGGAGCCAGGTGCTTCTCCTGGTCTCCCATGGGGTGCAGGGCCCAAGCACCTGGGCCATCCTCCACTGCACTCCCGGGCCACAGCAGAGAGCTGGCCTGGAAGAGGGGGCAACCGGGACAGAATCCGGCGCCCCGACCGGGACTAGAACCCGGTGTGCCGGCACCGCAAGGTGGAGGATTAGCTTAGTGAGCCACGGCGCCGGCCTCTCACTGTGTTTTGCTCTGATTCCCAGAGCCCATCCCTCTGGCCAAAGTGGCTGGTGGCCTACAAAGGGTCTTCCAAGTGCACAAGGAAAATGCCTACCGTGAAAAAACTGTGCATGGTTTTCAATCGTTTTTTGTTCTCAGATAAACTTATCTGTTAATTCCCTTTTCCATGTACTTGTTGAAACAAAGATAGTCCAAGTAGGGGAATGGTTGGATGGTTAGGGAAAAGACACCTCTGCTTATTCAATATGAATAAGAATGTAGAAACTTCTAGAAGCTTCAGGCAGCCGTTTTGCCATCACTGTACAGCTGGCCTTGGGATGAGGGGAGGCTCCAAAGAACAGAGCAGCCAGTGAGAAGGAGTTACGGAGGTTACATGAGACATTGCATTCTCTGAATGTTTGGGGTTTTATGATCTGTTCCCAAAGGCATACTAACTTACATACACAGGCATTCTCTCCATTTTACTGACAGAATGAAAGCTTAGAAAGCCTGAGAATCCTTCAGAAAACACCCAGGTCGGGGGCTGGTGTTGTGCTGCAGTGGGTAAAGCCGCGGCCTGCAATGTTGGCATCCAGTATGGGTAGCGGTTCACGGCCCGGCTGCTCCACTTCTGATCCAGTTCCCTGCTGACGTTGGGAAAGCAGTGGGCGATGGCCCAAGTGCTTAGGCCCCTGTGCTCATGAGGGAGACCTGGAAGAAGCTCCCAGCTCTGGGCTCCTGGCTTCAGTCTGATCCAGCCCTGGCCATTGTAGCCATCTGGGGAGTGAATCAGCAGATGGAAGATCTCTCTGGATGTTTCTCCCTCTCTCTTTCTCCCTCTCTGCATTACTCTGCCTTTTAAATAAATAAATATTTTAGAAAAAAAAGGAAAGAAAACATTTAAGGTCACCACAAAGTTAGAGCCAAACTGGGATTAGAATCCAGGTTGTCTAACTCCAAGGCCCATGCACTGGAGTTGTGTTGTGTTATGTTATTGTGTTATGTTATGCTGGGTTGTGGTATGTTGTGTTGTGTTGTGTTGTGTTATATTATGCTGGGTTGTGTTATGTTGTGTTATGTTATGCTGGGTTGTGTTATGTTATGCTGGGTTGTGGTATGTTGTGTTGTGTTATATTATGCTGGGTTGTGTTATGTTGTGTTATGTTATGCTGGGTTGTGTTATGTTGTGTTATGTTGGGTTGTGTTATGTTATGCTGGGTTGTGTTGTGTTATGTTATGCTACGCTGTGTTATGTTATATTATTCTCTTTAGGAGAACTATTGGAGATCCTGATGTCAGCCATTTAACATGTATTGTTCTCTCCTCAGGGACTAAATCTGGAATCTTACAAGTGAAGCCTGGAGACATGTGAGGAAGACCGGGACACGGGTTGCATGGTACAGGGGCTAGGATTCCTGCCTGCCCATCAAGTCTTCTCCCCTTCCCTGCCAACAGCCCTCTGCCCTCCTCTGTTCCTGCCCCACCTACCAACCCTTGCCCAGTGAGATTCCCACTGCAACGTCCTCTGGACTGTTGAGTCTTCCTACAGAGTGTGTGTGGCTGGAGCCGTCACGTGATCGCAGTGTCCCTAAGAGGACACCCACAGCTCAATAGAAGCTGCCCGACTGGATTCTCTCCCTGACACTATTTCTCTTGCCTTCCTGTTTTGCTCTCAGGCTTCCTTCTTACTGCCCCTTTAAAATGGACGCCAGCTTGCTCCAGTCTTTCCCAGCTTCCCAGAGTGTCATCCTCTGACGCTCTGTTCTTGCAATTCAGGAAAGACAGCAAGAGTATCATTGGCCACGCGGGGGTGGGGGTTTGTGTGTCAGGATGAACTACTGATGCCACCGGACTGGGCACCCAGTGAACAGGCATGGGCTCCGAGAGCCCGCGTAGCCTTCCCATTCCTAGCATCGTTTTCCTGCTCGGGTGCAGTCTGGTTCATCGCCTACTCTCATAGAAGAGCTTAGTGGCCCCTAGCGCCATCCAGCTTTGGCGAGGGGCTGCTGTAGCCTGCCAGAGAGATTTTAAGAACTTTAAACCTCAGAGTGCAGGCACTGGGGGTGTGTATCTCTGTTTCTTTCCTCCCTCAGAACGAATGTTCCTCTCTTTGTACATAAATTCTTGGGTGAAAGAGGGAGCCAAGGTAAAAGGGCTCTGCTCAGCTTTCTCATGAGCACCGTGCTCCCAGTTGGTTCTCCAAGTGAACAAACCACCCTTTCCTAGGAACATTCTGGCAATGCAGTTCCCCGCAACACACATCCCTGCGCTCACATAGAAGAGCTAAACTCTCTTTTTACGCAAGGAGGTCAACAGAAGCTATCTAAAACACAAACATCTAGGAACATCTAGAAATTACAGACCCATTGACTAGAAACATGGAGGCACTATCATAAAAAAGCTAAGAGAATGGAAAATGTTTGCTGTTGAAAAAGTCATTTTTAAGTGACTTATAGAATTATTCTAGTTTTTTTTTTTTTTTTTTTTTTTTTTTTGACAGGCAGAGTGGACAGTGAGAGAGAGAGACAGAGAAAGAAAGGTCTTCCTTTGCCGTTGGTTCACCCTCCAATGGCCGCCGCTGCAGCCGGCGCACCGCGCTGATCCGATGGCAGGAGCCAGGATCCAGGTGCTTTTCCTGGTCTCCCATGGGGTGCAGGGCCCAAGCACCTGGGCCATCCTCCACTGCACTCCCTGGCCATAGCAGAGAGTTGGCCTGGAAGAGGGGCAACCGGGACAGAATCCGGCGCCCTGACCGGGACTAGAACCCGGTGTGCTGGCGCCGCAAGGTGGAGGATTAGCCTATTGAGCCACGGCGCCGGCCCAGAATTATTCTAGTTTTTAAACTTGTAACTTTGGGGGAAATTAGTTACTTAAAAAAAAAAACTGTATCTCTTATGGGTTAAGTAGGGCTTGTCTCCCAGAAACTCATGCCAATGTTCAAACTCTGGTATCGTAATGGATGATGGATGGAGGGTGGAGACTTGATCTAACTGTGGCATCTGAGAGGTGTGTCTGGTGAGTTTTTAGGTAATTGGGGGTGTGGCCTCTGGAGGTGGCTCTTGTGAGAGGGTCGATTATTTGAGTTCAAATTCTTCTGGCTTCTCTCTCTGCTCCCTGGCTCACCGTGTATTGTTCCTCTGGACCTGCCATGATGAGCCTCCCCCAGATGCCGCATCAGACAATGGGGCTGCCCTGTCTGGAGCTGTCACCTCCCAAGTGGAAGCTCTTCCTTTCTGAAGAATCCCTTCTTGGGTATTTTAGTTAACGCAATGATAGTGAACTAATACAGCCTCGTTGAGTAGTTTTAAAGATTGCTTTAGCGTCATGGATTGTATGCATGATCTCAAAGCCCTAATTTTTAAAAATCTCTCTCCTGTTAGTTTTCCTTGAACATACGGTGATTCACAGATTAGCTCTTGCTGAAGTGGGTGATAACTGATTATAAAACAACAACCAAGGGGCCGGCGCTGTGGTGCAGTGGGTTAACACCCTGGCCTGAAGCGCCTGCATCCCATATGGGCGCTGGTTCAAGACCTGGCTGCTCCACTTCCGATCCAGCTATGGCCTGGTAAAGCAGTAGAAGATGGCCCAAATCCTTGGGCCCCTGCACTTGCATGGGAGACCCAGAAGAAGCTCCTGGCTCCTGGCTTCAGATTGGCACAGCTCCGGCCATTGCAGACAATTGGGGAGTGAACCAATGGAAGACCTCTCTCTCTCTCTGCCTCTCCTCTGTGTAACTCTGACTTTCAAATAAATAAGTAAATCTTTAAAAACAAAACAAGGAGCATGCAGACTGTGTGTGTGCCTGTGGACAGGGCTTATGAAAACGTAGCCTGGACAGCTGAGCAACTGGCAGGAATTTCTTCCTTGGGCTCCTCAGGATGACAACAACTGAGTTTCTTCTCCCTTGGGCTGGTTAGTTTTCCTGGGGAGTTTTTCTCCATGCCTGACTGACAGCATTCTGTGGCTAAGGTTTGTCTTGATGGGTTCCTGCTGCTATAACACAATATCACATACTGGGTAATTTATATAGAACACAAGTGGATTTCTCACAGTTCTGGGAGCTGGGCAGGCCAAGGCCAAGGCTAAGGCACTGGAAGATTTGGGGACTGGGCGAGTCTGCCTCAAAGACGCTGCCTCGCTGCTGTATGCTCTGCAGTGCCCTCGCCTGGCGCAAGGTGGAAAGGCAGGAAAGGGCTACCTTGTTCCCTCCAGTCCCTTTATAAAGTCCGCCATCCCAGTCACCAAGGCTCTGCCCCCATGACTTGCATTCCTTTTCAAGGCCCCAAGCTCTTAACACTGTTGCACTGGGGAGTAAATTTCAACATGAATATTAGAGGGGCTGCAAACATTCAAACCACAGCAGGAGTTCACTGTGCAGCATACAAACTTGGCTTAATTTCTGTCTTCAGTACAGCATCCGCCCCTCAGCTAAGCCCGCTGTCCTGGAATCGAGACCATCTCCAGAGAAATCTCTCATCCTCTCCTTGGGTGAAGGAGCAGCAGCTGTCCAGCTGCTGGGCAGAGGCCCAATTGCCTTTGGCGAATGGTCTTTCCAAAGAGGGTCACAGTGCAATTTTTCATGCTACTTGCGCACTGATGTTGGGTATTTGTAGGGGTAGATTACTTATCTCCATAGTGCACAAATCTTCAAGTCAAGAGAGCTGTGCTTTGGCTCTCATACGGATGCGAAGAGCCTGGGCCCAGACTTTATGGCACCTGGAGTGTGGGGTGATTGCATTTTGTATGTAGGAGAAATGTGACTACTGTCACTGAAGGGTGGACTGTGGGGCGCTGTGTTTTCAGAAGTCCACACCAGTGTCTTCCAGTGTGACCTTGTGCTTTCTCATCAAGAAGCGGTGTTCATTTTCTACTCTTCTGAGTATGGTGGGTCCTGGGACTGCTTTGGCCAATAATCACTGTGGACGTGATACTGGGCCAGTTCTGGTCTTGGTTCTTGGTCCCTAACTAGTGTGGCAGCTTCTGTTGGAAGCCAATTCCCATGTGCAAGGTGCACATATCCTAAGGCCACTGTTCTGTGAGGAGCCCCAGCCACATGGAGAGGCTCCAGAGAATGGGACTCCATGTAGGGTGTGGAGAGAAAGGAAGGGAGGGGGCACCAAGGCTCACTAAGGTCCAGGATGTGAGCAATGACGCCATCATGGAAGGGATCCTCTGACTTCAGCTGCTCCAGTGGTGCCACCAAGATCAGAGATGATCCAGTCAGCTCAAACCCTTCCTTTATTTCTGACTCATGAAATTATAAGCAAATCAAAATGGTTGCTTTCAACCACTAAGTTTTGGGGTAGGTTTTTATGAACAGTAGGTAATAAAAATACGGCATGACACAGATTTTTCCAAAAGTTGGCTTGAGTTCAAGTTCATCAGCATTCCTTCTTCACAGGTACCAGGAGTCTCCAGTCCTCCAGCCTTCTGTCATGCAGACCGATGTGCTTCATGTGTTTCCCCACTGCCAGCTTTAGCTTTCTCACATTTGCTAAGCTGATGATCAACAGTCCATCTGCTTTTTAGCTTCCAAAATCGAATTGCTCTAATTTCTCATTGTTCTCTTCCTTGAGGAGTTATGAATTTCACTCTTCATACTATTTTTGTGGCATGTGTCAGACAGTGGAGGTAAATACATACATTGAACCTGCTATGCTGAATGTCTCCTACATGTTTTATTGACAGCTTAGAATGGCAATGGGGATTTTAGACTTCAGGCACAGAAATATAGTTTTTGTGAGTCATATTGGCCCGGAGTACCTCCACAAAAGGCAGGAACTGTGTAGGGATGATTCAGGGACCAACCCTGATTCTGATTCTGGCCAGGAACATTCCTGGGGGTGTGGTTACTATGGGAACATAGTAGGTGCTACAGCTGGCTCTGGAATAGAGGCTGTTGGTTGCCAGCAGAAGAAAGGACACACACACACACACGCACACGCACACACACTATTATGCATTTGTAACTGGGTAAGTGCATGAAAATTCTTGAATAAGAAAGCAGTAGGGTGAGACTTTCTAGGACCAAGATCATTGCCATTCAAGAGTTAGATATGGCATCTTAGGTGTTTCTGCAGAAAACAGAATAAATATAAAACTGAGTTTTGTAGGTCATAGGAAAAGCTGATAATAAAAACTTGGCTCACTTTGAGAGTTCCAAGTTCTCAGGTGAGCAACTGAGAGCCTCTCCGACAGAATGGGTTAGCACTCAGAGAGCAACAATTCAGATTTCTGCTATTCTAATGCACAACCAACGATCTGAAACTGGTCATTTATTTCATTTATTTTTATACTTCAAAAAGTGAGACTGCAACTCCAATTGAAGTCATGTGAAAAAGTCCTTGGACACTGGCTGGTTGAACTGCCCACAATAAAAAAAAATCAATCTACCAGAATGAAGACATGTTCAGCCCCATTGTTATTAATTTTTTCCCTGATTTCACCCTAGCTTCTTCTCCAACATGAAGCCTATGTGGACCTAACTTGGATAGAGCCATTTAAACCCAAGTGCTAGGTTTTGAAGGTGTCATTTCTCATGGGAGGAACAAAAGAAATAGACTGCAAAACAGAGCCTAAAAACAGAGCTTCAGGGAAATAGTGAGTCCGAGAGATTTGTGACATCTGAGAGTTGGGGGAATGAGGATGAAAAAGGACAGGACAGTTTTGGAGAAAAGTTCTTGTTGGATGAGCTCCAAGGGCAACACAAAGTGTATTCAATGACTCGAGGCGAGTTCCTTAGGAAAGACTTGGGTGTGAGGAACAGCCCCAGGGAGCTGACCTTGGACTGTGCATCCAAGAAATGAGACAGCAGAGTTCAAGGAGATTTTGCTAAGTGGGAGATGTAGGGATCATTAAACAGAAAAGAAGAATTAGCTTCAAAGTACAAAGGAATATTCCAGATCCCAGACAATTCCCTAACTAGTGGAGACTTCCAAGTTCTGTGGTGTGTAGGAACTTCTCTAGTAATAAGATAAATAACTCCAAAAGGAAAAGACAAGTCAAACCCAAGAGGAGCTGAATAGGGTAGTGCTTAAGAACAGAGTCTTTGATGGCCAGATAGTCCGAGATTTTAGTCCTTGTTTCTCCCTGGCTGGTGATTTAGAAAAAGTAATTCATTCTCTGAGCTTTAGATTTCTTATCTCTACAAGTGGAATAATAAGATGTATGGCATAGGGTTATTGTGAATATTCAACAAGAAACTATTTGTCAAGCACTCAGCAGGGGCCAGGTACACAGGAAATGACAGCTGTTGCCACCATCTCATCCCCAGCTTCACTGTAGCAGAGCTGCATGGCGGCCCCTAAGGGTTCATGCTCTTCTCCCACTGAGCACTATTTCTGAGAAGTTGCTTCCCTAACAGGGACTACAATTCCCAGCTGTCTTTGCGTGCAGGTGGGACTATGTGACCAAGTTTTGGTCAATGGGATGACAGGTGATATCATGTAAATCACTTTTCAGGTATAGTCCTTGAATACTTCCTAGGTTGATTGGCCACTCTCACTGTTTCCTCACTGCTACCTGTATGTCACTGTCCAAGGTGACCTTGGGAACCATGGGTCCTTGCCTGATTCCTGAGTGACTGTTTGGAACAAAGATTTCAGAGTCTATCTGTTACAGCAATTAGCATTACCCTAACACAAATAGTATCATCATGGCTTAGGATCATAGTAGCCTAGCTAAGGCTCAGCTCAAGAATAAGACCTGGGGAAACAGTCAAAAACAATCCTACCTTACCAGTGACCAGCCTCCGACTGAAAGACCAACCACGGCTGATCTGTGTACTTGTACATTACTCATCCTATTCAGAGTTGTCTCATGGAATTTCTTTTGTCCTGAACAGGGGACTGAACATTTGTTTAGTGGCTCTGTCACTAAAGACAGACCCTAGCGTGGGGAGTGAGGGAAGAAGAAAGGCCAGGCCGGTTGCGGGACAACGTCCGACTTCCTTGGGTGTTGGAACATTCAGCGCGAGTGACTAATGCAGGGGAACTTGGAGTTTTGGACTCTTCCTTGGTTGATTTAAGGACACTGCAAGTCTTTCTATTCTGTTGATGGACGGTTCCGGTTCTCTGAAAAACTGAGCAACTTCTAAGACTTGTGAGTATGAAGCGAGCTAGCCAGCTCAGATTATCTCAAGAAAAACTCGGTGGTTGAGACACCCAAGTCATTCAAAGTCATGGACTACTACTTTTTTTTTTCCCTTTTTTGTATTTGTAACAGCTGCTCTTTCCTCATGACTTTCTGAGAAAACACCCTAAAACCACCAGAAGGACAGGCCACTTCATGTGTCCAATTATCCCGAGCTGTACAGCAGAATAAACTGAAATTGCTCTCTAGGTGGGAGTGGGCGGAGGCCCCTAGCCTTCAATTGGGGAATGGCGGGGAGGATGTGGGGAGTGAGTGGTAAGAAAGGGGATACCTGAAACTGTGCCAAAGAACTGTGGCATGGCTGGGAGGACGGGGAGGGCTTGCAGAGTCCCCTGCTGTGTGTTCTTCATCTTCCCATCACCTTCCCCCAAACCTCCTCCACTTCTCTGTCTTCTCCTGGGTTTGTTCTATGCTGGCATTCATGGCAACACCGTTAAGGTGCTGCTTCAAGGCTGGGTTAGAGGGAAGCAATGGTCAGGTACTCCTGCTCATAATCTCGTGCAAGCTGGGCTGAAGTATATTCAACTAGGATGAGGGCAGAGCATCCAATAGCAGTGGTCAGGGTCTCGGTAGATCACAGATCAGGAAGTGGGCCTGGGATGCCCTGACTCAAGACTCCTGAGACACGTACGTCAGAAAAGCCAACTCTATCATTTGCTGCAACCCAAAGGCAAGGGTTATTTTTACAGCTGTGAACCCTGCGCCACAGTCTTAACCGGAATCTTCAACCGGGCTGGTAGTTGAGAGTCAGCGACTTTAGGTGCTTGGTAGAATAAAATTCATTTCAAAACCTGTTTCTCTCACTTATCCTCATTTCTCAAGATTGCTATTAAAGCAGATTTAAGTTTATGGACTCTGAGAAGGGGTGATGAGGAAGGAGACCTTCCTTAGTTCTTGGGGAAGATGTTTTGATTTTACATTTGCTGTTTGATTTACGTAACAAGGAAGAAGGGAACAGATGTTGGGGGCTCTTTGGGGATTAACCAGAATCACAAGGCACTTGAATGCTCTGGTGCGTCTTGGTTGGATAACAAAAAAATGATGCTGTTTGGATTTCCTCTCTTGAGTAAGGCATACGGATGCAGAGTGAGGCTCGTGGCCTACCAGGTCAAGCTGCGAAGGTAGTTTGTTTTCTGGGAGAGGGAGAATGCTAAGTTGACCCCTAACAACCCACATGCTAGTATCATGCCCTCCTGGTGAGTGTGAGAGAGACCTGTGAATATGATGAGATGTGATGAAGTTTCTAATTGGATGACTGAGTTGACTGAAAGATTGTGGAGTCTATTTGTTTTGGCACTTAGCGTTGACTTGGCGACACACAAAGCATCATTATGGTTGAAGACTGCAGCAGTCTGGTCAAGACTCAACTCAAGAATAATCCTTGGAGAAAACACCTTGAAAAAATGCCAACTCCCCAGCGACCAGGATGGCACAGAGGGGGCTGTGGTTTGGATTGGAAGACCGACCCTGGCTGATCTGTGTACTTGTAGATCAGTCATCATGCTCAGTGTTTTGTCATTGATAGTTCTCCCTCAGGAAGTTAATTTTAATTTTATTTGAAAGGCAGAGGGAGGGAGGGTGGGGAGGGAGAGAGAGAAGAGAGACAGAGACAGAGAGACAGATCTTCTATCCATGACTTCACTCCCCAAATGCCCACAGCAGCCTGGGCTGAGCCAGGAAGAAGTCAGGAGCCAGGAACTCCATCCAGGTCTCTCAATCTCTTTACATTCTGTCCTAAGCTTCCAACTGAACGTTGACTATTGCATCTATCACTATAAACAGACCTCAGCAGTGAGGTGCCAGGGACAGGCCAGGGGCTTTGCCCACAATCAGTGTGGGTTTGACCTCATCATGTGGGCACCTAACCAAAGCTAAAGAGCACCAGAGAGCCTTCCTGAGGGCTGGGGAAAGAGGTGTACTGTGAACTGCAGAGGGAGGTCTCCACGGAGGTCCTCCAGGGGGTCCCAGTGCCTCTAGCATCTAGAGTGACCCTCGGCCCAGAGCCAGTGAGAAAATGGGGAACTTGATGCCAACAACCTGGATGAGCTTGGGAGAGGCCCTGGCATTCCACATGAGAAGGCAGACCCAGTCACGGGTGGAATTCAGCCTTGCAAAATCCTAAGCAGAGAATCTTTTGCTCTGTGTTCACACCCCTAACTCACAGAAATGGCAAGACAATAAATACGTGTTGTTTTTGGTCAATGAGGTTGTGAGAATTTATTATGCAGGACAGAAAATGAATACCCTCTGTTTATCAACACTCTTTCTTTTTTGATCATGGAAAAGGAGCAGATGATCTACACAAGGAAGTCTTCAAAAGTTCGTGGAAAGTGTAGTACCAAAAAAACTATGCATAGAGTTCAGGTTTTTGGGGGTATTTATTGATTTGTTAGAGAATGAGAGGGAGAGAACATGACAGAGTGCTTCCACCTGCTGATTCACTCCCCAGATGCCTGCAAGGGCTGGGGCTGGGCCAGGACTGAAGCAGACGGGCAGGAGTGCAATCCAGGTCTCCTGGGTGGCAGAAACCCAATTACCTGAGTCATCGCCACAGCAGCCCGGGGTTCTGCATGAGCAGGAAGCTGGAATCAGCCGCCAGAACCGGGAATTGAACCCAGAAACTCTAGTGTGGGATGCGAACATCTTAACTGCTAAGGCTAAATGTCTGTTCCACTAATTCTTTTTGGCATCAAAAAACAAAACCAAAAAAAACTCCTTACCTTTTAATTCCATTTTCCACAAACCTTTTGAAGTCTCCTTGTATCGTGCTACAGGTCATTTCACCATATTTTAGGACAAAACAAAAAGGGTAATATTCTGGGGACAAGCGCTGTGGCATAGCAAGTTAAAGATGCTGCTTGCAGTACCAGCATCCCACATGGGTGTCAGTTTGAGTCCTGGCTGCTCCACTTGTGAGGCAGCTCCCTGCTAAGGTGCCTAGGAAAGCAGAGGAAGACCGTCCAAGTGCTTGGTCCCCTGCACCCATGTGGGAGACCCAGAAGAAGCTCCTGGCTCCTGGCTTCGGCCTGCCCAACCCTTGCTGTTGCAGCCATTTGGGGAGTGCTCCGGTAGATAAAAGACGTATTTCTCTCTCTGTCTCTGTCTCTCTCTCCCTCTACCTCCCACCCAAAAAAAGGTTTAGAATTCACCAGTGAATCCATTGTAAGAAAAAATAAAGAATAATATTCTTTTTGAAGAACTCACCCAAGTTTTATGTTTCTCATGCTACTTGGTACCAAAATAATGTGGAAATCTGCTTTGAACTATGGTATGTTAGCATAAACACCTTTAGGTCTTCATGTTTTATCACTGTAATGAAGACATTATATTCAAATTTTCAGTGTTTCAAAATTTGGAGGGGACAGCATTGTGGTCCTTAGGCCGCTGCATACAATGCCAGCATCCTATATGTGAGTGCCAGCTGCTCTGCTTCTGATCCAACTCCCTGTTAATGTGCCTGAGTAGGCAGTGGAAGACAGCCCAAGTACATGACCCCTACCACCCATATGGGAGATGCAGATGGAGTTCCAGGCTCCTGGTTTCAGGCTGGCCATTGTGGCTGTTTGGGGAGTGAACCAGCGATGGAAGATCTCTTTCTCTCATTCTGTCTCTATCCCTTCTCTCCGTAAATATGCCTTTCAAATAAATAAAATAAATCTTTAAAAAACAACTAATTAGGGGCCAGCGCTATGGCTCACTTGGTTAATCCTCTGCCTGCGGCGCCGGCATCCCATATGGGTGCCGGGTTCTAGTCCTGGTTGCTCCTCTTCCAGTCCAGCTCTCGGCTGTGGCCCAGAGAGCAGTGGAGGATGGTCCAAGTGCTTGGGTCCTGCACCCCATGGGAGACCAGGAGGAAGCACCTGGCTCCTGGCTTTGGATTGGTGCAGCACCCGCTGTAGCGGCCATTTGGGGAGTGAACCAATGGAAGGAAGACCTTTCTCTCTGTCTCTCTCTCTCTGTCTATAACTCTGTCAAATAAATTTAAAAAAATAAATAAAAAACAACTAAACAAAATTTGGAGATAATTTCAAACCTCCTGAAAAGTTGGAAGAGCCATGCAAAAAACTCCTGGATCCTCTTCACCCAGATTTCTCAACTATTAACATTTTATCACATTTTATCCATTTGCCTGTTGGGTCTGTTCTGACAGCAGTTCCTAATTCCTGCACACTGCTGCGTGTTCCTGGGACCCTCTCCTTCCTAGCCACCACGTGACTCTTGCAATGAGCAGATCAGTGCTGAGCAAACCCACTCTGCTGTGCGCAGACCTCCTGTGGCTTAGTCCATCTTCTGCTGCTACAGTGGGATCCCTCGAGTCTGGGTAATCAATAAAGGAAAGATTTTTTTTTAATGACTCATGGTTCTGGAGGCTGCAAGTCCAAGATCTGGTAAGTCCTTCTGACGAGGGGCCCGTGCTGTTACAACGAGCCAAGGACCAGAAAGGCAGGCAGGTGTCTGGGGAGGAGACAAACATGAGGCCCAGCCTCGCTCCCCAACAAGCAGCTCTTGTGAGAGCGGCATCCGTCCGGACCTCGGGACAGCTCCCTGCTCCCAGCATGGCCACAATGGCAATCATGTTTCACTGCGAGTTGTTGTACGGGGAAGAAAAACCATACTCAAACCATGGCACCATCCAGTGTGTGTAAACCGTGCTACCAATGTCACTTGCTCTTTCTCGGTCCAGGATTTTCTCCAGGAACACACGTGGCATTTGTGTGCTATGTCTCACCATCACCGTCAGCCTGGAACACATCAGCAGCCTTAGAGGTTGCAGGGCTTGGTTGTGCAGGAAGCTCCTCAGCCCGAGGCCCTCCCGTGTTTCTGCAGGACCTGACTCAGCGCCCGCATCCTCAGCCCGAGTGACTCAGAGGCGATATCCCGGGGAGAAGGCTGGCTTCTCCAGGGATATCTGATCAATATTCTGTGCGGAGTCACCCAACGTCATGAATAACACAGGGTCTCCGAGGGAACCTTTATCCAGTCTCCACTGATGCCTCCTGTGTCAACTGCCACCATTCTGTCTACATTCATTAATTTGCATTCTACCCCACACTTTCTTCACTTCTGTGTTGCAGTGTGATCGTAGGGTTTCCTGCTTTACGTCATGAGTGACAATCAGAGTCACTTCTTTATTCTGATGCTCAAGTTGTCCTCACCTTGGCCGGTGTCCTTTAATAGACCTCCAGTAGGTCCCCATTGTTCCTAATGCATTTCCTACTTTCTGACATAACAAGATGCCGCAGCTCACGTATGCTCTGCCTATGCTAGCCATTTCCCCAGGGAGCTCTGCTTCCTACTGCGGAAGCTGGTATTAGGAAGCTTGATGTGCTCATTAGTATTGGCCTGTCACAGCTCCTATACCTTCTCAGGGGATGAGAAAAGGAATAAATGTAGAAACACATACATATACATCATACTCACTTAGAGATACGGGTTCTATTAGAGTGCAACCAAAGAAGCGGAACCATACAATATTTTACACACACACACACACACACACACAGACTTGGTTTTTACAAGTGTTGGGAGCTGGACGTGGGCACCAACAGAAACTGTCCACAGACAGCAGTCAGGAAGGAGAATCAGAGAGGAGGAGAGCAAGCACAGTTCAGAAGCTGTTTGAATCAGGACAGGCCCAAGTTCTCATTCTCTCTCTCTAATAAACTTTAAGAGTAGTTTTAGCTTCACAACAAAATTGCTAAGTACAGAGTTCCCTTTCACCCACATGTCCCCATACATGTGCAACCTTCTCCACTGTTGATGTGCCTCAACCACAGTGGTGCCTTTGTAATGACTTAACACAGATACACCATTGTCATCCAAGCCCACAGTTTACATGATGGCTCACTCTTGGTGTTGTACATTCCACAGGTTTGGGCAGGTGTACAATGACTGATGTTTAATACTGTTGTGCCCTACAAGCAGTATTTGTCCCCAAACCCACCGTGCTCCACCTGAAAACCCCTCTCCATCCTCCATCCTCGGCAACCACTGATCCTTTTATTATCTCTACAGTTTTGCCTTTTCTAGAATGCTGTAGAGTTGTAATCATACAGTACACAGCCTTTTCAGATTAGCTTCTTTTGCTTAATAATATCCCACGTCTTCTTTTAAAAGTATATTTATTTGAAAAGGAAGAGACACACAGCATGCTCCTAGTTGCTGGTTCACTTTCCAAACACATCTAATGGCTGGGGCTGGGCTGCCGATGAAGCCAGGAACTCAGTCTGGCTCTACCACATGGGTGGCAGGGACCTGACTACTTTAGCTATCACTCCTAGCATCTGCGTTAGTAAGAAGCTGCAGTCAGGAGTCGGAGCTGGATCATGAAGGCAGGTGCTCTGATGTAGGATGAGGGTGTCTTCACTGCTAAGCTGAGCAGCCACCCCTTAAGCTTTCTTTTAAAGGCTGTCCAACTGGCCGGCGCCGCGGCTCACTAGGCTAATCCTCCGACTTGCGGCGCCAGCACACCGGGTTCTAGTCCCAGTCGGGGCGCCAGATTCTGTCCCGGTTGCCACCCCTTCCAGGCCAGCTCTCTGCTGTGGCCAGGGAGTGCAGTGGAGGATGGCCCAAGTGCTTGGGCCCTGCACCCCATGGGAGACCAGGATAAGTACCTGGCTCCTGCCATCGGATCAGCACAGTGGGCTGGCCACGGCGGCCATTGGAGGGTGAACCAACGGCTAAAGGAAGACCTTTCTCTCTGTCTCTCTCACTGTCCACTCTGCCTGTCAAATAAACAAATAAAGGCTGCCCAACTGATTGACAGATGCTGGCCCACCCAGCAGCATCTCCCCTTTGATTAAAGACGGAAGATTAGGGACTTGCATCCTATCTGCAGAACTCCTTCACACCTTCACAGCACCACTTAACATTTGATTAAATCAACTCTACCACTACCACTGTGCTGTCCTAAGACTGTACTGCCTAGAGATGCTGTGGCCATCTAAGTCTGTGTAAGGGTGCTCTGATGTTTGTGCGATGCCATCATCCAATGGTGCGGGTCTCAGAATGCATGCATCCCAGTAGCTAAGTGATGGATGCTCTATGTGCTTGAGGAGGATCCTGCTCGCTTTCTTTCTGTCCTTCAACCCTCCTATCTCTTGTGGTCTACCCTAACCAGAAACATACTAGACAAGGACTTTTGGGGATGGTAGCTCAGCTTAGCCAAGGTGATTCATCAAAAAGCAAACACATCCATCCACAATAATTTCTCCACCCATCCAGCTATCCTTCTATCTACCTATTTATCTGTCATCTTTCTCTGAGTTGTGAGTGTATCCCTGTAATTGCAATCAGGTTCCTTTTAGCCTTCTCCATTTTCACATTTCAAAAGTCCTCCTTAGACAGTAAGAAACCTGGATCATATGACCCTCGACACATTCATTTATCTGCTCCATCAATTAATTTTCTGCTCCAGATCCCTGGTCCCTGTGCCCTCCATGCCTCTTTGCCCTCCCCTCTGCACTCTTGTTTCCCTGGCTTCTGGTCCAGCTGCTGCCTCCCTCTCTGCCCCCTTCTGCAGATGCTGCCATTTTTGGCAGAAGGGAAGGGGCAGAAGTGAAAGACGGAATGGGAAGAAAGGATAGGAAATGCATGGAGAACGGGAAAGGCAGAAAGGATGGTAGTTCTGCACTGTTTTAAAGTGCTTTTCTTTTCCACGTTTCCTCATGTTCAGTCTCACCTCTATTCAACTAGAGGCTTGCATTACCTCGGGGAAAATTCAGATTGTTAACGAAGGATTAGAAAAAAGGAAAAACAAATGTATATTCAGCTTTTGACTTCCAACAGGAAGTTCTGAGTCCACAGCAATGCAAGCCAATCAGCAAAGTGTTTTCTAAATTTCAAGTATTCCCTTGACACAGAAAAGGCCAGCTCAGTGGAGCATGTGTCACAGCATAGTGGAGAGTGCTGATACGATGTCGAGGGTGCACCCACCCAACAGAAAGGAGGACAGCAAGGGGAAAGCTCTGCGTGGAGGAAGAAGGAGTTGACAAAGAAGGGAGAATGGGCTGAAGTCATTGCCTACGTCCCAGCCCGGGACCGGGTGTTAGAAGGAAAGCAGACACATCCGAGTTGAGGACAGCTAGACTCATGATTGCCTTGTTCCCACTCCTATTTGTGACTTCACAAGGACAGGACCTTTCAGGGTCCCCCTGCAGGATTATGGGCAAGCGCATGTGGCACTGAGGAATGACAGATGCTCCTGTGTTCCCTCACTGTGCCCTGGCCTCCTCCATGAGGTGTGCAGACGCAGCTAAAGGTGCTTGCTGGTACCTTTGCCAGCTGGATGATGAAGCGAAAGGAAAACATGGACTCTGGGGTGAGGAGAGCAGGTGGCCTTCCATGGCAGGCACAACTCAGGGAAGCCACTGGCACCAGGGAGAGACGGGAGGGGCCTCTGAATCCCCCAGAAGCCATCACTACTCATTGTCCATGCTGAGTGCAGGCCCCGAGCCACACCAGGCAAGGCTATCTGCACAGAGATGACTGGGCTGAGACATTTGAAGCAGTGGGCAAAGTAGGTATATCAGGTGCCCCCTCATCCATCCTGTGAGGATATTTAAAACTCAGCCCTGCACCAAGACATTTTGATGTGGATGGGATAGGGAGAGGGTGATCTTAAGACATGACGGATGCAATCTTCAGGGTTGGGCTTTGAAAAGCTATGGAATCCAAAGGCATTGAGCTGACCAGTCTTAGAAATGCAAGAAGTCCCCTCTTTGCCATCTCCTTCCCTCAACACAACCAGCATTCCAGTCCCCACCTTGCTCCATCAAGGAATCAGGGTTTCGAGTCACAGAAGCAGCCCAAGATTGGTAACTGAAAATGAAGGAAGACACATTTTTTTAAACTTTTATTTAATGCATATAAATTTCCAAAGTACAGCTTATGGATTACAATGGCTTCCCCCCCATAACGTCCCTCCCACCCTCAACCCTCCCCTTTACCACTCCCTCTCCCCTTCCATTCACATCAAGATTCATTTTCGATTCTCTTTATATACAGAAGATCAGTTTAGCATACATTAAGTAAAGATTTCAACAGTTTGCTCCCACACAGAAACATAAAATGAAAAATACTGTTTGAGTACTAGTTATAGCATTAAATCTCAATGTACAACACACTAAGGACAGAGATCCTACATGAGGAGTAAGTGCACAGTGACTCCTGTTGTTGACTTAACAAATTGACACTCTTGTTTATGGCATCAGTAATCACCCTAGGCTCTTGTCATGAGCTGCCAAGGCTATGGAAGCCCCCTGAGTTCACCGACTCTGATCATATTTAGACAAGGCCATGGTCAAAGTGGAAGTTCTCTCCTCCCTTCAGAGAAAGGTACCTCCTTCTTTGATGACCCATTCTTTCCACTGGGATCTCACTCGCGGAGATCTTTCATTTAGTTTTTTTTTTTTTTTTCCCCAGAGTGTCTTGGCTTTCCATGCCTGAAATACTCTCATGGGCTTTTCAGCTGGATCCGCACGCCTTAAGGGCTGATTCTGAGGCCAGAGTGCTGTTAGGACATCTGCCATTCTATGGGTCTGCTGTGTATCTCACTTCCCATGTTGGATCATTCTCTCCCTTTTTTATTCTATCAGCTAGTATTTGCAGACACTATTCTTGTTTATGTGATCCCTTTGGTTCTTAGTCCTATCATTGTGATCAATTGTGAATAGAAGTTGATTACTGGGACTAGTGAGATGGCATTGGTACATGCCACCTTGATGGGATTGAATTGGAATCCCCTCGTATGTTTCTAACTCTACCGTTTGAGGTAAGTCAGCTTGATCACGTCCCGAATTGCACATCTCTTCCCTCTCTTATTCCCACTCTTACATTTAACAGCAATCACTTTTCAGTTAAGTTTCAGCACTTAAGAAGAATTGTGTATTGATTACAGTATTCAACCAAAAGTATTAAGTAGAACAAACAAACAAAAATACTAACAGGGATAACATATCAAGTTGCTCATCAACAGTCAGGGTGAGGGCTGATCAAGTCACCGTTTCTCATAGTGTTCATTTTACTTTAACAGGTTTCCTTTTTGGTGCTCAGTTAGTTGTCACCTATCAAGGAGAACAAGTGGTATTTGTCCCTTTGGGATTGGCTTATTTCACTCAGCATAATGTTTTCCAAATTCCTAACAGGGATCACTTTTCAGTTCAAATTTAAACACCTAAGAATAATTGTGTGTTAATTACAGAGTTCAACCAACGGTACTAGAACAAAAAAATACTAAAATGGATAAAGTATTACATTGTACATCAACCGTCAGGACAAGAGCTGATCAAGTCACTGTTTCTCATAGTGTCCATTTTATTTCAGCAAGTTTCCTCTTTGGTGCTCAGTTAGTTGTCGCCAATCAGGGAGAACATATGATATTTTTCCCTTTGGGACTGGCTTAATTCACTCAGCATGATGTTTTCCAAATTCCTCCATCTTGTTGCAAATGACTGGGTTTCGTTGTTTTTGACTGCTGTATAGTATTCCATAGAGTACATGCCCCATAATTTCTTTATCCAGTCTACTGTTGATGGGCATTTGGGTTGGTTCCAGGTCTTAGCTATTGTGAATTGAGCTGCAATAAACATTAATGTGCAGACAGCTTGTTTGTTTGCCAATTTCATTTCCTTCGGGTAAATTCCAAGGAGTGGGATGGCTGGGTTGAATGGTAGGGTTATCTTCAGGTTTCTGAGGAATCTCCAGACTGACTTCCATAGTGGCTTAACCAGTTTGCATTCCCACCAACAGTGGGTTAGTGTCCCTTTTTCCCCACATCCTCTCCAGCATCTGTTGTTGGTAGATTTCTGAATGTGAGCCATTCTAACTGGGGTGAGGTGGAACCTCATTGTGGTTTTGATTTGCATTTCCCTGATTGCTAGTGATCTTGAACATTTTTTCATGTGTCTGTTGGCCATTTGGATTTCCTCTTTTGAAAAATGTCTGTTGAGGTCCTTGGCCCATCTCTTAAGTGGGTTGTTTGTTTTGATGTTGTGGAGTTTCTTGATTTCTTTGTAGATTCTGGTTATCAACCCTTTATCAGTTGCATAGTTTGCAAATATATTTTCCCATTCTGTCAGTTGTCTCTTCACTCTCCTGACTGTTTCTTTTGCTGTACAGAAACTTCTCAATTTGATGCAATCCCAAATGTTAATTTTGGCTTTGACTGCCTGTGCTTCTGGGGTGTTTTCCAAGAAGTCATTGCTGGTACCTATATTTTGCAGGGTTTTTCCAATGCTCTCTAATAATTTGATGGTGTCAGGTCATAGATTTAAGTCTTTAATCCATGTTGAGTGAATTTTTGTGTAAGGTGAAAGGTAGGGGTCTTGCTTCATGATTCTGCACGTGGAAATCCAGTTTTCCCAGCACCATTTATTGAATAGACTGTCCTTGCTCCAGGAATTGGTTTTGGATCCTTGATCAAATATGAGTTGGCTGTAGATGTTTGGATTGATTTCTGGTCTTTCAATTCTGTTCCATTGGTCTATCCATCTGTTTCTGTACCAGTACCATGCTGTTTTGATTACAACTGCCCTGTAGTATGTCCTGAAATCTGGTATTGTGATGCCTCCAGCTTTGTTTTTGTTGTATAAGATTGCTTTAGCTATTTGAGGTCTCCTGTGTCTCCATATGAATTTCAGCATCATTGTTTCCAGATCTGAGAAGAAGGTCTTCGGTATCTCAATTGGTATTGCATTGAATCTATAAATTGCTTTTGGGAGAATGGACATTTTGATGATATTGATTCTTCCAATCATCTGCAAAGAGGGATAGTTTGAGTTCTTCCTTCCCAATTTGTATCCCTTTAATTTCTTTTTCTTGCTTAATAGCTCTGGCTAGACTTCCAGAACTATATTGAATAGCAGTGGTGAGAGTGGGCATCCCTGTCTGGTGCCAGATCTCAGTGGAAATGCTTCCAACTTTTCCCCATTCAATAGGATGTTGGCTGTGGGTTTTTCATAGATTGCTTTGATTGTATTGAGGAATATTCCTTCCAAACCCAGTTTGCTTAGAGTTTTCATCATGAAAGGGTGTTGTATTTTATCAAATGCTTTCTCGGCATCTATTGAGATAATCATATGGTTTTTCTTTTGCAGTCTGTTAATGTGGTGTGTCACATTGATTGTTTTGCACACATTAAACCATCCCTGCATACCAGGGATAAATCCCACTTGGTCTGGGTGGATGATCTTTCTGATGTGTTGTTGAATTCTATTGGCGAGAATTTTATTGAGGATTTTTGCATCTATGTTCATCAGGGATATTGGTCTCTAATTCTCTTTCAATGCTGCATCTTTTTCCGGCTTAGGAATTAAGGTGATGCTGGCTTCATAGAAAGAATTTGAGAGGACTCCCTCTTTTTCGATTGTTCTGAATAGTTTGAGAAGAATTGGAGTCAGTTCTTCTTTAAATGTCTGGTAGAATTCAGCAGTGAATCCATCTGGTCCTGGGCTTTTCTTTGTTGGGAGGGCCTTTATAACTGTTTCAATTTCTGTCTTAGTTATGGGTCTGTTTAGGTTTTCGATGTCTTCCTGGTTCAATTTAGGTAGGTTGCATGTGTCCAGGAATCTATCCATTTCTGATAGGTTTCCCCGTTTGCTGGCATACAAGTCCTTGTAGTAATTTCTGATGATTCTTTTTATTTCTGTGGTGTCTGTTGTTATGTTTCCTTTTTCATCTCTGATTTTATTGATTTGGGTCTTTTCTCTTCTTTTTTTAGTTAATTGGGCCAATGGGGTGCCAATTTTGTTTATTTTTTCAAAAAACCAGCTCCTCGTTTGGCTGATTTTTTGTAATGTTTTTTTGGATTCAATCCTGTTGATTTCTTCTCTGATTTTAATTATTTCTCTCCTCCTACCAGATTTGGGTCTGGTTTGCTGTAGGTTTTCTAGATCCTTGAGGTGAACTGAAAGCTCATCTATTTGGTGCCTTTCCAATTTCTTGATGTAGGCACCTATTGATATAAACATTCCTCTTAACACTGCTTTTGCTGCATCCCATAAGTTTTGGTATGTTGTGCTGTTATCCTCATTTACTTCCAGAAAATTTTTGATTTCTCTTTTAATTTCTTCTATGACCCATTGTTCATTCAGGAGCGTGTTGTTCAATCTCCATGTGTTTGCGTATGCTCTAGGGATTCCTGAGTTGTTCATTTCCAACTTCATTCCTTTATGGTCTGAGAAGCTGCATGGTATGATTCTAATTCTTTTGAATTTGCTGAGACTTGCTTTATGGCCTAGTATGTGGTCAATCCTAGAGAAGGTTCCATGTACTGCTGAGAAGAATGTAAAGTCTTTAGCTGTAGGATTGAAAGTTCTGTATATATATATCTGTTAGATCCATTTGGGCTATAGTGTCATTTAAATCTACTGTATTCTTGTTGATCTTCTGTCCTGTTGATCTGTCTATTTCTGAGAGTGGAGTATTGAAGTCCCCCAGTACTATTGTATTGGGGTCTAAGTCTCCCTTTAAGTCCCTTAACAAATCTTTTAGATAAACTGGTGCCCTGTAGTTAGGTGCATATACATTGATAATTGTTATGTCTTCCTGTTGAATTGATCCCTTAATCATTATATAGTGTCCCTCTTTGTCTCTCTTAACAGTTTTTGTGGTAAAGTTTATGTTGGAAGGAAGACACATTTGAGTTGTGGTGTATACACATTGGGACCCCAGCACATTGCTCAGCAGCCCCATATCCCAAGCCTGCTGTGGGTTCACGAGTGTCCTACGGAGGCCAGGCTGCTCTGTGGAGACCCCACACACTACAGTGCACCATTTGCAATTCTCTCGGCCTGGCTTTAGTTGATTCAGCAAATTACTTAGCAGAGGGCGGTCCATGGTCAAGGGGATGATGCTTGCAGGGAATGCACATCTGGCAGAGAAGCCCTCAATTTGCAGATTGTTGCGGTACCCGTGGTGACGAGGATTCTGTATCTTTTTCCAATCTAAGAAAATTTCTTGCAGCTCTCTGTGATGACAACGTGTGGTTCTTGACATCCACATGGGCTGATGTAATTCTCAAAGCGTGCTGGATGTTCCTATGGCACTGATGGCTGTTTTGTACTATATTGCCTTACAGTTTTCAAGTTGGACTTGACATCTTGGGATCACAAGTAAATCAGTTTTGCATACCAGGGAACTTTGCTTAACGTGGGTGAAAGTTTTGGTTACATTCCTGGCTGTTTTTTGCAATGGCAATTTCCAAGTGCAAAATCTGAAACCATCTCTCCAGGGGTGGTACTTACTTGAACTCCCACATTTTCATTCATATTTGGGGATGTTCCTGAAGGAGGTTATCTTTACTGTGAGCATCTGGACCAATCCTATGGATGTTTCCTAATTATTCCCAAAGTCACATAGAGCAGAGATTCTGTAAAAATTGATCCAGAAACTTCCTAGCATAGTAGGAATTTCCAGCTGTAAGCAAGAGCCATGGGCAAGATGAATATTGTCCTGTACTTGAGGAAACACTTGGTTCTGCTGTCCCACCAAACTAGCTAAGACTAAAGGAAGATGTAGAATAACTGATTGGAAATTTTTTTCTAGATTCCTTCTCCCCCAGGTATGCAATGAAAATTCTGCTTTGGGATTTGTTCTCGACAAAACCACTAAAATGCTGCAGGCTTAATTTAATAAAGTAGGCACTGTTACTCAAAGAGGTCTGGAACTGAAATTCTACATCTGAGAATAAATAAAAGTGGTAAACAAATTTCTGAACTTCCTGTCGTGTTTATTTCTGGGCAATTCCAAACCTCCTTACCAATCCAGTTTAATTGATGATGAGCTCATTTTTTCCCTTTGATGTGTTCCTTAAAGGTTTTAATTTGAAGGTTGAATCATTCTGAAGACAAGAAAAGAAATACTGGATAAAGAAAGATGAGGAAGGCTGGAAGAGGGAGGGGCGAGAGTATCGTTTCTTGGAGCAGATGCTGTTACTCAGTGTTTGTGAAGGAATGATAAACACCATGGCAATAAGACAAGCAATGATTTGTACCCCAAAAGCTGTTCCATGGAGTCATGTAGTAAGTCATAAAAGAACAAAAATCAACCAAATTTTCCCTTGGAAAAGCTTAAGAGGCAGAGGGAATAAGGTCAGAATGTATTATATAGCTCAATGGAAAAACACAGAAGATATGGAAAATCCTGAAGTTTACTATATGCCAGCAAAATCCACAGCAGTGCTGCAGAGAGGAGCCACCGGATCAAGGTGCTGTAGTGTGTTTCTGTGTCCAGGTGTGTGAGGAAGGGACAGGTATGGTCTAGTCCATGGTGAAAGGACTTAGGGTCACTTCCCAGGAGAGAGAGCGAGCTACAAACAATGCAATTTCGGCAGGTTATGATGTCACTGCCTCCTACTCATTACTCTCTAAGAACCCCTTTCTCCTCATACTTTCACTTGTGGTTAGAAGAGAAATTCTAGCAACTATTTGATGTTGAGGATTTATCACATGTCTGACCCCATTCTAAGTGTTTTATGTGTTTTTCTCATGGAAGAGATCAGGCTATTAAAACATAGACATGTTGAACAGTAATTGACAACACATTTTGAATTCATACAGGGTCATTTCTCCATTGATTAGGACAGGAAGAAAAGAGGTGGGCAACAGGATTAAACTTCAGACCTCAACTTTTTCAAGTCTGGGATCATTTATCAACTTTATATCCTGAGACTTAAACTCTAGTGCTTACCACTGATTTGTGTGGGAAACTCATTTGACCTAGGGCCAAGAAATGAAACAACTGGATTTATACCCACGACCACTGTTTGGAGGGTGAGGGAAAGATGGCTTCCTGTCCACGGTTGCTAGGAGTGGCTCTCACAAAGATCCAGCCACATTTCCTAGACTTCTTTAGCACCTGTATGGGGCCACATGACCAGAGGAACTTGGGTGGAGGTGACACATGTCACTTGTGAGATGATGTGTGTTTTCATTGCCCTCAATCCCTATCGGCCAGCTGCAAAGCTGCCCGCGATGACTCTGGAGCTCAGCACTGAAGGAGGCAGAATTTCTGAAGGCCCAGTCCTTGGTTAACTGTGTGAGCAGAGGTCTCATCTGACTCATCCCCACTCCTCCCACACACGCTCATGCACACGAAACAGAGACAGATGTTTCCCTGTACACATGAAATTAACTCACAGAACGTATTAAGCCACTGAGGTTGCTGGCTCTCTCTCTCATCAGCTACAGCTACCCTAACGAACAAGGAAGATTGCTTTGCACCATTAAATCTCAATAATTTATGCTAGTTTCCTTACCAACAGAAAATCTGCTTGTAAATGAAGCAAACGGGAAAGAGTTCTTTTGTAGATGCATATAAGGCCAATTAAAAAAAAAAATCCCAGCAAGGAAAAGCAAGAGTCATCTTCAGGTATTATTCTTAGAAAACTATCATTTAAAAATCCAATCATTTCAAAGAAAAGTAGGTAGTACTAGGTGGCAGAATTTAAGAGTGAAAAGCAATATGTAAGATACCATTTATTTACACACAGCTTGCTGATTTTAAAAGCATTTATCAATTTATTTAGTATGATACTTCTGCCGAGTCCTGTGACAATGATGACTTTGCTTATGAAAAATAACAGGAAGGTTCCTGAGGGCTGCATTCTTGGCTGTGCGAAGAGCATTACCTGGGTATCTTATTGAATTCAGACAACCTCCAGGAGACTGGCAGTATAGTTACTCTTGTTTTAAAATAGGAGACCTGAGGATGTTAATAGTTGAATGTCACAGCACAGGGCGCGGTCAAGTCAGGAACCAAACGTGAGGCTGAGTGTTGAGCCGGGTTCTGCACTGCTACGCCAGGTAGCTTTTCATTTCGTGCATGGCATTGTGGCCACTTGTGGAAGAAAGTGCGAAGGCCCCGTGTGTTGAAATGAGTAGCTGAGGTCCACACTGCCAGGATTTGTCAAAGGCAGATTTTCTGACTTCAACTTCAGTGCTCTTTCAACTTGGAATACCACAAATTAAAGCAAACACTAACTTGGTTATGGGGCAGACAGTCAATATTTTTAGAGTGTTTATAGAAAGGAAGTAATTTTGGCCTGGCCAAAGAGCCAACTGAAGGTAGTTTTACATTCCTATTTCAAAAAGAATCATTCAAATTGGGAAAAATTCCCATGATGCTGGATCACTCTGTGGGCTATTTAGGGCGTGCAAACCCCTGCAGCTCCTGTTCCAGCCCCTTTAAAAGCAAGTTTTGTAGATTATCTCACCGGGCTTGGTGCCCTCCGAGTCTAATGCACAGCATTTCTTGGTGTTTGGCAAGAACTGACTGGCAAGAAAGCATCTGTGTGGTTAGGTTTTGTGTGTGACCCTCACTGGGAGGTTAAGGCCGGTTTTCACGTCTGTGCCCCTACACCCTGCTCACCTCCGTTCTCCCTGGTGGGGCAGAGGCAGAGTCAGGGCGAGAGGAGCCAGGGGCCTGGAGTCCCACTCCCAGGGTTCACATCCCATCTCCAGCACACTCTGGTACATGACAGGGATCCTATGCTTCAGTTTCCTCATTGGTAATAGAGGGGGATACGGATTTTGCTTTCTGTGGTTGAAAAGCTAACACATGTCCACGACAGAGCGCTTGTGATAGCTGGAGGTGGCCCCCCAAATTCACATGTCAGAAACTTCAGCTCCAGGGCAACCAGGCTGAGAGGCAGGGCTTGTGGTTGGGGCATGAATATGGTTATCGCAGGATGGACAAGTTTGGCCCAATTTCTTCTCTTTCTCAGGTACAACCACCTGCCCTTCTGCCATGTTGAGAAGAGGCTGCATGGTGCTCCTGGACTTTCCAAGCTCCAAAATCATGAACCAAATCTCAAAATAAATTACCCAGTCTGAGGCCTTCTGCCGTAGCAACAGAAAATGGAGTGAGGCAGCTTCAGGAGCAGGTGCACAGCAAGGGCTCCGTAGGATTTAGCTACAGTTACTGCAGACGCCTGCAGGAGGAAGCATCTGATTAAAGAGAAGGCAGTCACCCTGCCTACTTGAGCTGTCTACTCATCTGCTCACCAGTGCCTTTTTTTTTTTTTTTTTTTTTTTTTGACAGGCAGAGTGGATAGTGAGAGAGAGAGACAGACAGAAAGGTCTTCCTTTTGCCGTTGGTTCACCCTCCAATGGCCGCCACGGCTGGCATGCTGAGGCCGGCGCACTGTGCTGATCCGAAGCCAGGAGCCAGGTGCTTCTCCTGGTCTCCCATGGGGTGCAGGGCCCAAGCACTTGGGCCATCCTCCACTGCCCTCTCAGGCCACAGCAGAGAGCTGGACTGGAAGAGGGCAACCGGGACAGAATCCGGCGCCTCGACCGGGACTAGAACCCGGTGTGTGGGCGCCGCAGGCGGAGGATTAGCCTATTGAGCCGCCACGCCAGCTCACCAGTGCCTTTGAACTCTTGAGTTTGGCCTAGAAAACAGGGGTTTGAAGGAACCAGTCAGCAATCAGGTTTGTTGAAACAGGAATAGCCCAAAGATGCACAACTGGACTTCCAAGCTCCAGGCAGCAGGATGGAACAGCTCGTTCTGAGTGTTGTTTTGATCACTCCTTGTCCATCTTGGACAGAACCAACAGATGACTCCTGGGGAATGACTTCAACCAACCTGTGTCTTTCTTCTTCCCACTCGCAGGTATTTTTTCTCAGTAAGAAAAAAAAGTGCTGCTGTGGGCATTCTGCTTTCATCCTGGTTTTCTGGTCTTGGCGTACTCCGTTCACTTGCTGGTTAGTGGTGAGAAGCCAGCTGCAGCTCCAGCATAGCAAAGGAAGTACACAGCTCTGGGTCCAAAGCCCTTCTCTCAACTCCGTGGCCTCCTAGCCCAGGACTGCCTGGAGCAATGTGGCTCTAGGCCACAAGAACTTCCAGAAGACAGGAGTGTTCAGGGGGCCGGAGAAGCTGAAGACAGGCACGGAGCAGATCAGATGAGCCCTAGAAGCAGGTGCGAGAAAGTGGGTGGAGGGCAGGGCTCATAGGGGTCTATTAGAGGCGGGCAGGTCACTCACGGGGCCCAGAGAGCACCATGACCTCCAGACAAGAGCCACAGAGCAGAGTCGGCCCGGAGCTTCACCACTCAGGGCTGCGGCCGAATTCCCAGGCTCCTCTTTCCTGCCCCCTTTCCCCACGCCTATTCTGCTAATGCAGTCCTTGCGTTGTCTCTGAACTTTCTCAGGGATGATGAGTTTTAAGAGCAGTTCAGAGTCTCTGGGCCCTTTCCCCCGGCTCCTTCCTAAAGCCACCGTCATCACCCCCAGGTGAGCTGTTCTTCCTTTTGGGCTGTGTAGACTAGAAACAAACGCCTTGAGAAAAAGCCCTGAAGTAGGCGGCAGGAACTCGGCCACCGTCTCCAGGTGAGTGACCCTGCGGGCACTCTAGTGGGTGTCGTAGTGCATCACACGCTAACAGGACACTCACCTAAGCTGCTGGGGGTACTGGCTGCTGATGGCTAACGGCTGAAGCCAGATGTGAGCTATTAGCCCCTGGCCTAAGGTTCTGGCTCCGCATGGGGGGACATTTGACAATGCCTAGATCGTTTCTGGTTGTCATGACTACGAGGAGGGCGGTGCTACTGGTGTCTGGTGGATTGAGGCCAGGGACGCAGTTCAACATCGTACGACACACAGGACAGCAATTACAACTGAAAAGAAAATCATCTACTACTGAATGTCAGAAGTGCTGGGGCCGAGAAACACTGTTATAAGGGAGCCACTCCATCTCAGATTAAAGGCAGCCTGTGTCTCCCAATGAGATCAAGGCGAGGGGTAGGAAGGACAGAGGCCTGGCCCATTCCTTCCGTTTTAAGAGGGCCACCCCAGCTTTGGAACGGCCACGGGCTCACCAGGGGCCTCTGCCATGCCTGCAGCACTGTTTGTCTTCTCTCTGCCCAGTGGGTGTTGCTCCTCACCGTGGCCATCCTGAGAAGCAGCCACTCTGCACCCAACCCAGCTGGCTGCTAACGCGCCCTGGGAGCAGCAGGTGAAGGCTCAAGTGCTGGAGTCACTGACACCCGTTTGCGTGGGAGACCCGGATGGAGTCTTTTGGCTTGCCCAAGCCTTGGCTCTTGTGGGCATTTGGGAAGTGAACTGTTTCTCTGTGTCGCTCTAACCTTCAAATTAAAAAAAAAGGTATTTAAAATCTAAAACTCACCAGAGACACGCAGGTGTGTTTACATAGCAAGGTGTTATTGTAGATAAACATGGTAGGTATGCAAGGTGGCCCTATCGTTCTGGTCAAAGAATCACTGGATACTCACGTGAGGCATTATTGCTGTTGGCAGTATTGCTATTGTTTAGCTAAAATTCTGTAGACTACAATTTTTAGCGGATTCTAGCTTATCCAAGTGTCAGGGCACATTTTTAAAATGGTACCATGTAGATATTTCAAATAACTGGTTGGGGAATAATTAGCATCCTCACATTACCCGGGCCATTCCTTGTGCCTCTTCCTGCTGAATGAGAGCGCTGCTCCAGTGTTTGAGCTGGTGTCTCCTGACAGGTCAGGGTGCCTCCCACAGGCTCTAGGGTGACCACCACCCTGTTCTCACCACGCCGGGGGCCCAGGCTGCTTCAGCTCAGCCTTGTGGGCAGCCCACTGAACAGCAGCCCAGGTCTCACGTAGCCTTGAAGACTTGGGGTTTGTCCTTTGTGCTGAAGCCTCCTCCTTCTTCTTCCTTGCTGCTTTCTGAGGTTTTTCATGATCTTTTGGTCCCTTAAGGCCCTCTGCTGCTCCTGCACATTTAGCTCCCCCCACCCCTCCCTGCTCCAGCCTTTCAATATCTGTTCAGTTCAAAATCTTAAGAAAGGGAATTGGGTCATCTTTGTGTGACAAGCTACGTCAGGGAACACACCAAGTCCCCCATGGACTCACTGCCCCTGGATCAGCAATCACGTGGCTAAGGACCTCCTCCACCATTTCGCTGAGCTGGGGGCCCAAGAACTGGATTAGCCTAAAAGCAGAAGTTGGGCACTTCTAATGTTATATGCAGTTCCTGTAGACAGGCATTCCCATATTTCAGAAACCCAAATTCCATTGTGTCACAGAGAAAAAGAGTCTGTGTGGAGCGCTGTAAGCAATCCTCCAAGAGGCCTAGAACACTGGTCCTTAGTTTATCTGAAGATGCTCTTTCTTGATTCTGCATTGGCTTCAGAGGAAGTTTAGACATAAATTCCAGGCGTCAGTTACATAAGCAGAAATCCTATAGGGGAAGCAGGCTCAATTAGCCTTTTAGCATTTTGAGAATGTGGAATGTTGAATAGGAAAAGTATCAGAGTTAGGAAATGCCACATTTTAGAGGTAACAAGGATAATCCCATGGGTCATTGTGGTGATTCAATGAAGTAATCCATACAATGCACCTAGCATTTGATAGATGCTCAATAAATGCTAGCAATTGCTACTCCTTGTAGGATCAAATGTCTTGATGTAACAGTTACCCTGGGTGGTTTCGGCTGGCTGTTTTTGCTGTTTTACTCAATTTATGCCATGAAAAAGTACAATCTCTTTTATCACTGAAGAAAAAAAAAAATAATGCCCACTATCCACGAGAAGACTGATATTCCAAAAGCTTATAAGTTTCTCTTAGGTGCTTTGATTTTTCCTGCTGGCAACATCTACCAGATGACTGTAAATCCTCATTAAATTATTTTAGGCCTCAACAGCACAGGCAAGGGGCTGTCCTTGTGGCATAATGGGTGAAGTTGCTGCCGGTAATGCTGGCATCCCATATGGGTGCTGGTTCAAGCTCCGGTTGCTCCACTTTCGATCCAAATCCCTGCTCATGGCCTGGGAAAAGCTGCTGAAGATGGCTCAAGTGTTTGGACCCTTGCCACCCATGTGGGAGAGCTGGATGAAGCTCCTGGCTTCAGCCTGGCTCAACCCCGGCGATTACAACCCATCTGGGGAGGGAACCACTGGATGGAAGCTCTCTATCTTTCCTCCTCTCTCTGACTTTCAAATCAATGATTTTTTTTTTTTAAAGAACATACATGCAAACTTGAATACAAGTGGGGACAATACACACTGTTTTATCAAGAAATCAAGTAGGCATTAGATACAGGTGTTCAATGCCGTATGATTGCACTCTGACTGCTCCCTCTCCACGTCACCACTCTCCCGTTAGCATTTCACCTCTCCCTCTCAAACCACCTGGTTCCAGGCCTCTGGGCTCTCCTTCCTTAGAGGGCGTGCTGAGCTGACCTTCACGGAGGGTAAGGGACCCCTTGCTCTGGATGCCACCCTGATCCTAGATGACCATTCTCCTTCCCAACAGAGACCCGCCCGCCGCCCCACCCCCCACCCCCAAGCTCAGGGCAACACTCTACCCTTCAAACCTTAGTGTGTGTCGAGTATTAACTGGTGGTTTGCTCAGTGTGCAGAATCCTAGCTACAGTGGTTCTAGGGGTGGGCCCAGGAATCTGCATTCTAACCAAGCATCTCAGATGAGTCTGTTCTGTCCCAGGCATTCTATGGAGATGCTTCAGTCACTACCATCAGGGAGGGGCCCAAGGTCTGCTTATTGTCCAATAAAATGCTGCTGCTTTCACCTGTTTTAGACTTGGGGATTTGGCAAAATTTTAACTGACCTCCATATACATATCCAACTCTAGCCATGCATCTCCTTTTGTACCTGATTTCTTTTTTTTCCAAAAGAAATCTTTTATTTAAGGAATACAAACTTCATGCATTTCCTAAGTACAACTTTAAGAATACAGTGTGGGGCTGGTGCCGTGGCATAGCGGGTAAGGCCACACCACCTGTAGTACCAACATCCCATATGGGTGCTAGTTCAAGTCCTGGCTGCTCTACCTTTTTAAAGATTTACTTATTTATTGAAAGAGTTACGCACACACAGAGAAATAGAGGCAGAGAGAGAGAGAGGTCTTCCATCTGCTGGTTCACTCCCCCAGTTGGCCACAATGGCTAGAGCTGTGCCTATCTGAAGCCAGGAGTCAGGAGCTTCTTCTAGGCCTCCTACATGGGTGCAGGGCCCAAGAAGTTGGGCCATATTCCACTGCTTTCCCAGGACATATCAGAAAGCTGGATTGGAAGTGGAGCAGCTGGGACTTGAACCGGTGTCCATATGGGATGCCCATACGCAGGCAACAGCTTTACCTGATACACCACAGCACTGGCCCCCCTGCTCCACTTCTGATCCAGCTCTCTGCTATGGCCTGGGAAAGCAGTAGAAGATGGCCCAAGTCTTTGGGCCCCTGCACCTGCATGGGAGACCCGGAAGAAGCTCCTGGCTCCTGGCTTCAGATTGGTGCAGCTCCGGCTGTTGTGGCCATCTGGGGAATGAACCATTGGATGGAAGACCTCTCTCTCTCTCTCTGCCTCTGCCTCTTTGTAACTCTAACTTTCAAATAAATAAACCTTTTTTTTTTTTAAAGAAAGGAATACAGTGATTCTTCCCACCATAACTGCTCTCCCACCCACACTCCCACCCCTCTTCCTCCTCCCTCTCCCATTCCCAGTCCCATTCTCCACTAAGATCCATTTTCAATTAATTTTATACACAGAAAACCAACTCTACACTAAGTAGAGTTCAACAATTTGCACAAAAAGAAGAAAAAAAAATTGTTCAACAGTCAAGACAAGGGCTGTTCAAAGTCACTGCATCTTGAAGTCAATTGCACTTTTTTTTTAGAAACTTAATTAACTTTAAAGAAACACTCAAGAATGATCCATCTTCTGTGAGCAGTTAGACATAACTATAACTTAGGAGACATCAGAATATCCTCCACTGAACACATTAAAAGAAAGTAAGTCCTTGAGAACGAGTTTTATCATTAATTAAGGATGCACCTAAGAAAACAAGCAATGGAGTTGAACACTTAGGCATAACTAAAACTTATGAGACATAGGAATATTTTCTACTTAATAAACTAAAATGAAATAAATCTTTGAGAATAAGTTTTACTGTTAACTCTCATAATACAACTCTGAGGACAGAAGTCCTGCATGGGAAGTTAGTGCACAGTGACTCCTATTAATCTAACAATTAACACTCTTACGTATAACCTCAGTGATCACCCAAGGCTCTTGACATGAGCTGCCTAGGCTATGCACGTCTTTTGAATCCACGGATTCCACCAGTACTTAGACAAGGCCATAAGCAAAGTGGAAATTCTCTCCTCCCTTCAGAGAAAAGTACATCCTTCTTTGATGACTCCTTCTGGGGTCTCCCTGAGGTCCTTCCTGTTGGACATTTTTTGCCACAGTGTCTTGGCTTTCCATGCCTAAAACTGCACCTCGATTTGAAAGGCCTTAGTCAAACCTATGATTCAAAACTAAGCAAGCATGAGATTGGCACTATGGCATAGTTGGTAGAGCCACTGCCTGTGATGCCAGCAACCCATATGGGCACTGGTTCGTGTCCTGGCTCCTCCACTTCCAATCCAGCTCCCTGCTAATGTACCTGGGAAGGCAGAAGATGGCCTAAGTACGTGGACACAAGGGACCTATATGAGGCTCCTGGCTTCAGCCTGGCCCAGCCCTGGCTGTTGTAACCATCTGGGCAGTGAATCAGCAGACAGAGGATCAGAGGATCTCTCTCTCTCTCTCTCTTTCTCTGTCTGTCTCTCTCTCCCTGTTTTTCCAATAAATAAATAAATCTTAATAAAAAATGCAAGTGAAGAAATATCCCTCAAACTCACTCTTTTTAGCTTTATTATGGTTTTACATTGAAGAACATATCCAGAATTCATTTTTCTGGCATTAGGTGTATGATTTCATATTAAATAAAATAAATCTTCTAAAAAAAGAATTATTTGAAAGACAGAGAGAGAGAGAAAAAGAAAGAGAGAGAGAGAGAGATCTTCTATCTGCTGGTTCACTCCCAAAATGCCAACCGCCAGAGCTGGGCCAGGATGAAGCCAGGAGCCAGAAGCCCGTATGCAGGTGCAGGGGCCCAAACATCTGGGCCATGCTCCATTGCCTTCCCAGGTGCACTAGCAAGGAGCTGAATTTGAAGGGGGAACAGCTGAGACTTGAACCAATGCCTTAATTTTTTTTTTTTTAAGATTTGTTTATTTGAAAGGCAGAGTTACAGAGAGAGGGAAACACACACACATAGATCTTCTATCTGCTGGTTCCCTCTAGAAATGACTACAACAGCTGGGTGGGGCCAGGATGAAAGCAGGAACTAGGAATTCCATCTGGGTCTCCCATGTGGGTGGCGGGGGTCCAAAGACTTGGGCCATCTTCCACTGTTCTCTCACATGCATTAGCAGAGAGCTGGACTGGAAGTGGGGCAGCCAGGAGTTGAACCAGCACCCATTTTGGATGCTGGTGTCGCAGGTGGCAGCTTAGCTTGCCACATCACAACACCAGCTCATCTAATTTTTATTCCAAATAATTATCATGTTGGGAATATTTATTGGGTAATCTCTCCTTCCATAGATTTGAGATGAAGCCTTTATCCTAAATCACATGCCCACCTGGGCCTATTTCTGGATGTCTTATTTCCTGAGAGATCTGCTATTCTACTGCTTTCATAATTTTTAATTATAACACCTTTTATAGCACAGCTCACTATTTGGTATATATCTTTCCTCATCTGTTTGGTTATTTTTTTATGTATTGACTTTCCTATCCAAAGGAATTTTTTCTTGGTTCTCGACAACTCTGAGATCTTAGTTGGAATTTCATTCAATTTACAAATTAATGTTGTGGAGATGGAGAGGGGGACACAACTGTCCTTGACTGCTGAGCATGCTCCTGGGGAACACAGTGTCATAATCAACATCATGACTCTTCTTTTAAGAGTACATCCCTCGGCCGGCGCCGCGGCTCACTAGGCTGATCCTCCGCCTGCAGCGCCGGCACACTGGGTTCTAGTCCTGGTCGGGGCGTCAGATTCTGTCCCGGTTGCCCCTCTTCCAGGCCAGCCCTCTGCTGTGGCCAGGGAGTGCAGTGGAGGATGGCCCAAGTGCTTGGGCCCTGCACTGCATGGGAGACCAGGAGAAGCACCTGGCTCCTGTCTTCGGATCAGCGCGGTGCGCCGTGGTGGCCATTGGAGGGTGAACCAACGGCAAAAGGAAGACCTTTCTCTCTGTCTCTCCCTCTCACTGTCCACTCTGCCTGTCAGGAAAAAAAAAAAAAAAAGAGTGCATTGCTGAAGCAAGCTTTGTGACAGCCTTATTGCAGGATCTGCAGATTTCTGCTCAAGTGTTCAGTGCAGAGGGAATCCAGAAGTCTTGTGCGGCCCACTCTGAAATAAGATGTTTGGATTCAAAGCCTGGCTTGTATTACCAACTATGAAATTTTGCGCAAGTTACTGAACCTGCTTGCCTTAGTTTTCCCTTCTGTAAATTGGGGCTGATAGTAATATCACCTGTCGCTCCCCCTCTTCGTGGAGGAACGACACTAGACCCTGCGCTGTTCTTTTGTCTGCTCGACCCTCCCCGGGTTTGCTGCTGGTTCTTCCCGGGTTGGCTACCGTCCCTTCCACCTCCGTGGAAGGGCGGTTCCCCCTGCCACTTTCCCCACTTCCGCGGGGGAGCGGCACACCGCCGGCCGGCTCTCTCGGGGGCTGCTCAGATGTTCCTCAGGTAGATGTTCCTGGTGCATGTTCTCTCTCTCCTCCTTTATAGTCCTCTTCCACCAATCCCAACTCTGCTACCCACACGCGGAGTACGCTGCTCTCCTCCAATCAGGAGCAGCTCCTGCAGCTTGTCAAGTTGGTGAGAGGCAGCTGTGTAGAAGCTGTTTACTCCTCTCCCAGCGCCATATTGTGGGAGAACAGATGCATAGAATAAGTCTTAATTCGAGTAACTTAGTCTAGTCCGAGTTGCTCCCCACAATCACCTAGCTCACTGTGAAGGGAATAAAGCAAGCATGCCAAGCACTTAGAACATTCCGGCACACATGGAGTACAGTACACGTTTGAAGTTGGGTTCTCTTTCCATAGCTGTAGCTGTCTGGTGCAGAAGTTACTTAAGTAGTTTAAGTTAGTGTATAGAACACAAGTGAAGACCTTCAAGTGAGAAATACTTGAACATGTAAAATAGGTAAGGAGAAGACCAACTGAGAGACAGCATTTCCTGCTCGTGTAAGGCAGAAGAGCCCCCGAAAGCTGTCTCCTTGCAGAACGGCAGGGGCAGGGGCTGTGTGACTATAGGGCCAACCTCGCAACAGCTCACAGCAGAAGGGGACTGGCGGATTCAGGCCAGTCTCGTTCGGGATTGGTTGTTCCCAATGGATGACTTATCCTGCTCTGGTTTCTGTAGGAGTTGTGTTGCCACTGAAGCTCAGGCTCCTTTTTCAAGCTTGCCCCGGGATCTAACTTTCCTTCATATTTTAGATATTCATTAATCACTCCTTGGTCTGTACTCCACTGTATAAGTGAGTGTTATCACACATTTAACTAATTTTAGTTTTTGTGGTTTTAACTCAATAGATTGCAAACCAGTTATCTCTCAACACTGTTTCACCTCGGTCTCTAGGTACTTGGACAGAATTCTAGCCCAGACCAAGACTCAACTGATGTTCCAGTGCACAAAACAATCCCCGGGCTTGTGCAAACACTGGGGACAAGGATCCTCTGTGCACTGACGACTGGAAATACTGTGATCTTAGCTTATCCCACCTCTGCGGATTGTTTCCTCATCTTTAAAGGAAGAGTTGACCGGCGCCGCGGCTCACTAGGCTAATCCTCCGCCTTGCGGCGCCGGCACACCGGGTTCTAGTCCCGGTCGGGGCGCAGGATTCTGTCCTGGTTGCCCCTCTTCCAGGCCAGCTCTCTGCTGTGGCCAGGGAGTGCAATGGAGGATGGCCCAAGTGCTTGGGCCCTGCACCCCATGGGAGACCAGGATAAGCACCTGGCTCCTGCCATTGGATCAGCGCAGCGCGCCAGCCGCGGTGGCCATTGGAGAGTGAACCAACGGCAAAGGAAGACCTTTCTCTCCGTCTCTCTCTCACTGTCCACTCTGTCTGTCAAAAAATAAATAAATAAAAAGAAAAAAAAAGGAAGAGTTGGAGACCTGGCAATGAATTCCAACCCTAGCAGCAAATGCCAGTCTCCTGTTGAACTGAAAACCGTATCTCCCGCCCAGACCCCACCAACATGGATTGGATCAGAAGCTCTGGTGTCTTAGACACACTGTCCCCAGGCTATTCTGCTATGCTCCCACAATGCCATCCACTGGGCAGCTCAGACTCTCAAAAGGAGACAGAAGCAAATGCAAGCAAGACCTGTAGTCTTCTGATGCCACCTTGTGAGGTACCAAATATTCACACCCACTGTTCTCCAGAGGAGGTATCCTTGGTCTATGTAGTCTAGAATAGAACTGCAGTCCATACAATGGTTCAGAAAGTCACGAATCAGTGTATTTTAGTAAGATACATGAGAGTGCACACAAATTAAAAGATGTGACACTTGCCAAGATAAAAGTCACCCGCCAGAGCCACATTCAGTACGTGGAGTACTTCAGGTTCACGGATGCCCTGTCCGGCAGCATTCTCACAGTCACGCTCACACTGGAAGTAGTCTGGTCTGTGCGACTTCTTGTTAAAGAACGGAGATTAGAAAAGAAACCCCGCACACCAGACAGCTGTGTTGCCACCTGTTTACAGCTCCACTTTGCCACCTTCAGCTGCTAAACATCACAGGTGAGATTTCCCCCTCCCTGTGTTCCACCTCTGACTCTCTTCAGTCTGCTGTATGCTGGAAATTGCTGTATTTTAAGGTCATGAACGGCGACCCCCAAATAGTGGCTACTTCCTGTCAGCTTACCTAGCCTTGAAGGAACTGCGAATTCCCTTTTAACACTCATCTCCTGGTTTCTTCCCACTTCTGGCTGCTCCCCCAAGTCCCCTTTGCTGCTTTCCTACTTCGCAGCTGTCCTCCACCAGGTGGAGAGCTTTGAGACACTACCCTGGTCACAGGTGCCATACATTTTTGTCAGAAATGGAAGCCGAGTATCTTGACGTTCCCTACCGCCCAGGAGGCTGATGGTTTACCACGCACATAGTTTCACCGGGACTTTTCACATTGTAGTTGAAACTTATCTGAAGACCCGATTCTCAACTGCTATCACTGAATATAGATTGCTGCAGTGTGACGTTTGTCAATTAATTAGTCTAAAATTATAGTACAAAGTGGTGCTTCGCAGAAGAGTCAGCTGACTCTCCGCCTAGCCCATCGTCACTGCTGCCACACCTGATCTTGCCTGTGTCTACCTCTCCAGCCCCAAGCTCACTGCAACTCCCCTTCCATGGAACTCCTACATTTCTCTGGAATGCCTTGAACTCTTCATGCTCACCCTTTCGTTCTCCCCTCAAAGGTCCCTCTGCAAGGGTCCCCCACCCCAGTTCTTCTCCATCACAAAATCGCCCTCTTTATGTCCCGCATGGTTATCTCACTTATTTACCTTTTACAGTCATTGTTTTCCCCGCTGGAATGGAAGTGCCACAGACCAGGCACCTTACTGCTGTGTTCATCCCTGAGTGCGCCATAGTAGATGCTAAGATTTTTTTTTCCCATCAAACAATAGGGCAGGAAGCTAGCAGGTACTGAAGTGCTAAGGGCAAGCCTCTAGGTCTTCCAATCTGGTATTCTGGGTCATGTTCTCAGCATGTTTCAGTTTTACCACAACGCAGCTATCCAGCATCGAAAGATGGTCATTGTCAAACTATTCCTCGATTCTGAGATACCTGTAAGCAGAGCTATGTCCACTGTTCTCAAGCCTGCAGTCACAGTCACCTCACACTCAAACTTGTTCTCCAAAGTGCAGCAACTTGGAGTCAGTACTTCCCTGATTAGTAAGGACTCTCGCTCGTCTTCCCTGGACACAGTAAGCCTGTGCTGACTGCTGTCTTACCTTCAGCCCGGCTCTCCTCCCGGCTGGCGGATGGAGCCGCTTCTCAGGCTTGCACCTCAAGGCTCGACCTTTGTCACAGGTGTGTTGTGAGGACCCACAACATTGGCACCACCTGGGACCTTGCTGGAAACTCAGGCTCTTGGACTCCACTCTAGACCTATTCTGTGAAAACCTGTTGATTTAACTAGATTGCCAGGTGAATGTTTTGTCCCATCCAGGCCTGGATGCCGATGGACCTGGAAATTTGGAAGGTGGTTCCAGCTGGTTGTGGCTGCTACCACCATCGCGTCTGAGGATCCTCCGGAGATATCTGCCCCACGCAGCACAGCTGGTTCCTAAAGGTGACTGCTGCGACACTCTCCCTCTCACCTGGGACAGGGCCGCACCTCCTACCCATCCAGGTCATCCATTAATGGGATGTAGCTCGGTAGAGTCACTTTTAGCAAAAAGCTAACTGTTAAATTGGTGCTATCAATATTCTAGAATATTCGAGAACCTTTCAGAAATGCCTATGAGTCCCTTCTCTTGGTCTGCCTCTGCTGTTTCTTGGGATGGCTCAAACTCTATTACTGGAATAGCTCCAGGCAGCTCCCTGCACTGGAGTCCTGATCAAACCAATCATGGATGCAGACAGGAGAGAGAACTTTTTCCTTACTTTCACTTGAAGATTGCTTGTCTAAGCCCTCATTTCTTGACCTGCTGTTGACCCTGCCCCAGGATGACTGACAGTAGAAACATCCACTCTCTTTAGGGGAACTCCACCCCCACCCACAGGGGCGGGGCCTGACATATAATCCTTTGACATAAGCGCATTCCCCAACGTCCAGGTTATTTGGTCTTAAATAACACCACATGTGGGATATCAGGAGCCCTGGCAACTTTCTTTTCAGTTTCTTCTCATCAAGGGTTCGGAAACCTGGGAGTCTAGCCTCATCCTGGGTTACCTGGTTACGTAAGAATCCCCCTTGGCGTGCTGTTTAAAGCTTTCTGAAAACAGGTCATAGCCTTACAGAAGGATCTAAGGAGGAAAAGTTGTGACTAAAGAGAACTGGCTGAGATAGGAATAATAGTAAGTGGGGTGTAATTTTCTCTTGATCTCGCTAAACAATGCGTATTAGAAAGATTAGCTGCCACTTTTGAATTACACACACGCTGACTCTGAAGAGATGGGCTATTGTTGTGCATCTGAGCAGGGCTCACGGAACGACTTTGGATCATTAAACGCTTGCTTAGAAAACCTACCTGTTGGCAAGCCTTAGATTGTCTTTCACATTTGAGAGCTTTTGTCTGAGATTTAAAAATAACCCAGCTGGTTGGAAGGTGGTTTTTCCGTAAAAGATTGCTAGGGGTTGGACGGCAGGAAAGAGAAGCATGAATAAGAAACACTTGCGGGGCTGGCACCGTGGCATAGCCGGTAAAGCCGCCGTCTGCAGTGCTGGCATCCCATATGGACACCGGTTCAAGTCCCAGCTGTTCCACTTCCAGCTCTCTGCTATGGCCTGGGAAAGCAGGAGAAGATGGCCCAAGTCCTTGGGCCCCTGCACCTGCGTGGGAGACCTGCAAGAAGCTCCTGGCTTCAGATTGGCAAAGCTCCAGCCATTGCAGCCAGTGAACCAGTGGATGGAAGACCTCTCTCTGCCTCTCCTTTTCTCTCTATGTAACTCTGACTTTCAAATAAAATAAATGATTCTTTAAAATAAAAACTTGCTATTTATTGAATTTCATCAAAATATCTTCTATCTCTCTCAAAGGCATCTCACACGCACCATTGCACTGTCTCCTTGTCTCACTCCTGGAGTGACACTCGTGTGTCTCCTGCTAGTTCTGTGCCTCTGCAGAACCCGACAGCTACAAGGAGGGCAGGCCCAAGGCAGCCATGCTGGGCACGGGGAGCTCAGCACAGCAGGGCTTCCCTGTAAACCCTTCCCAGAGAGGGAAGGGGAACCATCCGCGTCTCACTTCCCAGGGACCCCAGTCGCCCGCGGGCTCTCTGGCCCTCTAGACAGCTTCTCTTATTCAGAGACGTAGGTCTCAGTCGCAACACTCTCTGTGGCCCTCACGCACCAGAGGGTGAAAGGAGAAAGAGAATTAAATGGTGGCAGGAAAGCTTTAGATCCTTCTCAGGAGAAAGGATTTTGAGAAGAAAGGATTTTGAGTGAAATCAGGAACGCTCTACCCTGGGAAAAAAAACCCTAAGAGCAGGCCTGTTTTCCTCATGGCTTTCTGGGCCGCGTTAGGTGGGGCTCCCCGCGGCTGAACCGAGATGCAGCTGATGGCTTTGCAAGGTTCCCATCAGCCTCTGGGCTGTTGGTACAGCAGCCCTCCCAGCGGGCCAGGTGCAAGCGGCAGCCTCCAAGGCCCTCTCCCGGCTTCCATGGCAGGGGCAGGGGCAGGCGTGGGCAGCACTCCCAGTTTGAGAGTCCTGGCACGCAGCTAGCTTCCCGCTGAGCTGCAAAGTCATTCCAGACGAAAATCCTCGTGTTTACAAAGACTCCAGATCAGCAGGGAGCATCTCAGCAGAGCAGCCTGGCCCTGGAAACGCGTGTATCGGCCTGAGCTGCGCTCCACACCTGCCCGCCAGTCATCTCCCCTTCCTTCCACACCCCCTCCTCCGCTTCCTTCTCGGCATCTGCTGCGGTTTCTCTCACACTGAGTCATTCTGCAATGTTAATAGTGAAGGCCTTTAAGAATCAGGCTAAGCCAGAGGGAGTGAAGTGGAAAGAAAGCAAATTGGCGGCATGGATGAAAGTGAGGCAAGACGGACAAGAAGGAGTACGTGGGCAAAAGAAAGGAAGCGTGGGCAGGAGCTCTGGTCTAGAAATTTCTCAGAGTCGTAGAAGGAGTCAGAAATGAACTATTGTGATATAACTGGTGCTCACGCAGACCAGGCAAGTGGCTCAGGCACCTTTCCTGGCCTTGATAGCCCAAGACCGTGAACTTGAACACAAACATTGTTTTCACCAGAGGGAGGACTGAATTGAGTCAAAAGACACGTCTGAGGCCCGTGGTCATTACTGTCCAGCTGCTTCACTCTTCTGGGTTTAGGATTCCACAGCCTTAAAATGGGAACAACACTGCTCCGTGTGAGGGGACTTCAAAAATTCACGGAAAAATGGAATTAAATGCTAAGTTTATTTGCGGGAAAGAATTTGAAATCCAGGCATGCAAGAAGTCCTCAAAAATTCATGAAAAGACTATATTATGAAAAAAGCTCGCATGGTTTTCAAAATTTTTTGCACCAAAATGAACTTATCTCTTAAATTCCATTTCAATGAGTTTTTGAAGTACTCTTACATGTATCCTCCTATAGAATCTCTCTCTCTCTCTCTTCATCCATCCATCTGAAAGATAGAGAGAGAGAGAGAGAGAGAGAGAGAAAGAGAGATGTGAGAGTGAGCTGGTCATCTGTAGGGACAGCCAATAGGCTGGAGAGGCCAGGAAGAGTGGATGCTGTAGTCTTGAGAATGAAAACTGGAAACCCACACAGAATTTCTATTTCACCCTCAAGGCAGAATTCCGTCTTATTCAGGAAACTGCACTCTGTGCCTTGAAGGGCTCCAGTGATTGCAGGATGCTTGATCGCACCTAAGAAATAGCTTCACAGCTAGATATAAACTATCGTTTGGCCAAACCATTGGGCACCATGGCTGAGCCTAGTTGACACATAAACTAAACCATAGTTTTAGCTTTTAACTTGCTAGTAAGTGACTTAACCTCTTTAAACTGAGCTATCCCTTCAGCTTAGCCTAGTGCCTAGAACTATGAAGCGGTCAGTACACGTTGGTCATATAGGTTCTCAGCAGAGTCCCAAAGGGGCTCTATGTATTGAAATCAAACTGAGCAATCAGCTCTAGATTTAAATGTTTATTGATTTGCTATCATTATTGATTTGTTAATGTTTCAGTTGGTATGCAGATATCACCTGCTGAATGTTAACATATGTCATCTTAAGATGACATATCATGAGCACAAACAGTGGTATTAAAAACAAATACCGGAGGGGCCAGCGCTGTGGTGCAGGGGGTTGACGCCCTGGCCTGAAGCACAGGCATCCCATATGGGTGCTGGTTCGAGGCCCGGATGCTCCACTTCCGGTCTGCTATGGCCTGGGAAAGCAGTAAAAGATAGCCCAAGTCTTTGGGCTCCTGCACCCGTTTCGGGTACTTGGAAGAAGCTCCTGGCTCCTGATAGGCGCAGCTCCGGCCATTGTGGCCAACTGGGGAGTGAACCATCAGATGGAAGACCTCTCTCTCTGTCTCTGCCTCTCCTTCTCTCTCTCTCTGCCTCTTCCTCTCCTTCTCTCTCTCTCTCTGCCTCTCCTCTCTCTCTGTAACTCTTTCAAATAAAAATAAATAAATATTTAAAAAAAAAAACAAATACGGGGGAATAACAACAAAATCAGGAAAAATCATCAATGATCCTATCATTCTGAAAGATCAACAGTGTTCATTTTTCTGTTGTCTCCTCTGGTCCTTGTCCATACATGCCCCCAAATATTATTTATAGAGCTATAAATATTCAAGATGGATTAATGTTTGCATTTTCCTATTTTTCAATGAACAAACTAGATGTTAAGATATTGACCCAGCCAAATTCATTGTATGCTGATTGCAAATCATGGTTGGTCATCTCTTGGCATTCTCTCAGGTGCCAGCTAGGCAGATAAGCCATCTAGGTGTTTTTGAATCCCATTTTCCTCAAAAAAGGGTAGTTGAAGAACTAAAGCTCATGAAGGGATTGCAGAGGTAAGGTACTAAAGGAGAGAAACATTTTCAGGGCTTTGATTCACATCATTCTCTCACCCAGTTAAGACACACTGGCTTCCTTCAACGAGCCGTGTGAGTGTTAGACACTGGGATATATACCCAAACACAAAGCAGACCGTACACCTGCTCTCCCAGAGCTGCAGACTGAAAACTAGAAACAAAACAGACAATAAGGAGACAAGTAAGGGCCACAACAGGGTGGGACATCTAACTGAGGGCTGTGAGTGGCAGGGTGGCTGGCGGGGAGGGAGAGAAAGAGAGGAGGTATCCTGGAGGACGCTCTAAGCTGGGCTTTGAAAAATGAGTAGGAGTTGGTCAGGTGAAGAGGGAGAGGGGCACAGAGCAAATTCCAGATGTTTTCTATTTACTTAGGCATACCTAGGAACCTCGGGTAAGGCCTGGGAACAACATGTACAAAGGCCCGCAGTCTGGGGTCCGAGCTCTGCAGAGCCTTCCATTCTGGCTGTAGGCAGAGCAGAAGGTATAAGGATTAAGGAGTCTGAACTTCCCTCTGTGGTCAGTAGGGAGCCACTGAAGTGGGTTAGGAGGGATGATGTGACACGACCCATACTTCAGGAAGATGACGTTGGCTACAGCCTGAGAATCAGTGGCCAGGGCAAGACTGGTTACATGGAGACCAGGGATGTCACCCTTGACATAATCTTGGCAAAAGATGACACTGACTGGGAAGGGGGCAATGGCAATGCAAATAGAAAAAAAAAAGGCATCAACATATTTAGGTGATAAAAGTGCAGGAAGCTTGTGTAGGTGAGAAAGTGGCTAACGATGAAACCCATGGTTCTTCTAGTCTGTATCTCTGGTATTATAAATGATGTTATTCTAACCTCAAATTATTTTGACTTTAAGGAAATTGCTGTCATGTCATCTGGTCAAATAATCTACTATATCTTATTTTCCTATTATTTGAAAGGCAGAGAGACAGAAAGACTGAGACAAGGAGAGAGCTTCCATCTACTGGTTCACTCCCCAAACGCCCATAACAGCTGGGGCTGAGCCAGGCTAAAATCAGGAGCCGGGAACCCCATACAAGTCTCTCCAGTGGGTGGCAGGGGCCCACGTGCTTGAGCCAACATGGCTGCCTCCCAGGGTGCTCATTAGCAGGAAGCTGGAATTGGAAGTGAAGCCGGAACTTGAATCTGGGCACTCCAATATGGCATGCAGGCATCCCAGGTGGCATCTTTACTGCTTTACTCAATGCCTGCTCCATGGTCAATTATTCCTTAATGGCACCGAGGAAGGAACACTCACCTGGAAGCCTGGAGGCTAGGTCCAGGGCTCCCAGTACGATCCTGGGCGGCCAATCATGTTATCTCCTGCAGGAAGTATGAACAACTGCAATGTAGGAAACCAGGACTGGACTCTAAGGTGGGGCCTTGAGTCATTGCACAAACACAAAGAGGCACCTGTGTAACTGCTGGGGCCTGAAGAAACTGGCCTGGGATTCTGCCAGATTTTTTACCTGTCGTGGGGTCCGGGTGGGGGTGAGAGGAGAACCCTGGAACAAATTCAGAGTAAACTACCATGCGAAGAACCTTTTGCTAAACTCTGGAGTCCTATATAAATTTTTGTGTCTGGTAGTCCAAACTAGAGTCCTTGTTCTACCAGCTGGCTGACTATGAGAACACTGTTCAAGCCTCAGTTCCCTCATCTGTAAACTAGGAATAATAATAGTACCCATCCAAGAGGGTTGCTATGAAGGTAAGAGAAATTATGGGATATGTACTCTTTAGAATACTATACCGCAGTAAGAAACAACGAAATCCAGTCATTTGCAACAAAATGGAGGAATCTGGAACACATCATGCTGAGTGAAATAAGCCAGTCCCAAAGGGACAAATACCATATGTTCTCCCTGATCGGTGACAACTGACTGAACACCAAAAAGGAAACCTGTTGAAGTGGAATGGACACTATGGGAAACGGTGACTTGATCAGCATAGCCCTGACTGTTAATGAACAACTTAATACATTATCCCTCTTAGTAGTTTTTTTGTCTGTTCTACTTAATATGACTGGTTTAATTCTGTAATTAATACACAGTTATTCTTAAGTGTTGAAATTTAACTGAAATGTGATCCCTGTTAAACATAAGAGTAGGAATAAGAGAGGGAAGAGATATATAATTTGGGACATGCTCAAGCTGACTTGCCCCAAATGGTAGAGTTAGAAACATACCAGGGGACTCCAATTTAATCCCATCAAGGTGGCATGTACCAATGCCATCTCACTAGTCCAAGTGATCAATTTCAGTTCACAATTGATCATAATGAAAGGACTAAGAGTCAAAGGGAGCACATAAGCAAGTCTAGTACCTGCTAACACTAACCGATAGAATAAATAAAGGGGAGAGTGATCCAACATGGGAAGTGAGATACTCAGCAGACTCATAGAATGGCAGATATATGCAAATTCTTTATCACAGCTCCCTGATACATGTTCGCATGGGATATTTTTCTTTAGAGTGTACAATTCATGATTTTAAAAATAAATGTACAGACTTAGGCAATCATTACCACAACCCAAATCTGGAACGCTTCCATCTCTGCCAAACCTGCACACATGTGTAACCACACCCTGTTCCCACCCACAACCTCTAGTCTGCCAACAGCCTACTTTTTATTTCTATGGGGTGGTCTTTTCTGGAAATTGTATAGAAATAGAATCACACAGGATGCAGACTTTAATGTCTAACTTGTTTCACTTAGGGAAATGGTTTTGAGATTCATCCGGGTTGTAGCATGATCAGCACTTTTATTAAATTTCTTGATGGCTGAAGGGCAATCCTGTGTACGGGTGGATCGCCACTTATCTATCCAGTCACCAGCTGGTGGGCACTTGGGTTCTTTCTACTATCACATTGCTATGAGCATTTGTGAATATGCCCTTGTATACACCCATAAGTCTAGAATCCTAAGAAACATTCCACTTGTCAGGGGATGACTAATGAAACTAACCTTGGCTTTTATTCTTGGGAAATAACTATTTTTTTTTTTTTTGCTAGGATGTTCTGAGGAAATTATTTCACAGAATTTAACTTTTCAATCAAAAAATTTAAAAGTTGACTTTAATACTTGGACAAAAATAGATCAGGGATTAGATTTCTAACATCCTTTCAAAGATTTATTTATTTGAAAGGCAGAGTGAGATGGGGGAGGCTGGGTGGGAGGGAGCAGGGGTGGGGGTTCTCCATCTGCTGGTTCACTCACCGAATGCCCGCAACAACCAAATCTGGCCTAGGGCCCAGGAGCTCCACCCTGGTCTCCTACATGGATGGCAGGGGCCCAAGTACCTGGGCCATATTCCACTGCCTTTTCAGATGCATCAACAGAAAGCTGGATCAGAGGCAGAGCAACCAGGACTTGAACCAGCATTGATCCTGCATGCCAGTGTCCCAAATGGCAGCTGAACCTAGCGTGACACAGAACTGGCTCCTAGGTTTTTCACTTTTGAATTTCAATTACAAACTTGAAGAAGAGTTACACTAGAATCCAATGGCTGCCATGTCGCACAACTGCAGGGGTCCTCCATTCACTGGTGCTGTGTGTCCAGCCACGCCCTTCATGTGCGGTACAGTGGGAATGGTGCCATCTAAAGCTGTGCATGAACACAGGCCATAATGCTAGTCCTTTTGAGTCCAGGTCATCTCCTCTCTGATCCTGAAAACAAGGCCTGTTCTACCTTCCCTAGAAGGTAGAGAACAGTCAGAGATGCCACTCTACAGACTGCTGCCAGGGTCTTAGGCAGGGGGCTTGTTTTAAGCCAAGGAAACCTCAGTCCAGAAATGCATGTGGTATCCTTGAAGAACTGATGGACCGACTGCAAGATTGACCTTACAGGTGAAGCAGCACCTTGTGTGCCCTCCTGTCTGGAGAGATCTTGGGCTCAGTGCCCGCTGGCCAGCTGAGTGAGACCCTGCCTTTGAAGATGTGTCTGGGCCTTGCAATACTACCTTTGTGTGTACACAACAATGGATTAAACCTGTGGGTAGAGTTTGCAGGTGACAGACGCCAACTGGACCATATGTCTTACTGGGACACATCCTTAGTCTAATCCTTCCATTAAAAGTACTGGGCTGAACCCTCTCCGTACAGAGTTGTGGAAAATTAGAGATGTTCTGTGGAAAGACCAAGTTAACGTTCAGAATCTGATCTTAGGTCAAATATCTATTGCTTTTGCCAGTAAAAAGAGCCCAGATGTTTTTCTATTTACTTAGGCAAACCCTTGAAACACAAGTTAGTGATATAAAACTTTACATTTGCAATGTTAAGAACCCATATTTGGAACGTCACAAGCGTAAAATATATACTGTGAAATGGAAGGTCAGGATGGGGAACTCATTTCAGAACCAAAGTTTTGACTCAAGAATTTTCATGGGGTCTTCACGTTGGTTGAGCTTCTTGGTCCTAATATCATTGAGAGAATTAAATCATGATATTAAAACATTGAAACACTAACGCTTTGTTTTTATTGGCAAGAACCAAAATGATCTAATGCTAATGCCATGAAACATCAGTCACTTTTTTCCTGATGAATAAGATGAACTTTGGCTGCTTATGATAGTAAATTTAATAATGTCAGTGATTTGAACTGTTTCGATTCTAAATGTGCAGAAATGTGTTTTACTGCCTCTCTCTCTCTCCCTCTTTCTCTCTCTGTCCTGTCAGGAAGTTTTCTGGCAAATAAGCCCAAACACATAGATTGGAGCGTGTCTTTCCCATGTGCCACGTGTGTGCCCAAGCATGAGTGCCCACGCTTGCCTCCCTCTCACAGGTGGTCTGAATTTGCTTCGAGCTGGTCCTATAAGCAGATTGAATATTTCATAAGCACTGCTCCATCTCATGCCTCCATTATTGACACCACATGGAAGTCAGGAAATTGGTTCTTTCTGGAAACAGTTTGCAGAAATATGCAGCCTGTCAGCCCCTTTCTCACGGGTGCATGAACAGAGCGGCCCACGACTACAAGCAACGAACCTTCTCCAGATGTGTGCAGCAACTCAGCTCCAACTTCATCTGCAGTCCCAAAGATGGACTTGACAAGACGGATTATTTGTGGCCATATTGTAATCACTTGGTGAGATTGGAATTCCCCGCCATTGTGTTGGAGGGGGAGGAACCAGCAGAAAGTTGGGGGGGGGTACGGGAAGAGGGGGTTGCTCCTTGTGGTAAACAATGCAGGACAACAAAAATGCAAACAGCAAATCAGCTGTGGCATTTTCCCGCTTTGGACACCCGACTCTCCCAGCCTGTTCTAATTCTTTCCCTTTTATGATTCTGTTTATGCTACACACATTAAAGTTAAGTCATGTCTTTAATAAGATGGAAACTGGAAGTGAGATCTGGAAATGACTGAATCAGGCTTCCAGACTTTTTTTTTTTTTCATCTCTTGGAGAGCACAAAAACAACTGACAGAAAGGGATATACCAAAGAAAACAATTTTAATTGTTGGCTTCCATGGAAAATTCAATCCAGTCTTTCATTCATTCTCTTCCCAAGGCACTGCCAGCAGACTTCGCTCTATACTGCTGAGGGCTTAATAGTTGACAAATTCTGAAGCATAACTAAGTTTCTGAAAGAGTCTAGCCATACATGATGCATAGACTCTCAGTCACAAAAGAGATGTATTTTCCCCCGCAGGGCAAAGTAATTGGGGGTGAATTTCTCTTGCATTTTATTAGCAGTGATGATTTCAAGGGAGTATTCTCTTAAAGCAAGGCTGTATTTAAATCTTTCTTTTAAATCACAAGCCCCCTGAGTTGCTAGTCATAAAACTCAGCTCCTTTGGGAGTTATTTGTACATCCTCATGGTTGACATTCTCAGTTGTTTGATGTAGATGTTCTAGATAAAATTCCTTCAGTTCAGCTGTTACGGTTTAGCTTAATATGTTTGTACAGAGGGATTTCCTTTGTCATCGAAGAGATGGAATCAAAACAGAATTAGTCACTCTTGCATCTTCTATTTATAGCCCAACTATTATTCAGATGCATTGTAAAAGGATGATGTGGACAAGAATTTTTCTTCTTCTTTTTTTTTTTTGTAAACAAAACTCTTTTTATACTCTGTGGGTTTAACTTTGGTGGCTAACTTTGAGTACTTAACAAAAATATTACTGTTTAAATGAAAAATTATCTATGAAGTCATTCCATTTCCATTTGCAAATTAAAGGTTTGTCAGTATCAAGTATGTGGGATGACCAGAAGTCATGGACGACTTGCATGGAAGTGGCAGGGGAAGAAAAGGTCAATTTGAAAAATTATTTGTATGGCTTGCTTATGACTAACAGTCCAAATCTTGAGCACATACAAACAAAATTCTCCTCTATTTATTGAGGCTAATGCCAGTATCAAGTTATCCCTAAATTTAGTGAGAGTCATGATCTAATGATCTAAGGCATTTTGATTTGGGGAAAACTTTAATTAATGTGTGTGTGTGTGTGTGTGTCTGCAGGAAGTGAGATGGGGCTAGAGGCTTTGGGACATATACTGGGACAAGTGGAGCAGTTAGATAAACTGGTTAGATAAACTGAGCCCTGAGATCTCCGAGCCACTGAGTTTTCCTTTCTTGTCTTTTCTCTTCCTTCTTTCCTGCCTTCTTTCCTTCCTTCCTTCCTGTCTGCCTGCCTTCCTTCCTTCCTTCCCTTTGTAGAAAGCTCACTTTAGAGGTGTCAAGAATAGCTTGCTGGGTAAGGAGGTAAGCAGGATATATATATATATATATATATATATATATGTAAAATATTAATTAGAGAGAGAGAGAAACACAGAGAGAGCTCCCATTTGCTGGCTTACTGTTGGCTGCAGCAGCTGGGGGTGGGTCAGGCAGAGGCCAGAAGCTGGGAACTCAATCCAGGTCTCCAACATGGTGGCAGCATCTTCATCAGCAAGGAGGCTGTAGTAAGGAGGCAGAGCTGGGTCTCAGATCCAGGTACTCCACCGTTATGTCAAATGCCTCCCCTCAGGACTGCTAGATTTTTACTAATCTGGTTTATGTGGCAATTAGGTACCGATAATTACATGAGATGAACTATGAGAAAACTCATTTGTAAATTCTTCAAATCTTCTGCTATATATATTGTTGATTATTGCAGCATTGTTGATTATTGCAGCCTATTATGCAACAGCCCCAAATCAGTGTGCCCTGAGTTATAGTAAATCAAGTCAGAGAGAAGTTGGACAACAGCAAGTTACAAATAGAAACAGAAGGGTGAGAAGACTGGCAGTCAGTGTTCTCCATCTAAAGTTTCTTATTAGCAGTGTTGGCTCAACTGATGGCTTATTTTTGTTGGCCATAGCATGGAAAAATATTTGCTGGCTATAAGAATGGTGTGTGCCAGCAATATTGTCCTGAGGTTTTACTTTTGTAAGGATGTTGGCCAGTGGACAAATTAAGAATGACTGCCATCTGTTGAATTTGAATGTCAGTCCTGTTAATTATTAAGTGAATGTGTGTCTTTGTTTCTTATCTGTGCTAAACTTGCCCTGGAGGTCTCATTGTTTTGAGGAGCTATTGAAGTAGGCTTCAGGGTATCGAAACATCATACAAGTCTGGTGGATATACATAAGAAATCTAAGCTGAAGACCAAAATTGTTCTCCATGCCCCTTGTCACACATCTGGCCTAACCCTATGCATTGGAGCTTGGCGGGGATTCAATCTTTGGTGCCCAGAGGGTGGGCAAAAGTTTCAGGGAAAGAATTCTCAAGCCACAAGGCCTCCCAAGAAGGTAGAACCAATATTATCTTCCATAACCCAGTCCTCTCAATGATTCTGGAATTAGTTGGGAGGAGAGCAGTGTCATAGGAGACCCTATATCACCTTAACTACAGGATAACATTCTGTAGAAAGTTCTAGAGGAGACCCCATGCTCTGTGACTAGTTGAGTGTGTCTTATTCTTCATGAGATGACATCTAGGCTTGAATGAAAGTGACAGATTAATGAGACCTATGTTCCAAACTTGTGGAACCCATGGGCTGCAAATGGTATTCAGTAGTAGCAACAGCAAGACTTCCCTCAACTACATACAGATAGACATCCAGGACAAACAGTAGATGATACAGGATGCCATGGGGAAGGAATTCATGACAGTGAACCAGACCTTGAAAAGCAGATGTCATGTGGATTGCCTGGTGCAGCCCTAGGTAGCCATGTGGTATGGCCCTAGGATATCAAAATCACTAGAGCCAATGAGTCCTGGGGAATGCTGGGAAGGCTGTAATAGGTGAGTAGAGGTCAATAGCAAAGATTCCTGGAAAACAGTAACATTCATCTTAGAAGCTAGCATCCTTACCAAGGAGGCTCTCTCTGGAGGCCTGGCAGGAAATGTAACAGGGTCCACACCTCTGCAGAGAGGTGCCTGGTAAGGAGCATGTCAACTGTAGGCACCCAGTCAAGAACGTGGCTCACAGCAGGAAGAACTAACATGCAAACTGGGAATCTAGGAATAAAGCCAAGTCATACAGAGTGGGTGGAATTTCAGCAGGGTCTGGCAAGGATAGCATGGCCATCAGACATATGGGCACCAGTGGCTCCCTTTGGTGACACAGGATATCATGCTGGCAATATCAAATCTAATCCCAGGTCCTACATACTGGTGGGGGTTGATAGATCACCATGCTGGGGTGTTAGAACCGGCTCCAGGTATAGCTGGGGCTGAACATGCAGATTACATCTGTAGCATCCTTAAATGGTTGGAGTTGGGGCAGTTCTCTCCTTGGATGTAATAAAAAGGTCTTGTGGCAAAGAATTGCTGGATTAATGGGGAAAAATTGGGCTATAATGAAGATTATGTTTGTGATATTTCTGGGTGACTCTTAGAGCGACAGAAGCATACTAATGCCCCCAGAATAAATTGAGAGTTATTTATTCTGTGAAACACACACTCTGAACCAAACATTAGAAGACACGGTGTGATAAGCATGAGTATTCTGATGAAGATAACTGTATGCAATACTTGAGCCAGGACTCTTTTGATAAAAAGCAATCTGTACAGTCACCAAGAAATGCCTTGCAATTTGGAGGGTTGTCTCAGCATAGAAGGGAGAAAGTATGCCCGTAAGAGGGTAAAGGAGGCTGGTACGGGAGAGATGTTCATTGGAAGAGTTCAAGAAAGGGAGAGGGCTTGTCCAGTTGGGCTAATCAAAGAAGACTTCATAAGCATGGCAGCACGTAAGCGACTCTGGCGGCTGCAAAGGATTTGAACAGGGAGCTGTAGGCTTTCCAGGTAGAAACACAGGATGAAGGGAACGGAGATGTGTGGATGCAGGAACTGTAGGAATCACAACAGTCACGACATAATTTACGTGGGAGAATGTGGTAAGGTAAGATGGGGGAGATAGGTTGTACCGTCTTGAATAGTGTGTCGACTGAGGGATGTGGAGACCAGCATCAGATATTATATTTTATGCCAAACATAAAAATAAAGAAAATTAGAAAAGAAGATGCATACTTGGGAGTCTCAGATATAGCCTAAATTAATATGGCTATTACAACATATTATGGCGGTGCCTCTCAAAGTATAATCTCAAGACCAGTAGTGGCAGTATCATTTATTTCCCAAAAATCTTGGGCCTTCCCCCAGACCTACTAGAACAGAAATTCTGAGGATGGGGTTCAGGAATCTGTTTAGCAAGCCCTCAGATGATTCTGATGACTGTGAAAAAGTTTGAGGACCATCGTCGTGCAATTCCGGTGACAACGTGGGGTCCAGGAGCCCCTACATGTTCAAGCAGATTATTGAAGGATCTACAGACCTAGGGTGCAGTATTCTTAAAGGCATCCTTACTTTATCTGGTGAGTACAGACTACCTCTCCATCAGGATGGTAGGACTTGATAGACAAAATGTCAACCTTGTAGCTTGTTATTTTGCATTTCATTGTCCAAGTCCATTGAGTCACTGGAGACTTCTGGAGTTCAAGAGTTTTTCTTTCAGACCTATAGTGTTTTTGGGTTGTGATGATACCTTAAGGCAGGCACCCTTAAGTAGTGTTTGATTAGAAGTGATTGTTTGGAATTCTCTGTGGAGATAGATTGTCAAGCTATATCTTCTAGGGAGAGAATCGTGGTTCGTCATCTCTGACAAAGGCACAGGAAACAGGGGCAGTGCATGAGTTCCATGCACTTACCACCCTGCCATTAGAGCTTTATCAGAGTCCCTGGGACGCAAGATACTTTTGGGGGAAGCAGAAGCCTGGAGAAAGGACAAAGGTGTTGAGGAGGTGCCGAGGTGTGGAAAAATATCTCATAATTTTTCCTGGACTCACCATGTTGGCCGCTAACATATGTTCCTGACACTTGGAGCCGACAGGAATAGCTACACCTTGGCAAAGTTCTAGGAAATGTAAGCAACTTTGGGGTTTAGGAAAAGAGAAAAATCTGCTATTGCTCATTATAAATGTTAGAAATGATACAGCTAAGGTCTGCTGTTTTCTTCTGGAATCTGATTCTTACCATTTGTTTTGTCTGCTGTTCAGATACAGCATCTAAATGAGCTTGTGGCCAGGAACAGGAGTAACTGCTCCTCTCTTGCTGGTCCTCTGAACTTCCCAAGGTGCAGCAGAATAGTCCTGTAGCTGGGAAGCTTCTTCTATTCATACCCTAACATAAAGCTGAGCTGACTCACTGAACAGTGTTCTGCCTTAGACAGACTGTTACCAACTTACTACCCCAGGTAAGGGGAGTTATTTTATATATATATATATATATATATATATATATATATATATCCCTGTGGTAGCATAGTGACTACTTTAAAGGAAAAATCTTAGAGGCTAGCATAAGAATAATTAAATATGGCACTTGGCATAAGGAAGAACCCAGTAATTTTACGTAATGCATGAGGTTTGGGCTCCCTTTGAATTAGATATGAACAAAGGTTTTTCCTATCCAAACTTCAAAAATCTGAGTCAGTGACAAGTCTTTGGGTCTTCCTGGATGATTACTCACTCCCTTGGCAGTCTGAGCCACGAACCTGGGGCATAGTTGCAAGAGCACAGGATTGGGGAACAGGAAAAGAACTGGCTTCAGCACCAGTTTTGTGTTCTTGAACAAGTCCCTTGATCTCTCTTGGTCTCCATTTCTAGATCTGAAAAACTAAAGGAATTGAGTAAAGTACTCTCCAAGGTCCCTTCTAGTGTTGGGGTATTAGTTATGCATTTGGGTGTATTAGTCTGCTCTTTGTTAACTAGTCCACAGCGTGGGAAGTCCAAACAGCACGACGCAGGCTCTTGTGACGGCCTCGTTCTGTTCGGAGGGAGGATCGTAGGTAAGGCAGGAAGCAGACAGAGGTTGAGCGGGGCCAAATTTGGGCCCTTGTAACAATCCTGACATGAGACCTGCTTTCCAAGGACATACCCTCCACAACCTGAGGACTCTCCACTCAGCCCCACCGTCTACAGATTCCACTGCCTCCCAATAGTGGTAGCCTGGGGACCATGGCTGTATCAAATGAACCCCTGGGATCACTCATCAACCCAACCATAGCATCAGGTATTCGTGTCATTTGACCTGAATGTGCCGTTGTCCTAGACATATGATATTTAGCATCTAGTCCTGCTGCTGGCTCTACTGTCTCTCTTTTTGCCAGGGAATGTTTATTGTTTAGGTCGTTATCTGAAACAATGTCTGGCTCCATATTGTCTCACACTCTACTTTATGATACCCTACCTCTTGGGAAAGCCCATGAGAAGTCTTCATGATGTAATTTAAAATAAAATCAAAGCTTTCACCCATTTCAAAGGGTCAACACAGCATACTTCTAGTATTTATTTCTTTGGCCTAAGGCATTCTTGTCTGCTCTGTACACTAATTTACTTTTCTTGAGGCTATACTATATGAAATACATTATGTTAGAAAGCATGGACACAATTTCTGTTCTTAGGAACTTATCATCTAACATACTATTTGAAAGAGGCCACATGATTGGTAACACCTCTAAGTTACTTTTTAGCAAACATTAAATGAAAGTGAACCATTACACTAGGAGATAGATTACATTCTGATCCTGGCTTTGCATCTGTAAAATTGAAATTAATGGCATACCTATATTTCTTCCAATGTTGTGAGAAGTACAGAAACATCTCAATTTCCATTCAAAAAGCAACGCCTTCTAATTTATTCTGTATGTAACTTGAATTAAAATTTTGACACATTCATTCAAGTAGAGATGCTACCAGCCCTGTTTTCATGAAACATCTACGATACATTAATGGAGAAAATATCCCATAAAATGTGTGTGTTACAGTTCCTTACAATATGGCAAATGCACCACGTCTGCCCCACATAGTGCTAATTTGCTTAGGGAATCCTCATTTGCGGGCAAAGATAAATTTCAGCCCAGGACACATTAAATTCTCATTTGGTGGGGGGCAGGAGGGAGGGTGTTCAAATGAATGAGATGTTAGTGTATTTCACAAAATCAGAGGGTAAAGAGCAGTGTAAATGCTCATTAACAGTCTTTTGAAGCTACAGGAGTGAATTTTATATCCTGTGAAGGTTGTAGCATTTACAGAGCATTGAGATCTAAAGCCACAGGCCAGCGCAGTGGCTCAATAGGCTAATCCTCCACCTGCGGCGCCGGCACACCGGGTTCTAGTCCCAGTAGGGGTGCCGGATTCTGTCCTGGTTGCCCCTCTTCCAGGCCAGCTCTCTGCTGTGGCCCGGGAGTACAGTGGAGATGGCCCAAGTCCTTGGGCCCTGCACCCCATGGGAGACCAGGAGAAGCACCTGTCTCCTGCCTTCGGATCAGCACGGTGCATCGGCCGCGGCGGCCATTGGAGGGTGAACCAACGGCAAAGGAAGACCTTTCTCTCAGTCTCTCTCTCTCTCACTGTCCACTCTGCCTGTCAAAAAAAAAAAAAGAGAAATCTAAAGCTATGAAACTGTAGAAAATACCATCCTACAGGTTACATAAAGAGAACCTTATACTTTCAGATGGGCTTTTTAAAACCATATAGAATAATCAGATGTAGTTTTGTGCTTGGGAACCTGCTGAGCCACTGGAAAGCATGGAAAGGTATAGATTAGTCCCAGAATTTCAAAAATAGCCAGAATCCACTAGCAGGACTCTGGAAGAACTTGTGCACTTGTAAACTTGGCAGACCCTGGCTGTGAATGGCTGCACCAGACCAGATGAACTGTTGGGATTGTTGCAAGAGCCAGGGAAAGAACTTGCTTATTTCTGCCGCCTGAGAGAGGGAAAAAATAATCCAAATGACAGCCGTCCAACAGGACGGTGGTTCAGGACTTGGAGAGCAGTGAGCCTAAAAACCACCTGTGGTCGGTAATGGAAAGTAAAAGTCTTTAATTTTTTTAAAATACTATTTTGGGCTCCACGCTCCAAATAAAATGCCAAGGGCTCGGAGGCAGACAGTTGCTTATGTGACATCAACGGCGAGTCCTTGTGACTGTGCCACAGTTCAGGGTCTCCACACATTAGAAAGAATGAAGGCACTGGACCCAATTCAAAGAACACAAATGTGAAAGTATAATAGCTGGCTGAAGAGGACAGATTAAGAGCCCTAAATATGTTTGACTTGGATGCAGAATGAAAAAAGGGGGATATAATAGCCATCTGCAGATCCTTGAGGAGCTGAAAGTCAAACTAAATAAGGAAAGGAACTGTTTGGGATGGTGTACAGAGGCACAGCTATGCCTGACATAATGAAATTGAGAAAAGGAAAACTCAGCCTGAATGTCAGGAAAATATTTCTTATACAACTTCCATAAATCTGCCAAGGGAAGTGGTAGAAGTCTTGTTATTTGAAATCACTTGAAACTAGATTGGATAAAAAACTCATTTGTTTCTAGCCTCCTTTTCCCTACCATCCTTCTGTCTTAAAATCTATGATTGCTTTGTTCTTGCTTGCATTTGCAAACTCTGAGTTACATGCTTTCCGTGAAAAATTTAAAGGGAGTTTTACATCTTCTTAAAATTTTTCAAAATAAGTATGAAGTGTTAGATTCACGGGGGAGAAAGGCACCAGGATGCTGACTACACTTGCTTCCTTCTCAGAGTCCATTTCTTAACGTGCGTTGTGCGCGTTTAGTTGGGTTCAGGTCTTGGTTATTTGTTCTATCTTGTAGAGTGTAATTGCCACAAGAGTAGTTTCGATGGGATACTTAAAAATACTGACAATGGGAGGACTCTAATCAAATTAAATTAGGGATCAATAACAGGAATGAAGTTGATCAGCCCTCACCCGACTGTTGATGAGCAGCTTAATATGTTATCCCTCTTAGTATTTTTTGTTTGTTTGTTCTACTTAATACTTTTGGTTGAATACTGTAATCAATACACAATTCTTCTTAAGTGCTGAAACTTAACTGAAAAGTGATCGCTGTTAAATATAAGAGTGGGAATAAGAGAGGGAAGAGATGTGCAATTCGGGACATGCTCAAGCTGACTTACCTCAAACGGTAGAGTTAGAAACATACCAAGGGATTCGAATTCAATCCCATCGAGGTGGCATGTACCAATGCCATCTCACTAGTCCCAGTGATCAATTTCTGTTCACAATTGATCGTAATGATAGGACTAAGAACCAAAGGGATCACATAAGCAAGAATAGTGTCTGCAAATACTAGCTGATAGAATCAAAAAGGGAGAGAATGATCCAACATGGGAAGTGAGATACACAGCAGACCCATAGAATGGCAAATGTCCTAAACAGCACTCTGGCCTCATAATCAGCCCTTAAGGCATGCGGATCCGGCTGAAATGCCCATGAGAGTATTTCAGGCATGGAAAGCCAAGACACTCTGGGGGAAAAAAAAAAACCTAGATGAAAGATCTCCACGAGTGAGATCCCAGTGGAAAGAATGGGTCATCAAAGAAGGAGGTACCTTTCTCTGAAGGGAGGAGAGAACTTCCACTTTGACCATGGCCTTGTCTAAATATGATCAGAGTCAGTGAACTCAGGGGGCTTCCATAGCCTTGGCAGCTCATGACAAGAGCCTAGGGTGATTACTGAGGCCATAAACAAGAGTGTCAATTTGTTAAGTCAACAACAGGAGTCATTGTGCACTTACTCCTCATGTAGGATCTTTGTCCTTAGTGTGTTGTACATTGAGATTTAATGCTATAACTAACACTCAAACAGTATTTTTCATTTTATGTTTCTGTGTGGGAGCAAACTGTTGAAATCTGTACTTAATATATGCTAAACTGATCTTCTGTATATAAAGAGAATCGAAAATGAATCTTGATGTGAATGGAAGGGGAGAGGGAGTGGATATGGGGAGGGTTGCGGGTTGGAGGGACGTTATGGGGGGGAAGCCATTGTAATCCATAAGCTGTACTTTGGAAATTTATATTCATTAAATAAAAGTTAAAAAAAAGAAAATTCACCAATATATGGAAATTAAACTACATAGATAGTATTAAATAATCAATGGGCCAAAAAAGAAATATCAAGAGAAAACAGACAATGCTTTCAGATGAATGCAACTAAAAACACAACATACCAAATTTATAGGATGCAGGTAATGCGGCAAACAGGAAACATTTTAAAATATAATTGTTTGTGTTAGAAAAGAATGAAGATCTCAAGCTAATAATCTGATTTTTCCTATAAGAAACCAGAAAGCTAAGGGGCAAACTCAACTCAAAGCAAGCAGAAGGGAGGAAATAACAAAGATCTGAGTGGAAATAAATAGAACAGAGAATAGAAAATAATAGAAAATTCAGTGAAAACAAAACTTGGGTCTTCAAGAAGGTGTACAACATTGATAAAAATTCTGATAAACAGGCCAAGAAGAAAAGAAAGAATAAATTACTAAAATTAGGAATAAAGGAGAAAAACACTGTTGACATTACAGAAATGAAGATAATCATAAGGAGATAGTATGAACAGCTGTAAGCCAATAAGTATATAGGTCAAATAAAATGGGCAAATTCTTTGAAGACCCAAGTTATTGAAAATTCCCAAAGAAGAAACAGAAACATGAACAAATCTATAACAAAGTAAAGAGACTGAAGTAGTAATAATAATAATTAAAATTTCCCGTGGAGAAAAGGCCTTGATCAGATGGTTTCACTTAAAGAGCAGTTAACAACGACCCTTCACTAATTCTCTCAAAATATGGAAGAGAACTCGGGAGCATTTCCAACTCCATTTTTGAGACAGACACTAAGGACCAAAACTGATAAAGACATCATAAGGGGCTGGTGCTGCGGCTCACTAGGCTAATCCTCCGCCGTGAGGCGCCGGCACACCAGGTTCTAGTCCCAGTCGGGGCGCCGGATTCTGTCCCAGTTGCCCCTCTTCCAGGCCAGCTCTCTGCTGTGACCCGGGAGTGCAGTGGAGGATGGCCCAAGTCCTTGGGCCCTGCACCCCATGGGGAGACCAGGATAAGCACCTGGCTCCTGCCATCGGATCAGCGCGGTGCGCTGGCCGCAGAGCACCAGCCGCGGCGGCCATTGGATGGTGAACCAACGGCAAAGGAAGACCTTTCTCTCTGTTTCTCTCTCTCACTGTCCACTCGGCCTGTCAAAAAAAAAAAAAAATCATAAGGAAAGAAGATGACCTGTGATTTTAGAATTATAGATACAAAAATCCTTCCCTAAATATTGTGAATAAGACAAGGCTGTCCAATCTTATAATTTCTATTTAATATTTTACTAGAAGCTTTAGCCAGGGCAAATAGGCAAGAGGAAGAAGAAATAAGAGGTATATAGATGATAAAGGAAAAGGTAAAATCATATTTCAATTTGCAGACAATATGGTCTTATATACAGGAAATCCTAAAGAATGTATCCACCAAAAGCAAATAAGTCAAATAAAAATAATAAAATAAGTTCAGCAAGGTTGCAAAATGTAAAATCAATATATAATGATTAAGTGTATTTCCACACTCCAGCAATTGACATTCCAAATATGATACTGAAACAATTCCATTTATGACAGTATCAAAAGAACAAAATAGATCTTGATTTAACAAAAAAAAAAAAAGCTTAAAACTTGTACACTGAAGGCTGTAAAAACATGTTGGAAAGCATTAATGATCTACATAAATGGAAAGACATTCCAAATTCATGGATTAGGAAACTTAATGTTATTAAGATGTCAGTCTCTCCCAAATTGGTATACAAATTCAGCATAAATTACAGTTAATTTTTTTCTTTCAGAAACGGATAAACTGATTGAAAATTCATGTGGACATATGAGGGACCAAGAAGAACCAAACATTATTGAAAAAGAGAAAACTGGGAGAACTCACCCTTCTCAATTTCCCAACTTACTACAAAGTAATTGAAACAGTGTGAAACAGGTGTAATGCCAGATATGTAGAGCAACATAGCCAAACTAAGAGCCCGGAGGCTGGTGTTACAGGACAGCCGGTTAGGCTGCTCCCTGTGACGTGATGCTGGTGTTACAGGACAGCCGGTTAGGCTGCTCCCTGTGATGTGATGCTGGTGTTATAGGGCAGCCGGTTAAGCTGCTCCCTGTGATGTGATGCTGGTGTCCCGTGGTGCTGGCTTGAGTCCTGGGTGCGCCACTTCTGATCCAGCTCCTTGCTAATCTTCCTGGGAAAGCAGTGGATGATGGCCTGAACGCTTGGGCCCCTGCCACCCATATGGCAGATCTGGATGGAGTTATAGGCTCCTGGCTTCTGCCAGGCTCAGCCCTGGCCCATGGGACCATTTGGGGTAGTGAACAGTACATGGAAGATCTCTCTCTCTCTCTCTCTGTAAATAAATATTAAGAGAAAAAACAGAGTCCAGAAATATGCCCCTACACTTATAGTAAATTCATCATTGACAAGGTACCAAGACAACATGACAGGAAAAAGAGCAGTCATTTCAACAAATGGTTTTGGGACAACTAGATAGCAACAGGCCAAAGAATGAAGTTGGATGCTTATCTCACAGCATGTACAAATATCAACTCGAAATGTGTCATTGATCTGAATTTAAGACCTAAAAGTTGAAGAAAACACGGTTTTAAATCATCATAACCCTTGGTTAAATAATTTTTTTTAAAACATGCCACAAAAAACACAAGCAATGAAAGAGAAGTAGATAAACTGGAATACAGCAAGATTCAAAACTTGTGCTGCACACAGCACCATCTAGAAAGTGAGCCTACAGAGTGGGAAGTTGCAAATCATATCCTGACAAGAGTCTTACATGCAAAATGTACATGATATTCTTATAACTCAATGACAAACAGACAACCCAATGTAAAGTGGGCAAAGATCTAAATCGACGTCTCTCTAAGAGGGATAGACAAATGGTCAATAATCACACAAAAAGATGCGCAAGAGTATTAGTCGTTAGGAAAACGCAGGTCAGAATCACAGGGACACACTTCGTTAATCCACTTGCATTGCTATATTAAAAACATGGATAACAACAGCTGGTGAGAATTTGGAGAAATTGGAACCCTCATACTTTGCAAGTGGCAATGTAAAATGGTGCAGTGCTACGGAAAAGCGTTTAGCAATTCTTCAAATGTTACAGACTTAGCACGACTCAGGGATTCTGGTTCTAGGTAATATTCTGGAGAGTTAAAAAGACTTGTCCACATAAAAACCTAAATGCAAATATTTATAGTAGTACTATTTGGAAAAGCTTGACAACCCAAATGACCATTAACTGATGAATAAGTAACCAAAATGTGACAGATCCATATAGTAGAATATTACTCAGAAATAAAAAGAGATAAAGTACTGAAACACTTAATGAAAACATTATCCTAAATGAAGGAAGCCATTCACAAAAGACCGTCTGTTTTACAATTGCATTTATATTAAAGGCCCAACACTGGCAAGTCTATAGAGTTGAAAGTAGATGAGAGTTTGCCACTAGATAGCAGATAGGGGCATGAGAATGTTCTAAAATTAGATTGCAGCAGGATCAAATACTTTAAACAGAGGAACTGTATAGCATATGAATTATTTCTCAATAAAGCTGTTTTTTTTTTTTTTTTTTTGACAGGCAGAGTGGACAGTGAGAGAGAGAGACAGAGAGAAAGGTCTTCCTTTTGCCGTTGGTTCACCCTCCAATGGCTGCCGCGGCCGGCGCGCTGCGGCCGGTGCACCGCGCTGATCCGATGGCAGGAGCCAGGAGCCAGGTGCTTTTCCTGGTCTCCCATGGGGTGCAGGGCCCAAGCACCTGGGCCATCCTCCACTGCACTCCCTGGCCACAGCAGAGGGCTGGCCTGGAAGAGGGGCAACCGGTCAATAAAGCTGTTTTGTGAAAAGAAAAAAGCTCCAGCACACAGGGCTTCACTAAGGGTAGTTATGAAAATGATGTTCTCTGTTTCTTTTTTAAAGATTTTATTTATTTATTTGAGAGGTAGCGTTACAGACAGTGAGAGGGAGAGACAGAGAGGAAGGTCTTCTGTCCTATGGTTACACTCCCCAAACAGCCGCAATGTCTGAGGCTGCGCCGATCCAAAGCCAGGAGCCAGGTGCCTCCTCCTGGACTCCCACATGGGTGCAGGGGCCCTAGCATCTGGACCATCTTCTACTGCTTTCCCAGGCCATAGCAGAGAGCTGGATTGGAAGAGGGGCAGCTGGGAGTTGAACCAGCGCCCATATGGTACGCTGGCGCCACAGGTGGAGGGCCCCCTTTGGTTTTAAAATAAAAGAAACCTCCTACCTGCTCTCTCCCTCTTTCAATCTCTCTCTCTCTCTCTCTCTCTTTTTTTTTTTTTTTTTGTCGTTTTTATGCCTTATCCCACAAAAGACATAATTTATGACTCAAAAATGATTCTGGGCCGGCGCCGTGGCTCACTAGGCTAATCCTCTGCCTGCGGCGCCGGCACACCAGGTTCTAGTCCCAGTCGGGGCACCAGATTCTGTCCCAGTTGCCCCTCTTCCAGGCCAGCTCTCTGCTGTGGCCCAGGAAGGCAGTGGAGGATGGCCCAAGTGCTTGGGCCCTGCACCCCATGGGAGACCAGGAGAAGCACCTGGCTCCTGCCTTTGGATCAGCGCGGTGCGCCGGCCGCAGCGGCCATTGGAGGGTGAACCAACAGCAAAGGAAGACCTTTCTCTCTGTCTCTCTCTCTCACTGTCCACTCTGCCTGTCAAAAAATAAATAAATAAAATAAAAGATTCTGATTTTTAGGTGACCAACTTGATGAAACAGAAAGGAGAAACTTAACCTAGAAATAAGGAAAAATCTTTCTTCTGCAATTTCCATAGAGCTGTCAGTAGTAGAAGTCTTAGAACTGGAATTCATTTAAAACTAACCTGGACAGGGGCTGGCGCTGTGGCATAGCAGGTGAAGCTGCGGCCTGCAGTGCCGGCATCCCATATGGGTGGCCAGTTCAAGTCCTGGCTGCTCCACTTCCAATCCAGCTCTCTGCTATGGCCTGAGAAAGCAGTAGAAGATGATCCAAGTCCTTGGGACTCTGCACCCATGTGGGAGCTCTGGAGGAAGTTCCTGGCTCCTGGCTTTGGACTGGCCCAGATCCAGCCATTGCAGCCATTTGGGGAGTGAACCAGCAGATGGAAGACCTTTCTCTCTACCTCTACCTCTGCCTCTGTGTAACTCTTCTTTTTAAACAAATAAATATATCTTAAAAAAAAAAAAAAAACTAACCTGGATAAATCAGTCACCTATTCCAGTGAGTAGGACTGGGAGGGGTGGCAGCATGATCCTGCACCTTAAAGTAAGGTGGGAACCCAGAGATTGGGCTGTTTGTCCAGAGTGAAGAAGAGATGTTGCCCCTCCTGCAGAAGAATGAGCTCTGACTTCCTCTCTGCCATGCACGGCAATTCAGCACCGCGCCATCCCAATCCCCAGTAGCACACTGCAACTTTCCAAATGAGGTCCTGGTGTCCGAGAGATGGAGAAACGACTTCCTGTAACTACCCGAAATAGAACATAAACGCTGACATTTCATGAAGACAGCAATAGCAACTGCGAAATCTCACAAGGCTGGAGGGGAAGTGCAGAAGGAAAACTAAATCCAAGGTGTCATCATCTGTCACTGTGCCTTGGGTCACGCTCCACTGGGCACTTTTTTTATGCGTCACACGTGAGTTCGGGAAGTGGAAAGTTGTACACTCATAAAACCTTTCCTGCATCCTTTGCTGATGTGTGACATTTCTTTGAGAAGAAAGTCTTTCACTCCACAGTGAAAGTTGATAGACTTAAAAGGTGTGATATAATAGGGGGCTAATACTCAAACGGAAATGTTACTACTGGGGGGGGGCAGATGGTAGGTACCATGCCCTGTCTCGAGAAAGCATGAAGGCCCCAAGTGCTAAGGGGGCAGAAGTGAGAAAAGAGGGTGGCAGGCCTTGAGGATCAGGACAAGGGATTTAGTCCCAGATAAAGAGAAGAGGAAGATTCTGAAGTGGGACAACAGCAAGAAGACATCAACGGCCAAGCCATTTGGACAGCAGAGCCAACAGACAAGACTGAGCAAGGTGACAAGGCAATCACTTGAAAGACGTTGGCATAATCCAGGCATGCGAGAGGTCAGAAATACTGGATTAGGGCTTTATCCGTGGGGATGGAAAGAGGGGGATGAATGCATGAGATGTGGTAGAAAAGACATCTCCCAAAAGGTGGTTCAAGAACCTTATAGGCTCCCAGAGTAGCACGAATCAGAGTGATTGGGAGGGGGAATCTCTGCTCACTTCATTTTCACTTCCTCACTTTAAAAGTTCTTCAAAGGTTCTTTAGTGCTATCAAGATCAGACCCAAATTCTACAATAATGGTATGAGTTCTTTCTCATTTGTTTCTGGTCCACCTCTCTAATCTCTCTCTCCCTACTGCCTACCCCACACACCCTGAATGACTCATTGCACATCTGGTTTTCAAAACTTTGTTTTTTTTTTTTTTTTTAGAAAGTCACACACACACACACACACACACAGATGGGGAGGGAGTGGGGAGGGAGAGAGAGAGAGAGAGAGAGAGAGAGAGAGACTGACTGATGGGTATCTCCCATCTAATGGTTTAATTCCCAAATCTCTCAACAGCCAGGGCTGGATCAGGCCAAAGGAGCCAGGAACTCAATCTGGGTCTCCCACATGGGAAGCAGGGACCCAAGTACTCGAGTCGGCACCTGCTACTTCCCTGGGTGTGTATTAGCAGAAAGCTGGAATTGGAAGCGGAGCTGGGACTCGAACCGGAGCACTCTGATATGGGATGCAGGCATCTCAAGCACTGTCTTATTCATTGTGCAAATGCCCGGCCCTCTTCTGCTGTTTAAGGACTGCCTCTCTTATTTTGTATCTGTGCTCCACCTGTTGTCCCCATATCAGGGCAATTTCTTCGCATACTTGAGATTTCAATTTTGACGTTACTCTGCAGAAAAGCTCTCCTGACTGTCCTCCTTTCCCTTCACCTGGAGTAACTGTCTCCCGCATGGGTCTCTTTACCATGCTACCTAGCTCAGTAGTATCCGAACTTTACACAGCTACCCTCTCTCTCCACATTTTAGTGGGCACATAAAATCACCTCTAGTGTTTGCTGCATACACTTCCAGGATCCAGACCACAGGCCCTGATGTAGCAGAACTTGTTCGAGCCCACAGTTTTAGAAACACTGCTGTACTGTAACTGGTTGTTTATTTTTTAGTACGGCCAGCTGGTCTGTGGCTCTGGGAGGGCAGACGTCGTTATAATCCTAAAATCCATGACAGGACCTGATACGGGACACTCAGTCATTTGGTAATTGTCAAATAGGTGAACACAATCCTTTATGAGGACAGGAAGAGTAAAAAAAAAAACACCCGACTGAAGTCTGTAAGCTTAGGAAACAAGAGGTAATGGAAAATTATGGGAAGGGGTGTCTATTTGTGGGAGAAAATGGTGAACACCCACACACAAATTTCAGACAACAGGTGGGGACTCTCAGGGCCTCTGTGCCTCCTGTCTGGCACCGACTGTGATGTGGAAAATGGCCTAGCCCTACTTACGTTACCTATGTACTTCCAAGGACTCAGAAGTGTGTTTTCCCTAAAGACAGCATATAATTTTGAGAATTGCAATCATTTTTTCCATGTTCTTTTGAAGGCTGTAAAATAATTTTAGATGCAATAGTAATTCTAGGTCCTTGCTTACCCTTGACCTTTGAAGTCTGATTCAAAACATCACACACCTCCCAGCCCAGATGTTGGCAAGCTAATGATATATTGCTGCAGGAAAGAGCTTGGTCTCATTCGCACGAAGAGCTGGAAATCTTTGGTAATCTTATCTTCCCTCAACTTTTCTTTTCTTTCTTTCTTTTTTTTTAGGCTATAACTGAAATATAATTTTGTTAGACTAAAGGCAAAAGATGAAGAATTAGGAAAACTACTACAGCTTCCCAGTGGTTTTGAAACTCAATATTGTCATTAAAGCCCCAGGTGACACCTGCCGGACAATAATGGGGAGGATAATTTCCAGCCAGATCCACTGGCCTTTTTTATTTTATTTTAAGAACTTGATTTGGTCCCCTTTTATTCATTTCCTATACCCAGGCCTCATCCTTGGATACTAAGTGATAGGATTCACATAGAACAAATTACCAAACTTGGGGCCAGTGCTGTGGCACAGTGGGTTAATGCCCTGGCCTGAAGCGCAGGCATTCCATATGGGCACGGGTTCTAGTCCCAGCTGCTCCTCTTCCGATCCAGCTCTCTGCTGTGGCCTGGGATAGCAGTAGAAGATGATCCAAGTCCTTGGGCCCCTGCACCCGTGTGGGAGACCCAGAAGAAGCTCCTGGCTCCTGACTTCGGATCTGCCAGCTCCGGCTGTTGCGGCCAATTGGGGAGTGAACCATCAGTTGGAAAATCTCTCTCTCTCTCTCACCCTCTCTCTCTGCCTTTCCTTCTCTCTCTGTGTAACTCTGACTTTCAAATAAATAAAAAAACTTTAAAAAAATGAAAAAAATTACCAAACTCACCCTGCCACCCCATCTGGAAAATTCTTAGTCTTTTTAACCAGCAAAATGCACCTGACGAAGGTAAGCAGTCAACAGACCCAGCTAATGCCATTTCAGACTTCTCATCCTGTACCAGGGTACTTCAAAATGTTCATGCACAACAGAATTGAGACAAGTTTATTTTGGAGCATAAAGACATGGAAATCCATGCATTTGAGAGATCTTCAAAAAAAGTCCATGAAAATGTGTATTATGAAAAAAAAAATGCATGGATTTCAGATTTTTTTTTTTTTGCACCAAGATAAGCTTATCTTTTAATTCCAGTTTTCCATGAACTCTGCGAAGTCCCTGCCTCCTGAGTCGTAGTGAGTTGTATGTATTTCTTAAGATTCCCTACTCGGTAGCAGGTACTTTGAGGACACGGGGCAGGAAACCTCAGCACAGCACCTAGCAGGATGTTTTACCTTGGCTGACTGCTTAGTAAGTGGCCATGGGATGGGCAAGTTCATCAACGGCGTCATTCTGGAGCTGGTCAGCTGGTCAGTCGGCTCTGCTGGCCACATGGCGTTCAGCCCCTCGGATCTAGCTTCCTGAGAGAGGGGGCAAATCATGCCCTGCAGAATCAGGCATTGCACCCACAGGTGGGCAGTCTCCAGGCCTGGACAACGCTGGGCTGGAAGCATTGTTAGCCTCTCCCTCTCTCTCTGCGTGTGTGTGTGTGTGATGGGGAAAATCCCAGGCTTATAGAAGTTGTGCGACTACATGTGAATCGTCCTGACCAAATCAGTGGCTTCCCGGAAGCGATGACAGACAGGCAGCTTTTAACATGAGAGGCCGTTCTCTTACATGAAACTTGGCTTTGTTTTTTTTTTTTCAGGGCACTGAATGGGAAGATATTTTTCTACCTTCTTTCCTTTCACTGGCTTCATATGGGAACCTCTGCTGAAGAACCCTCTGTTCTTTTTAATAATAGTTTTCCAGGAAGGTTTCTTCATCCTGGGGAATCCAAAAAGCCACATTCTACTCTATTTAGACTCCTGCCATCTCCCGGCGCCTCCCCTGCCACACACAGCCAGCGTAACCCGGAGGGAGCCTCTGTCTCGCCTGGGTGTCTGAAGACGCCATCCTCTCCTCTCCTCTCCTCTCCTCTCCTCTCCTCTCCTCTCCTCTCCTCTCCTCTCCTCTCCTCTCCTCTCCTCTCCTCTCCTCTCCTCTCCTCTCCCCTCCCCTCCTCTCCTCTCCTCTCCTCTCCTCTCCTCTCCTAGTAGCCTAAAGTTCCTGCTGGGATCCTTATAAGAGAGCCCTCTTCATTTCCCCCAAAATGTTTTCTGTCGATTCTAGCATAAATTCATATACTTCCCGCAGATGTATGTGTGTGTGTGTGTGTGTCCATAGTAGTAAGGAGGTTCCCTTGGCTGGGAATCAGCTCAAGAAAGGCCTTCCCCAACCCCAATTATGTGTCCAGGCTTAAAATAAATCATCACACCCGACTCCTCTGAACAGCACCACAACCATGGGCCACATTGGCGCAGCTGAAAATACATCCATGTAAGAATTTCTTCCACTCCCCTGTTCCACGGACAGTGCCAGAGCAGCAGCCGGTGCGGCCGCCAGCACCTGCACTCACTGGCAAGGTGTGCGTGGCAGCTGCACCAGCCCGACGCCAAGTTCTCGCCGCTCCAGTAATCGCGTCTGGGTGGCAGGCTGGCTTCCTCCTGAGCTAGAAGCCCGCCTCTTCCCTGCGGAGTGCTGCTGGAAACCTGGAGCGGGGTTCACTGCTCACCGGTTGGATTCCCGTACCCCGTCTCTAAGGACAACGTGGCAGGAATCTCCTTCTGGGTCAGAGAGTCTTTCTGAAGACTGCTTGCTTCTCTTAAAGACTGCTGTGAATAACCAGCCCCAGCTGATTCTTCTCTTGGTGCCTTGCCATCCTCTAAGAAACATCCCTCAAATCAGAGTGACGCTCCCCTACCTCTGCCCTGTGATGGAGACTGTTGGAGCCAGAGTCCACGAGCCAAGTGGCTTTGGCAAGGCAGGTGACTCTAGGCATCCCTTTGCAAGTGGATTCTTGTCTAGGCAAGAAGGTCCCCTTGAAGTAGATGGTAGCTGTGGCTGTCTCATACATTCTATCCCTGTGGTACTTTAGGTTGGGAGACTGGACAGATCACAGTGGCAAGTGGAACCCTCTGATAGAGTAATGCTTTCGAGTCAACTGGTCTGAGGATGAAATTTCCTTCCATATTTGCCGTGTGACCCTGGCCAGTGCTGAACCTTTCTGAGTCTAGGCTGCCTCCTTTATAACGTGATAACACAGATAATCATACTTTTGGAGGACACTGTCCCTGAAGAGCAAAAGTGAAGATGCAGGAAATGCACTTAGCACAGCATGGGGTATGGAGGTAACACTATTCAATTCCTTAAGAATGTTTTTTCCTCTCGTTTCCTTTGTATCCTATCAGCAGCAGAGCATAGCCACACTCTTCAGTGTAATTGGCACTTATCGCGGACGGCATAAGTGCCTTCAATAGGTTGGTTTGAGGTTGAATTCCCTTGCTTCAGTGCACACAGCCCCATCTTACTGTTGTGTAAGTTACACTTTTTTCAGCTTCAACCTTGATGACAGGTTCATGTAACATGGTGCAAGCCCCCCTATAATTGTGGTTGGATGGAAAGAATATGTGGGATAATAATACGACTTCCCTCCTCCTCCCTTGTTTAACACTGCGGTAGAGAATGAAGAGGCCTCTCCACAAGGCACTTTGAGAATGGCAAGAGCATGTGTGTGTGTGTTGGTTTGGTTTAGAACACATAGTTCTCAGAGTCTGCCCTTGGTGGGCTCAGGCAGGCCTGGTGGGCTGAGGTTCTCTCTACAGGAGATGGTTAGAATTCAGTGCTATGCCAGCAAGTGTGATCATGACCACTGCAGCTGTTGCAGAAACGTTACTGTGGTGAAGTCCTTAAAGCACATATCCGGTGCATCTGGAAATCCTAGTTATCAGAATTGAATTGTTGCTCTTCGACCACAGTTTCCACTCCTTTGGTAGCTGATCTGGGACTGCACTTGATTAAAGGCTCATACCTTCGCTCCAAATGCCTCCCTCCCCAATCTTCATTTGCTTAATGAGCTGAGGAGCTTTCTGGAGTTGGCACCGTAATCTGAGAAGACAAGTTCCAGGGTCTGTCTGTTCTTCATCGCATACTGGTGGGGAGCCAACCACCATATCCTTTGCTCTCGTTCACTTTGTCAGTGATACTTTAAAGGCGATGGACACCTACATCTGAGCTGCTCAAATTTTAACACGCACACAGATCTCTTGGAGTCTTTACTAAAATGCCCATTCTGCTCCAGGAGGTCTGAGGCTGGCCTGCGATGCTGCATTGCTGATAAGCTTCCAGATGATTCTCAAACTTCTGGTGTGCAGATCAAGACAGCAAATATAACTTTCTCCCAAGTTTTTTATATTGAGTTCTATAGGGATTCAATTCTCCCAATATTTGCCGAGACTTTCAGCAAATCTAGCTATTTCCCACCCCTTGAATCCTCAGGTTTCTGGAACCTTCTGAGCATTTTATCTTTAGGTAGTATTAAACACTGTACATTAATGTGGCCTTTATCTTATATTGGTATTTAGTATCCACTAGAATTTTCTGTTTTAAAGATTTATTTATTTCAAAGTCAGAGAAAAAGAAAGGGTAAGATAAAGACATACACACACACACACACACACACACGGAATCTTCCATCTGTTGGTTCACTCCCCAAATATCTTGAACTCTATCTGAGTCCCCCACATGGGTATCAAGGGACTCAAGTGTTTGGGACATCAACTGCTACTTCCCAGGTGCATAAGCAGGAAGTCAGATCACCAACCATACAGCTGGGACTTAAACTGGGTCTCTGATATGGTATGCAGACATCCCACACAGCAGCTTAACCTGCTGTGCCACAAGGCCCGCCCCCATCCGCCAGAATTTTGATCTTCATATATGCGGCTATTGTTGTGACAAGCAGTATTTACTAAATAGAAATATACAGTCAGCTGTAGTGATCCTCTTGGGGTCACTTTGCTTTTTCTGGCCTTTGGTTCCTAATCTCCTTTCTGTTGATTTCACCAGAAGATTCATGGCTTTGTTAAACTCAGTGATACGTACCAACTCCCAGAATCCCTTTCTGGGTTATCAATAATCACACTCTAATCCCCAATGAGAGTTACTCAGCATTCATCTTTTGCCATCCGTTTCCTTGTTTAGTAGGCACACAGAAACAAGCTAGAGTTTTCCTAGCTGTTCTGTGTGATGAAACAGTGAATTAAAACTGAGCCAGGGCCTGACACTGTGGCATAGTGGGTAAAAGCCGCTGCCTGCAGTACCAGCATCCCATATGGGCACTGGTTCAAGTCCCAGCTGCTCCACTTCCAATCCAGCTCTCTGCTATGGCCTGGGAAAACAGGAGAAGATGGCCTAAGTCCTTGGGCCCCTGTACCTGTGTGAGAGACCCAGAAAAAGCTCCTGGCTCCTGGTTTCTGATTGGCACAGCTCTGGTCATTGTGGCCAACTCAGGAGTGAACCAGAGGATGGAAGACACCTCTCTCTCTCTCTCTCTCTCTCTCTGCCTCTCCTCTTTCTGTGTACCTCCGACTTTCAAGTACATAAATAAATCTTTAAAAAAAAAAAAAACAGCCAATACACTTAAACACATCTCCTTGACTTACTCTTTTTGAATACTAGGAACACATTCAACGCCAAGTAAGGATGGGAAAACTCATTTCGTTCAAACTGTATGGAGTTATTTCAAGTTGAACAAGCATCAAGTCTTTTGGTTAGCAACACACACTACAGCACTGGCCATGTTTTCCTGACTTTTGATCTTTTCCTGGCTGTCTGTTAGTAATTGTCATCTTGTAAGTGCTTTACTAGATCACTTAAAATTAACAGCTCAAACAACTGAAAGTAATTTACTAAATTATGACACCATGGTGTACTAGGAGTATAAAGCTTAAGTTTTCTTTTCTGTTTTTTTTTTTTTTTTTAAGATTTATTTTTGTATTTGAGAGGCAGAGTTACAGACAGCGAGCAAGAGAGAGAGAGAGATCTTTCATTCACTGGTTCATTCCCCAAATGGCTGCAATGGCCGGAGCTGGGCCAATCCAAAGCCAGGAACCAGGAGCTTCTTCCGGGTCTCCCACATGGGTGGCAGGGGCCCAAGCACTGGGACCATCTTCCACTGTTTTTCCAGGCCATTAGCAGGGAGCTGGATTGGAACTGAGCAGCCAGGACTTGAACCGGTGCCCATATGGAATGCCAGCACCATAGGTGGAGGTTTAACCTACTATGCCGCAGCACCAGCCCCTTAACTGTTCTTCGGTGAACCCCAAACTCAACATTGCATTAGAATCACTGATGGAAATTATTAAAACACATGGATTTCAGAATGCCAAGATTCTGACTTAGCAGGCCAGGGATGGGCAGCATCCATTTCTGCACCAATCCTTCTTCGTTTGTTTCACTCCTAAGGACTGGAGTGCCCCAGGCTCACACCTGCTGCTCTGCAGCTGTACGCACTCCCCGGAGCTCCGAGACGCAAATCCCACGTGGACGCTGATTTCACTTCGGCCTGCAGCTTCCTCTTCTCCCTGAAGCAGCAACCACCTACTCAACAGCTCCAACCCAGAAAGTCTTGATTCCCTTCCAACTCCCGTTTCTCCTATAGTCGCCCCCGGTTCTGAACATACAACGCCATGCTTCCTGTAGTTCATCTCAGAAACTTTCCTTCTCAGACTTCACATAAAACCTGTCAGCAAATCCCAGATTTGGAAAAAATTCCAAATCTGATTATTCCTCCCTGGATCTAATCTAGTCTAAGACACCATAATTTCTTTCCTGGATTACTGGATCTGTCTTCGGTCTGATCAACACAGCCCCTCACCCTTGCTTCTTTCACTCCTATTGAATTGGTTCCTTGCTCTTCCTGGACTGTCTCAAGCTTGGCCCCACAAGGGCTTCCATCTTAGCTGTTCCCTGCAATCAGAAGGCACCCCTGAGATAATCTCTCATCATGCTGCCTCGCCTTGCTCGTGTGTGATCCAGAGAGGGCGCCTCTGACAACCCCGTATAGAGAACAGACAGCTTGGCAGCCTGTCTTTCTCTCCATATTACATATCCTCACCTAAGGGATTTTATGTTTTTGTTGATTTTTTGAATCTCCCATGTATGAAGGCCCCTCAAAAAGTTTTAGAAAAATGTATAGTGTGAAAAAAACTATGCATGGGCTTAAAGATTTTTTTGTACCAAACTAATCTTTTAATTCATTTTCCTACAAACTTTTTGAAGTGCCCTCCCAAACTTCAGGAAAGAAACACGTTTTTTAATGCTAGTACTTAGTAGACACTCAGTAAATGGATGTTGAATGACTGAATGAATGAAAGTGAACTATATTTTGCAGCAATTATTTCTCTTCAGGACATCAGTGTTATATTTACAACTAGCAGTTTCTATTGCAAGTACTTGATCTTGTTCACTTCTGTGTAAACATTCATTGAACGAATGAATCCTTGCAGTGTAGGGGAAGTGCCACAGACTTTCAGGCAAGCAAGTCAGGTTCAAATTCCAGCTTGAACTTATATTAGTCACATGATTTAGGCCAAGTTTTCATTTATTTATTTATTTATTTTGAAAAAGTTACAGTACTAGAGGGAGAGAAAGAGAGAGAGTGAATTTTCATCTGCTGGTTTACTCCCTAGATGGCCGCAATGGCCACTGCTGGACCAGGCTGAAGCCAGAAGCCAGGGTGCAGGAGCTTCATCTGAGTCTCCCGTATAGGTAGCAGAGACGGAAGCACTTGGGCCATATTCTGCTGCTTTCCCAGGTGCATTAGCAAGGAGCTGGAGTGGACGAGGAGCAGCTGGGACACAAAGTGGTGCTCATCATATAGGATGCCAGCATCACAGGCTGTAGCTTAACCCACTACGCCACAACGCTGGCCTTTTAGGCTAAGTTTTAAAGCCTTTGTGGGCTGTCAATTCAGTGAGTGGATTAAATGTTTCATGTGATTATGCCAATTATTAGATGAGATAGCATTTATATACCTTTTAAGAGAGGGGCATAATCACATTAGAACTTCGGTATACCGTTGAGGTTGGGATGGATCAATATGAGTCACTTAATTCTTTTCCTCTTCACTATACTTACTTCCTGCTTCAAAGATTCTTTAAAATCAATGGAAGCCACTAACCCCAGCTTTGGTAACTGTACACTCACTGCTCTGAGTTCCTGGGCCCTAGATTACCAGTGATCACAGATTTATTCCAAGGATTGAAACAATGAAGATGGTAGCCACAAATTCAGACTTTAGAGAACCTTAAAACTATGTCTCTAATCTATTCCAGATCCAAGTATTCACCGCCTCCACCACCTTCTCTCCTGCAGATGACTGAAATCGTTTTCCTCACTTTTGTCCTTGTGTCTCTGACCTTCTATTCTCCACCCAAGAGTGATCCTTTTGAAAAAACAACTTGAACGCTGTCATTCCCTTGCTCCACTGGCCTCTCACCTCAAAGTGTGTGTCAGAGTTCCTAAAGCAGACCACGTGGCCCCACCAAACCTCAGCTCACACATTTCTGAGCTTGTCTCCCACTCCCTCCCTCACTGCACTGCAGTTACATAGGCTCCTTGCTGTTCCTGGAGCAGGGTACAGCCCCAGGACTTTTGCACATACTGCTTCCCTGACTTGAATGCCTTTTTCCCAAAATGTTTGCATAGCTGACATTGTCACCTACTTTAGATCTTTGCTCACAAGTTCATCTTTACCAAACGGTCTTCCTTGGTGCCTTCATTTTAGAGAGGCCAATGATCTCAGCCAAGGAAAACACACGACCTTTTGTTGCTTTATCATTATTTTTTGTAATCCCATATCATCATTGGACATGCTACATATTTAAATTCTTTGTTTATCTATCACACCAGATTAGAATATAAACTCCACAAGAGGGGTGACTTGCTTGCTTGGATTTCTGCTGTATCTCCAGTGCCTGACATGTAGTAGATGATCAACAAATACTTATTAAGTGAATGGCTAGGTGAATAAATGATTGAACGGATGAGAGAAGAGGCATGGATTAGGGCTGGCTTGTGTGTCTAGGTGGGAGTATGAACTGGAAAGAGGAAGGGGCGAATGTTGAATTCAAGTTCTGCTCTGGGTGCTTGGCTGGCACAGAGGTGGCAGCTCCGTTCTTTTGACCTGACAACAAAGCAGTGCGCTCTTGGCAGTCAGGTTCTGAAATGCTGGAAAGCTCCATGTTTCAGGCTGAGCCTGAGAGTGGGGATCCACGCTCCCTTGGTTAACTGCAGGGCAGAGACCTTCTGGGTGGTCTTCCCCAGCTCTCAAGGAACACATAGGAAGAATGATGGGGTTCCAAAACACCTTGAAGAAGGCAGAGCTGACGTCTCTGTTTTTCTGTATTGCTGGATCATCCTTTTGTTGGCTTGAAGAAGGGAACTGACTGTGTAGGCTTAAAACATTCTTTTAAGAGCTGATTACATGTCTGAGAGTGAAGGAAAGAAATAATTTAAGGTGATTTGAGTGCAGTCATCCTCTTTGATGTAGATGTTTCTGTCACATCCAAGAGGCACGTTCCGCTGGGTCACTCCGTCTTGTGGTTCTCTCCTCTTGCTGTTATCTCTAGCCCTGAAGGACACTGGTAGTTGACCCACGTCAGCATCACTGGACAGATTTCTTCTTTGGGACCATGGGCTAGAAACCGGCTCACCTCTCAAAAGCACCTCTGAAGGTGGAGAGGACAAATCAGATTACAAGCAAAAATCAGAAAGAAAGCAATGGAGTGGGGTTGGGGAAGGGTTGCTTCCCACCATAACTTGACTTTTTCTTATCCTGAAATCAAGTCTTTTAGGGTTGTGCCTGGATCTCTTCCAAGATTTCAGGCTCACAGGGCAGCATCTTCCTTTCTGGGCCCATCCCCTGCAGGAAATCTCCTTCTTGGCCCAGCTCCCATTGGGTGGGCTCTGGGAAAACCAACTCTTCCCATTGCCCTTCCAGAACAAAAAGAGGCAGTGTCTTCTGTTGCTCATCTTGGGGAAGTCACATCATCTTTAGAGTCTCAGCTTTCCCATTGTCCATGTAACCAATTCTCTGAACCAAATTCCCATGTCTTTGAAAACACCAGATGGCTTTTGTTTTCTTGACCACACCCTCTCTGGTTGAACCAGATTAAATTATTTTTACATTTTGTAAAGACAAGACTACTGGTCACACAGTTTTAAAGATTTTTTTCAATGCATACTGTTGAAAATATATACGTGACATATCCAGTCATGTGTATGTTTAATATTTTTATATCACCCTTTGGATTTCCTAAACCTGGATATTGGGACCCTGATTTTCCTGCCACAAACTGAAAGCTCCAAGAGACCCTCTGAACGGTTAGTTAGTTGATCTCCTTTTGTGTCACTGAACATCGGATACCAACTACAGGACTGGGTTTGGGAATTTCACATAGCTTCTTTATACCTCAATTTCTTCATCTATAAAAGAAGAAATTTATATCTAAGTTCATTAAAAAATGAAAGTTAGCCTCAAAACTCTTCTTGGTTTTTCAAGAAAAAAACATGATCCAAACCTCAACCTACATAAGGGTACTTCAAAAAGCTCATGGAAAAAATGAATTAAAAGATATGCTTAATTTCGTGCAAAATTTTTTTGACATCCATGCATAGTTTTTTTCATAATACGTATTCATAAATTTTTTGAAGCACCCCTGTAAAGTGAGACACCTTAATCTTACCTCCTTGATCTACAGATGAACTTTCTTTGTCTCCTACAGTAGCCAGAGACATCTCTGCCCAGCCCTGAAGCACAACATGACCAGGTCTTGAGTGCTTAGACTATACTAGAACACCTTTTGATTTGATGCTTCCTGAAGGAGATGGTGATATTGTCTGTTTCACCAGAATTTTATTTTGCAGTTTTAAAACTAAGATATAAAAAAGCAAAACTTTTTTTTCTTATTTTTAATTTCCCTAACTAGTTGAACTATTATCTTAGTCCATTCCTACTGATTTCAGCTGGGTAATTTATAAATAATAGAAATTTGTTGCTCATGGCTCTGGAGACTGGGAATCACAATATTAAGACATCAGCAGATCTGTTTTCTGGTCAGGGCTTGCTCTCTGCTTCAAGGTTGGTCCCTGTTGACCAGGGTCCTTACATGGTAGAAAGGTGGAAGACAAAAGCGATTAACAGGATCCCTGAAATCCTACTGTAAGGGTATTAATCCCATTCATGAGATTGAGATTACTCACATCCTACAGGTCCCCTCTTAGTACGACTGCCTTGCGGATCAGGTTCCAATGTGAATTTTGGAGAAATACCAGCATTGAAAGCATAGCAACTATAATGGAGAAAAACCTCTGTTTTCTTGGACTGGCTAAGATTTTATTAGAAAAAATATCAATGGCCTTAAGGCATGCGGATCCGGCTGAAAAGCCCATGAGAGTATTTCAGGCATGGAAAGCCAAGACACTCTGGGGAAAAAAAATAAAATAAAAAAAAACCTAAATGAAAGATCTCCGCGAGTGAGATCCCAGTGGAAAGAATGGGTCATCAAAGAAGGAGGTACTTTTCTCTGAAGGGAGGAGAGAACTTCCACTTTGACCATGGCCTTGTCTAAATATGATCAGAGTTGGTGAACTCAAGGGGCTTCCATAGCCTTGGCAGCTCATGACAAGAGCCTAGGGTGATTACTGATGCCATAAACAAGAGTGTCAGTTTATTAAGTCAACAACAGGAGTCACTGTGCACTTACTCCTCATGTAGGATCTCTGTCCTTAGTGTGCTGTACATTGAGATTTAATGCTATAACTAGTACTCAAACAGTATTTTTCACTTTATGTTTCTGTGTGGGAGCAAACTGTTGAAATCTTTACTTAATGCATGCTAAACTGATCTTCTGTATATAAAGAGAATCGAAAATGAATCTTGATGTGAATGGAAGGGGAGAGGGAGTGGGAAAGGGGAGGGTTGCGGGTGGGAGGGATGTTATGGGGGGGAAGCCATTGTAACCCATAAGCTGTACTTTGGAAATTTATATTCATTAAATAAAAGTTAAAAAAAAGAACTTTTCAAAAAAAAAAAAGAAAAAATATCAATGGAACATTACTATCTTACTGAAAGTAGAAAAACTGGACCCACATTCCAAAAGAATATTCAAATTTCCTGCACGCAATCTTGCATACATATTATCAGGGCCTGCCTGAATCCCTGACCACAGCTCTACACCTCATGCCCAGAGAACTTCCTAGTCTCATTCTGCTCTGTCTCCGACTCTGGGACTTCCTGGGGCTCAAGCTCAGTGCCCCCCTGATTCAGCCTCATGTATTACTGTTGCTGTGACTTTGCTCCCAGATCAGCTGAGTCCACCTCATTACCTATGCCTGATTTAGAGACCTGAAACCTGTTGAGAATCCCAGTCCCATGATGCCTGTTTTGCCAGTTCTTCCCCAGGATTGAGCACTACTTCCTGCTCAAAACTCTCTTTGGTGCTGATTATCCTTTACTGGAAAATATGGCCCACATCAGGACAATGCTTTACAGCATCTACCTGATAGCACATGCGGTCAGATCTTCTCACAACTCACCCCTCCTCATGGACACTTTTCTTAGGGAATCTCTTGTGTGTTATCCTTTGGGGGCACCCTGGATAGCCTTCAGGTCTGGCACTCCTCTGAATCTCCAAAGGTAGTCTTTCTCTTTACTACCAGAAACGGGATCTAAGTCCTGCCCCATGATGCTCCCATGGTTGTGTTCCAGTTGAAACTTCCATGTCCACTCTGGGTCAGGAGCTAGTACCATTGCCTCCCAAATCCATGGTTTCTATATTCATGGATTGAGCCACATGTGGACTGAAATATTTCCAAAAAATTGCATCTTTACTGACCATATACAGACTTTTTGTTGTCATCATTTCCTAAATAATACAACTATTTACATAGATGTTCACGTATTGGGTATTATTAATAATCTAGAGATTTAAAGTATGTGCATGTGACATGGATAGGTTATTCCTAACTAGTAAGAAATTTTACATTAAAAAACCTAAACATTCTTGGATTTTGGTAACTGTAGTAGGGAGAAGGGAAGACTCTCCAGGAACCAATCCCCAGAGGTTACTGAGGATGACTGTATCTGTTACATGAGGTCTTTTGCCTATCACAAAACACAAATTCCTTTCTGGTTCCAAGCTATCCAGTTTCCTTCTCCCGCCTGCTGTTCTTTCATTAAGCACATCATTACTGAATGCTAGGCACTAGAGATATAAAGAATAAAAAATAGATGATCCTTGTGCACTCTCAATGCCATGGGAAAGAGCTTTTTCAACAAACAATTATACATTATGATGCTATAAGTTGCTCTCAGAGCACAGAATAAAGAAGAGCAAACTCTAAGGGGTGGTGACAGTGGTGAGGGAGGGGACAGTGGTAGGGAGTCTTGAGCTGAACCCTGGGGGTCTGGGAGGAACATCGAAGCAGAGGGATCAAGACACATTTGAAGGTGGTCAAGAAATTGAGTGTGGCTGTGGTACCAAAGAACAACTAAAACGGTAAAAGATAAAGGAATTGTAAGCCACGCCAATGGGGTTTGGGCTATACTCATATTGGACTTACTTGCAACAGGCACTATGGGAGAGTGTGAAGGAACCAATCATCACAGTCAGGTTTGCATCTTAGGAAGGTTCTTTGGAGGGGGGATAAGATGGGCATGAGGCTGGAGGTAAGAAGACCAGTGGGGAAAGCTCTCGTGTGTTAGTTGAGCAAGAAAGGCTAAGTGCTTAAACTGAGGCAGTGTCAGTGGAAATGGGACAGATCTGAAAGATGTTGATGAGGCAGAATAGAAGGAGAAGTGGTGAAGAAGAGGGGGCTGTTGAGGTTCACTCCCCAACACCTAGGAGATATGGAGGATAATCCCAGTGTCCTGCTTTGGGAGTTGGATAAGAATGGGGATGCTATTTGCTAAGACAAGGAATGCAGGGGGACATGATGCTGGGGGCTGGGGGAATGGTGAGCTTTGATTTGGACATGTTATGTGAGAAGTGTCTAGGGATACCAAGTGGAGATGTTGGATAGGAAGTCCACAGCTTGGAAGTCACATCCTGCTCAAGAAAGACTTCTTGGATTGAGACTGATTTGGAAACTGTACATATATGCAGAATTGCCATAAATCCTGAAAACATAGATAATATTTTGTCGTGTATGATAACAGAGCCTCAGTAAATCATTTCCTTTTTTTTTTTTTTTTTTTTTTTTTTTTTTTTTTGACAGGCAGAGTGGACAGTGAGAGAGAGAGACAGAGAGAGAAAGGTCTTCCTTTTTGCCGTTGGTTCACCCTCCAATGGCCGCCGCTGCAGCCGGCGCACCGCGCTGATCCTGGCAGGAGCCAGGAGCCAGGTGCTTTTCCTGGTCTCCCATGGGGTGCAGGGCCCAAGCACCTGGGCCATCCTCCACTGCACTCCCTGGCCATAGCAGAGAGCTGGCCTGGAAGAGGGGCAACCGGGACAGAATCCGGCGCCCCAACCGGGACTAGAACCCGGTGTGCCGGCGCCGCAAGGTGGAGGATTAGCCTATTGAGCCACGGCGCCGGCTAGTAAATCATTTCCTATGTATTCACCTATGCTTCTAGACTTTTTGAGTGTCCTTTAGAAATTGGCTCAAGCCAGACAGAATCCAGATCAGCCAAAGAGATTGCATAAAGAAGAAAAGCGGATGGGATATGGAGCCTTGGGAACTATAAGATTTATGGAGCAAAGGAGACCGAGAAGAACACTGAGCGTGGAGTGAGGTGGTGTGAGCTTTAAAACACAGAGAAGGCTCAGGAGGAGGAGGATCCTTCCACTAAGACGGAAGGCAAAGTGAGAGGATGAACGAGTCAAAACTCCTTTGCTGTCTAAACTTCCAACTTCCCCCCACAGTGGCCAAAAGTATTACTTTCTTGAGAACAGTGGTTCTTAATCTTTACAAGGTAACAAGTTCTTTGAGAGTCTATGGGGGCCAGGGATCTCCATCCACACATGAAGAGCAGGAATGAAATACAGGACAGAGGCATCGAAGACCGAAGGATCCCAGGTTAACCCTCCTGGTATTTTACAACAAGCCTCTTTCTGTAACTGCTTCTAAATTCCCACAGGCAAGTCTGAGTTTCTCTGCACTGTGCAATCTAAAATGATGCTTTATGTTCCATACTATGCAGCAGCATGAGGTCATTACGTTTATCAAAGCCCAAATAGTGCTTTTCCCATGACAGGAATTTTTTTCTCTTTTCTCTTTCTGTTTTCTCCTCAACAGCTTTACATTTTTTCCTTAGCCATACTTGTCTTTAATTTAATTTTCATTGTTGTTGACTGTTGTTACCATAAATCATTTCATAAGATGTAGTCACAGAACATTCAGAAAAATTTAAGTATAATAATTCTTTTAGAAAACATTTTCAACTATTTCCCCCACTCCAATATATATATAACCCAGTTTCCTTATACTACTTTTATTTGACACTAATAATCATATATTTTAAATTTTACTTAATTTTGACTTCTTTCACACTATACTTTTCCTTTTCACTTCCTTCTTTTTGGAAATGGCTTCTAGGTCACTTTGGTTGACTTATTAATTTTTTATTTCAGAAGCTGAGAGAGAAGAGAAAGGGAGGAGAGGGCAAGGGAGGAGAGGAGAGGAGAGGAGAGGAGAGGAGAGGAGAGGAGAGGAGAGGAGAGGAGAGACAAGGAGAGACAAGGAGAGGACAGGATAGATGCATCTGCTGGTTCACTCCTCAAATGCCCACAATGGCTGGAACTGGGCTGGGTCAAGGTCAGGAGCTGGAAACTCAATTGAGGTCTCCCACGTGGGTGTCAGGAACCCACTAAGTTGAGCCACCACAGCTCCTCCCAGGGTCTGTAATGGCAGAAGTCCAGAAGCAGGAGCTGGAAGCAGGTATTGAACCCAGATACACTGATGAGGGACAACGGCAGCTCAATCAACAGTTTAACTGGTAGATCATACACTACCTCTGGTTGACTTGTGTTCAGATTTAAGGTGTTTCCTAAGGCTCTGTCCTTTGCACCCTGTTCTTGTTTATTTTTAACTCACTCATTTTTGTTCTGTTTACTAAAACAAGTGTTTACTGAGTGTGGACTATATTTGGTGCACTTATTCATTCTCATACCTTCACAAATCTTCTCTCTCTCAGGTTTATGCCTCCACACTATGCCCCCTGCTCTGACCTGGTACAATTACATAGTTCTCAGGCTGGCAACCCTGACACTTTAAGGTCTAGACTCTACTTTCCCTCCTAATCAACTCTTGTACCATTGGATTCCCCCATGCCCAAATCAGAGATACCATCAAATTTCAGTTTCTCATTCTAGAAGTCTAAATTCCTTCAATCTTCAACAAAAATGAAGTAAAAAACAAAACAAAACAAAAAAACACCACAAATCCTCACCTAAAATATGTTGAGAAATTCTATAACCATGCTAGGTTCACAAAATAAAACACTGGTTTTATCAAACTGATTGCTTGATCTTCATTCTCTTGCAGTATCTCTTGCAATCTCCTTTTTAGTCCTCTTGTTCTGTATTCTAATATTTGTTTCCCTCCTCATTTCCTCCTTTTTGCTTCCTGTGTTTTAGATTTGTTGGTGATATTCTGTGCTGTTGCTCTCAAGTGTTTTAGATGGATGGACTGTCCCCAGTAAGTGTCAATCTTCCTATTATTTTGCACGTACTCTGCAAATAGTGTTGACTATTTAATGTCCGGCACTGAAGTTTTCCATTCAGTATCTAGATTTTTCAAAAAGAATCCAACTGCTCTTCAGCACCATCTGGTTAAGCTTTGAAATTTTTAGACAGGAAAATAGAAAATGTTGGTGATATTTAGCTGCAGGTTGCTTGCCAGGTCCTATGCAAGTTTTTTGTCACAACTGAATTTCTCCTCTCCTTGAGGCTATGATTCTCACTCTTGGGGTATGGGAAAGTTGAGATCAGAATCATGCTCCGAACCTTCTAGATTGAAGTGAGACAATCTGGCAGTGTCTCAGAAACTAAAAAGGTCTAATTCTGGACACAAAGGGATTGATATCCCAAAGCCATGGCCTTGGAGGAGGTGATAAAGGATCTTGTGTTGAGTCTTGCTCCATCACTTTGTTTGGCTTTTGACTAAAACTTTTCTTTTTTCCATGAGGGTATTTATCATGATAGACATATGTTTTTAATGGATCAATCAGGAGGGTGTGTGGTCTTGTTTGTTCTTGATTAAAAAGCCTATGTCAAATAAAAATTATTTCAAAGTTGCAGTAATAATTGGAGCAATAAGATGGTAAGCGGTAATTAAAGGATGCGGCTTTCTTTCAGAAACAGAAACGAATCTGGTGACCACATGTATTCTCCTCCTCTTCCTTAATGAGTGTGATGAAAGCTGTCATAGGAAGAAACTCTGAAGACTGGGGATGCACCAACTACATGCTAACGTGTCAGGTTCAAGCCCAGATTCCCTCACTGACTGCTCTCAGGAGTCTGCATAGCGTAACGTGACTATTTCATAGCATTTCATGCCATGGTGATGCTTGAACATGGTGGTACTGCTGAATCCCACATCATCCCTCCTGTCCACACACACATTTCAGATGGGAAGCACAGTCGCCTTCTCTCCCTATCATGAGCTCTTGGACTACAAACTGTACATTACCCAGGTTATCGCTCTTGAATTCTAGACATTTAAGGACTTTATATTTTAAGTGGTTTGACATGGAAAATTCAGGCCAATTAGAAAGGAGAAATTGTCTTGAGGACAGACTTTTTTTTTTCTATAAAAAATGCCATCCTCTTTGCCATTACCTTGTTGGGTATATTTCCCAACAAGAAAAAAGAAATCCAATGGTTTTAGTCAGTATTGAAAAACTTGACCCTATGTCTTCATGTCTTCTGAAAATTGCCCAATCAGTTCATTATAACAATTAAATAGCCACTTGTCTATTTTATGAGTTACTGGCCAATTCCCATTGGTTTATATAGTTTCTGTAACTTTTAATGTTACTCTATGGATTTTTAGTTTTATAATATGGATTGATAATAATGACCACAATCCTGGAATGATAATGACAAACGTGTACTTAGAATTTGGTTCAATTCAATAGCACTAGACAATTGTATTTTGAGCTCTGATCAAAACAAAATAGAAAAAATAATGCAGTATTCTGCTCATCTTCTCACTCAGTAGGGAAAGAAAATGTATTAAAAAAGTACCAAAAAAAAAACCCTCAAGAAAAATATAAACCATAATCTCTGTGTGCTCTAGGAAGCAAATGCTGTGAGAACAGCAGAAGTAGGGTCTAAGCAGTCTGTCTATTCATACTGAGAGCCTATAGGACAGGCTGATGCTACCCTGTCACTGAATAGATGAGCAAGGAACTAGGAGGACTCATTCCTTTCTCCATGACTCCGAACCGTTGTTTATGAGGTTACTGACATCCCATTTCTTCTTGGTAATTACTCTGCCAAATGACTAGAGGACATTTTCAAATAAGTTTTTTTTTTTTTTTTTTTTTGACAGGCAGAGTTAGACAGTGAGAGAGAGAGAGACAGAGAGAAAGGTCTGCCTTCCGTTGGTTCACCCCCCTAAATGCCTGCTATGGCTGGTGCTCTGCCGATCCGAAGCCAGGAGCCAGGTGCTTCTCCTGGTCTCCCATGGAGTGCAGCGCCCAGGCACTTGGGCCATCCTCCACTGCCTTCCCGGGCCACAGCAGAGAGCTGGACTGGAAAAGGAGCAACCGGGACAGAATCCGGCACCCCGACTGGGACCAGAACCCCGGGTGCCTGCGCCGCAGGCGGAGGATTAGCCAAGTGAGCCGTGGCGCCAGCCTCAAATAAGTTTAAAATGTATTTTAAAAACTCATTTTTTAAGTGAGTCTAGCACATGATTTTATTTATGATATTTTGAGGACAACTGCTTCATGAGAGAATAAATTAGGATATCCTTTTTCTTATATCCAATAACTGCACTGCATTTTATTCTGAAGAGCAGAAAACACATCTACATCTGTTATCTCACATTAAGTAGAGAGACAGACATGCCCTTTGGACAGTTAAGAAGTTTCACATTTTAGAAAACTAGAAGACCTCAAAATCTCAGGGGCCTATTGGAGCTATGGTTTATTAAAATTAGGGATCAAGACTTTGAGACCTCAATGAAAAATCAGGACAAACAGGAGCTGTGAGCTTCTCTTTGTGTTTTTCATTCACACTAGGGTCACATTTCTACATCTTTATCCCCTAAATTCCCTTTCCTTTTGAGTCCCCCTCCAAAGAGTTCTTTGCTGCACCATCTCTCTGGGCTTGGTGTGTCTGTAGTCATGTCTTTCGGACTTTGCCAACTCTGTGAAACCGAGTGCTTGAACAATGCCTTGAACTCAGACACTGATACCCAGGCCCCAGTCGCCCAACCTTTCTCCTTAACTTAAAATATTCTGGCCTGGCCTTTTGACAACATTAAAATCGACTCACTGAATTGAGGGAGTGGTACAGCCAGCCCTACATGGTTCTAATCACCAGACTCACGAGGACATTCGCTTCTCTAATACATAACACCAGTATTGTTCCAAAGGATTTTGTTTAAGGAGAATTCCAGGTATGAGACAGAAAGTAACTACCACCCGCATGTATCCCAGACTGACTGAAGCCCACTTGCTATCACAGAAGTTCCCTGAAGAGTATGGCCTTGCTGACCAATCAAAGGAAGGCCACGAGAACCACTGAACAACGAGGAACTTGAACATGAACTGAACATGTACTACATCAATGGTGACTTCAACAGGCCCCTTACTGCCTGGCCAGAGGCGAATGTGGAGTTGTCCCCATCCTTTGTTCTCCTTATTCCTGACTCCCCCCACCTTCCTTGTAGCCGCCTTCAAAGCCCCGTGGCACCCTCATTGAGGAAGATGACAGTTCTTGAGACGTTGAGTCTGCTACAACCTCATCTATCAATAGATTGAACTTCCTCCTTCTTTTATCCTCAAACCTTGTCCACATTTTGATTTGCCACTGTTGACAAGAACTTAGCTTTTGGTAAGTAAGCCCAGTTCAACCATCTAAAAAATGAAGAAAAGCTACTTTGTACAGGTAAAGGAAATGGAACGATGTCAGGGTCTGGAAAATAGTAGATGCTCCAAAAAACCATAGGTAGTGTTACAAAAGCACGGACAAGAGAAATAATAGCTAACACTTAATGGAATGCTCACGCCAGATTGCAAGGAAGGTACAAAGAGTTTAAAGTAAGCTGTCTCAGGGCTGGCACTGTGGTACAGTGAGTTAAGCCACCACTTGCAATGCCAGCATCCCATACTGGGGTGCTTGTTTGAGTCCTAGCTGTTCTGCTTCTGATCCAAATTCCTGCTAACACACCTTGGAAAGCAGCAGAGGATGGCCCAAGTGTTTGGGTCCCTGCCATGACCTGGGAGACTAGGGTGGAGTTCCTGGCTTCTGGCATTGACCTCGTCCAGACCTGGCTGTTATAGCCTTTTAGGGATGAACCAGCAAATAGAAGATGTCTCTCTCTGTCCTTTCCTTTCTCTGTCACCTTGCCTTTCAAATAAGTAATCATATATAAAAATATGTAATAATATATATTCATATATTATATACAGTAATCATATCTATATATATACTGAAACATTATACATACTTCCCTGAAATTTAATGAGCATAAAGAATTATTGTTATTAATAATGTATACATTTTCAATACATAAGCAACTTAAAATACTATCACTGGGAGTGATGAAAATTAAAATTTTGGTCTATTTTTCTCTTCTAAGCATTCTGGATAATATAAGCAATGAAGATTGTAATCGTTTACTGCTATAATGTTAATCAATTGATTAATTGCTTCTGATGTGTAGTATGTTAATGATAGTTTGCAATATTTGGTCTTCTATTTCCCTCCCTTGACAGGTTAGAAGTTTAATGATCTTATGTGGATTATTTCATTTGTTATTATTATTGTTATTATTATTATTATGGTTTTAAAGACTCTTAGAATACATCGTTTCTTGGTATTGGAAATCCAGATTTAGAGAATTTACCAGAATTCTCATTACAAATGCACTTCAGGGGCAGGTATTGAAGAAGGGTCCATGCTACCAGGGCCTTGCTGACACTCTAACCAGCGGGGATCAGTTCAGCTGGGGATCTCGTTTCCATGAGGGAACCCTCTCAATGCCATAGAAGCGAGTGTTGACTTAATTTCAGCGCTCTTGTCACTCTTCAATTCTTTTATTTATTTATTTGTTTTTGACAGGCAGAGTGAGACAGTGAGAGAGAGAGACAGAGAGAAAGGCCTTCCTTTTCCGTTGGTTCACCCTCCAAATGGCCGCTACGGCCTGCGTGCTGCGCTGATCCGAAGCCAGGAGCCAGGTGCCTCCCCCTGGTCTCCCATGCGGGTGCAGGGCCCAAGCACCTGGGCCATCCTCCACTGCCTTCCCAGGCCACAGCATAGAGCTGGACTGGAAGAGGAGCAACCAGGACAGAATCTGGCGCCCCAACCGGGACTAGAACCCAGTGTGCCAGCGCCGCAGGCAGAGGATTAGCCTAGTGAGCTGAGGCGCCAGCCTCTTCAATTCTTGAGAACAAAAATAAACCCATATGCCAGATTAGCATCTGGAATTAAATACATTTATAATAGGCAAGCAATCTACATTGACACATAAACAATATCTATGTTTTCTTGCTACTGTCACATGTTCAAAATTATTTAAGTCTTTTTATTTGATTTGAAAATAAGACTTAGTGGGGTATAGTTACATTATAGTGAAATTCTTCCTTCTTGTATATGCTTCAATGAGCTTTGGCCAGTGAATGCCATCTGTGACCACCACCATAATCAAGATAGCTGCTCTTCCATCACCCCATGCACGGCCTTCCCTCCTATGCCTGGGTAGTTAATCTTCCTATCCCAGCCTTGGAAACCTCTGATTGGATCTCTTTTCCTATTGATTTTCTTCTTTCAAAATATATCTTGCATAAATAAAACCATACATCATGGGAAGTTTTTTTTAAAATTACTTTTCAGCAAAGAAAATAATATCAGGACTTGCTGCTCCTTCTGCCTGGTTATGTTAGTATTCATTTCTGGACTGCTTTGGTTTTGGAGGCTGGGAGAGGATAAGAAAGCCAGTGAGGAAAACACAGATAAAACCACAAAGGATTGTTTACATGGGAGTTGAGAAGACGGATGTCAGTATGACAAGTGAGTGGGTGGAACAAGTCCATCTGTGGAAAGAAGTAGATGCCCCGTTTTTGTAATGTCCATTCAACAGCATTAGCCTATCCTCTACTGAGGTTATAATAAAGTAATGTGATGACATATTTCCCTCTCTTGTCTAGATAAAAAGGAGCTTCCTAGCCAACGGAAGATTTCAAAATATTTGGATCTTTCAACATCCTGGCCCTCTCTGGTGGGGCTAATTTGTTTTTTCTGGAATAGAAGGCACTCCCTTTCTCTGAACCTTGCCAAAGGGGAGATGGTGAGGTACAACAGAAACACAGCTTTCTTAGGTTTGTGACCTTGAGCACGTCTCTTACTCACTTGGAGGCTTAGTTTTCTCACTTGGAAAATGTGCATGAATGATGCCCTCTTCCTCCTAGGGTTGTTGTAAGCACTGAATGAGATATAGCAAATAAGGCCCCTACCTGGGCACAGAAAGCACAGAGAACATGTTGGCGCCCTTTAGTCCCCTTCTTCTTCCATGTGTGCAGCAGCCCCTATTTATCTGCAGCAGACATGTTCCAAGGCCCCCACCCAATGCTGGCAACAGAGGATAGGACCAAACCCTAAAGATACTGCTTGTTCCTGCTAAGTGCCCAACTAGTGGGTAGCATATACAGCATGGATACACTGAGCATGGGGACGGTTCACGTCCCAGATGAGATGAAGTGGGATGGCTATCACGCTATTCAGAACAGTATATAATTTAAAACTTAGGAATTTTTATTTCTGGAATTTTCCTCTCAATATTTTCAGTCCACAGTTGACTGAGGTAATGGAAATCGGAACTATGGAAAAGGGGGCACTGTAGCCACACAGGATAAAAAATAGATTTTTAAAATAATGTGTGACTCTTACTGGTGTCTCATTAAGAGGCAATAGCTGTGCAGTCAGAAAATTAAAAGATGTGGTACCTATCTTTACAGTGTCTTCATTTTAAAAGAGAAAAAAAAAACTCAGCTTAAAACAATCAGAGAATGGTTATAAATCAGCATAAAAATAAGAATGTGATAATTCAACAGAGAATACAGACCATATGGCTGGGAAAGTGGATCTAAGAGTTGGCATCAGAAATTTGTGTTATCAAAGTTATCTGGATGTTCCATTTGAGTCTTTGAGCAGGGGACTGGTCCAGGTTTCCAGTCCAAGGAGAAGGGACTATGTGGGCAGAGGCAGGGGTGGGACTTCATGAGGATGGCAGGGAATGATGAGGAAAGCTGGAGACTCGCTTGGAGGGGCTGTGTTGTAGGGAACAAGAGGGAAGAAATGGATGACCTACGGGGAGAGTGAGAAAGGGCGGAGGTGGGGTAGTCAGACAATGTCCTCAGTTGATATAAGACTATAACTAATGCTATAGTTGACCTGCAGTGCAATCTGGAGTTACTTTAAGTTCTGGAAGGGGATAGTGACATGATGAAAACTATGTGTGAGGAAGACTGCTTCCCGTGCCATGAATAGTAGTTCTAGCCATGGACACCTGCGGGGATGTGTGAAAATGTGCAGTACATATGTCGCCACTTCTGCCTCCCTCTCCCATTGCAGACATCAACAATCAATCAGGACTCTGATCCCAGATGCAGTCTCAGAATCCTTCTCAAGGAAGCATTCTCGAACTTACTATTTGCTGATCAAAAGTGGCAAAAAAAGTAAAAACCTACTCTCACCCAGACTTTCGAGTTAAAATGTCTACCACTTGTTAATCAGGCGTCACTCTGAGTATGTTCTGCAGCTCCTAGAGTCCCTGAGAATCCTGAATGCAGTCAGTCCCATGACTTCCATCAGGACTCTGGCAGAGTCTGTCATCAGCAAGCTTGACAAGGGCATCATTTGACGTTATGACATGACGTTATGACATTTAGGCCCTTCCCTAAATATTTTCCAATCTTTGCAAACTTGGAGGATAACGCTACCAAATCATATAATATTTGTTGCCCATTATTTTGTGTTTTTTCCAGAGTCATTAAAAATTCATTTGTTAAAGGTTTAATACATTCCATTACTCTACAGAATTTATATTTGCACCGAAATTATGTTTCGGAGCAGTCCAGAATTAATGTGACAGGTTCTATTTATCAATATGGCAGTCCAGCTGCTGGGAGACAGGGGTGATTTACACCCAACTATGAGAGTGTGTGCATCACGTGTGTATATGTGTGTGTGTGCACATGCACATCTTGCACAAACCTGTGGGCTCTGCCCTGGTATTTCTTTTGCAATGGAGAATTCCTGATAATATAATCCTCTAAATATCTCAACATGTGGTTTAAATCATCAAAGACAAAAAACACTTGTAAAAGCACACAGAGGGCACCCCAAACACGTACTTTTTACCCGTTAACTCCCTTTGTAGTCATTGTAAACCATGAAAGACAGTCCTTTTGAGTCAAATCCCAACATATGTATATTTTTAAAGTATCTTGCTAGTTTGAATTATGGTAGGTGCTCCAAGTAAGGGCAACATGGGAAGAGCATTACACTGATGCTGTGTGCTTATAATTAGAATATTTTTGACAAAAGGTTAAAAGTATTTTGAATGCCTGTGTCACTATGGAATTTGTTTGTCTTAAGAGTAGATAACCAGGAATTAGTAGGGCCAATCATTTCAGATGCTTACTGTATGGTAATCCATGGGGCTTGCCATTGCACTAGGTAATAAGAGCTAAGTAGTAATTAAAAACCAAAGTTAAATTGCTTGTTACACAACCAACATTTGGTATCGTTAGTATGTTTGTCCTAGAAACATGAAATGACCTGATTTTAGATCTGGAGGGGTCAGAGATGAGGTAATAGCCCCCTCATTTTGTAGATGTGCACACCAAGCTTAAGAGCTGCTTCCGGTCACCCAGTTCATTAGTGAAGGGCTGTCACTGGAATCCACGTCTGTTAATCTAAGTTCTAAGTCATTAGGCATTTACTTGGTTTTGTGCTTCATTCCATGTCTCTTTAAAAGCCTCACATTTGAAAGGTCTACGGTCCTTGAGACACGACCCCTGTGTGCATGGAGCTCCTTGCTGGCTGGCAAGAAGAGCTAAGAGGCGGGGAAGAAACTTGTCCCTGTGACCCGGGGTGAGCTGGTGCCTGCGGCATGGGAGCAGGGGCGGGGGTTGGGGCTTAGGGTTCCACTGCTGAGGCTGGAGCCAGGAAGGCTGGAGAAGCCAGGTGACTGCCCCTTCTCTGCAGTGACCACTGCTCCCTCTGCAGTCACAGAACGTGTGCCCTTGCCACGTGAGCTGACACTGTGGATACATGTTGTCCACTTCTCCACTGTTGCAAGGACTGGCCTATTCATCCTTCTAGCTGGAGTACAATGCCACTTCTCAAAATCCATCCAGGACTATTCTTCCTTCTCCTTCCATAGTGCTCCCAGAGAAACGTGTTTGAAGTGAAGTGGCTGGATGGTTTCTGAGGTCAATTCTGGTGTGTGTGTATATATATATATTTAATACATAATATTTTCTAGTTCTTTCGACTCTTTAAAGTCTTTTGGGACATGTGACTTTGGCACACACTGGGTTTTGTGGCTAGAGAAATCACTGGACCAACTCATGTCTCTGTTTACTTGGCATAGCACTGCCTGCTCCTGGTGACCAAGCCCTCCAGCTGGGGTCCACCCAGCACCGGGCTGAATAAGAACTGGGAGGAATTTTCCGTTCAAGGCACGGACCGCTGGGTTGTGGCTGCTTGAAGATGCCAGGATCTGCACATCCTGAAAGCTGCCTGTTGAGCGATGTCTCCGCAGCTGCACGAGAGGGCCTGTGTCACTGTTTCTCCCAGCTGTGCTCCCTCTGTGAGCAGATGACCCGCGGGGCTGGCCACGTCGGAGGCATCCTTCTCTCCCCTCTTGCCCTTTCTTGCCGTGAGATGTGTTCTAATCACATCTAATACAAAGTCGCGGAGCCTCCTCTTCACCATTTCTCTCCTCTCCAGAGGAGTATTTCTTTCTCCAGGCTCCAGCTCCTCACCCATCCCCACCGCCCCTGCACTCACTCAGGGGCATGAGAGGCATCTACAGTTAATCTCTACACTGAACTATTAGCAGGGGAATGGCTGGGGAGACTGCATTTAATTATATTGAGGGGTCCTCAGAGAATTCACAGAAAATGCACATGATGAAACAACTATGCAAGTATTTCAAAGAACTTTTGGGGGCTGGCGCTGTGGCATAGTGAGTAGAGCCACTGCCTGCAGTGCCAGCATCCCATATGGGCGCTGGTTCAAGTCCCAGCTGTTCCACTTCCAATCCATCTCTCTTCTGTGGCCTAGGAAAGCAGTAGAGGATGGTTCAAGCCCTTGGGTCCCAGCTGCACCCACGTGGGAGACCCAGAAGAAGCTTCTGGCTCCTGATTGGTGCAGCTCTGGCCGCTGCGGTCATCTGGGGCATGAACCAGCAGATGGAAGATTTCTCTCTCTCTCTCTCTGCCTCTCTGTAACCCTGCCTTTCAAATAAGTACATAAATCTTTTTAAAAAAAGAACTTTTAGCACAAAAACAAATGTCTCTTTTCATTCCATTTTCCCACAAGCATGCAGCAGTACCCTTGTTTGTACTCACCCTGGCTAAAACAGACGCCATCACAGGCTGTCCCCTGGTCTGCTTTCCTCCTAGTGTTTGTGCTAAACTAACCAGTTTGTGAATGGAGCCTTCTTGCCTGTCCACCACGACTAGAATATAAATTTCAAAGGACTCTATGGTTTTGTTTGTTGCCTGGAAGAATGTCTTACACACAGTAGATTTTCCATAAAGAGCTGCAGGGGGCTTGGAATCTTGGTTTCCCTCACCTCTCTGGGCCTCCATGGAAGCTTAGGGGGCAGGAAGGAAGCAGTGGCAAAAACTCCAACGTGATGGAAGGTGGACCTGACACAGAAGCAGTTTGATTCTTACCTTCCAGCTGAACTCAGCAAGAAGACAGTCTCGCTGAGACCCCCAGACCAGTACAGTCCATCTAGCTAGAAACATGGCTACCTGGGTTGTTGGGGAAGAGACTTGATGAATCAGGGCCCCAAGTTTTCTTGCTCCTCCAGCATGGAAAGATCCTGGAAGGAACTTCTGCATCTTGTCTGTCCCAGTGAGATGTCGAAGCCTCGAGAGCAGAAGAGGCAGGATTAGGAGGCTGTAAATGGCGGAGACTTGCAGATGGAGTCTGAGAGAGGGACCACCAAACAGTATAGGCTGGTGCCCAAAGAACCATGTGGGGCCAGCTGCACCTCCAGGCTCCAAACATGAGCCAGTTCATTCACTAGAGAAGAGCCACAGCCCTGAGGTTCTTCCCCCAGGCTCCCACAGTTATGTAACGTCCAAGGCACTGGCGCCAGGGGAGAGGAGGAAGGTGAAGAAGCCTCCTGGAAGCAACAGTCAGTGCTGAACTTGACTATTCAACCCACCAAGGACAGCATGAGAGCAAAGGGGGCTGCGACAATTTTAAGTGGTAAATACAGAAAAATCTACCTTTTTCTTTTGTCATCGTTGGAGCCTATGGGCTGCCTGGCAAGACAAAACCCACTGTAGGAAACAAGGATAACACCTTTTAAAAGGAATAGCTGAGCGTGGGGTAAACTGAGGCCATGTTCCCTCTCGCCCTGTGATCATTAGCTTCAAATGATGTTTTAGGAAATGATTTAATGAGCAGAAAGTAGAATTGACCAGCTTAGACATGCAGGTTGTGTAGGGAGATAGTTTCACAAAGGCATGGAAACTTTACTAGCGCTCTTAGTCTCCCAGTAGACAGCAGGGTCTTGGGTTGTCCTGAGCGTCCAGTCTCGAGTGTCCAGTGTGCCCTGCCTGGGAGACCTTCCCCTTCTGCCCTTTTCTGGTGACGTGAGTCCTCAGAGAGCATCTAGCCTCTCCTGCAAACCTGCTGCTACTCAGGGACCCAGAAAATGTCTTCTGGGGACATTTTCATTCTTTATGATTCCTAACATAGCATAGTGACAAATTTATTATCCCATCACACAAACCCCAAAGTCCTCTTGCTTACTTTGTATAGGAAACAGCTGATAAACTCTTAGGGAATCAAGGCTGAGTGGTGTTAGGTTGGCTGCAGACAAGACAACAAAAGGGCTAAGTGGCCAGGTCTGTATGGGAACAGAAGGGAGCTCTGGGTAGGGAGGTAGGATGAGGGCCGGGGGAAGGGTGAGCAGCAGCTCCAGGGAGTGACAAAGGACCTTCAACCACAAGGCTGGGGGGTTTGTTTCCAGGCACACAGTCTTGTGTGAGAGTTTCTGCTTTTGCTGGTCTGGTGTGGAAATCATGAAAAGTAGCTGATTTCTCTATCTGCATCGGAGGGTGAGAAGATGACCCCCAGCTGGAAGGAATTCTACAGATGACCATGAGAACACAGAGAGCCCAGGAATTCAGAGAAATCTCAGGGAAAGCATTGGACTTTCTTCAAATGGCAGAACGGTGGCTTCAAGATCATCTTATCTAGATTTTAGACAGACATCTGGATTACATTAATTGAAAGTCATGGCCAAGCCTAACATCTCTCCCTCTTCTCTCTTCCCATCGCAGGGAGCTCTTGTTTCTGAGGCATTGTAAGTTTTCATTCCTTAGGTGGAGCTGTTTTCTCTTCTCATCAGAAGACGTGGAGGGAAGCAGGAGGGCCCACATGCTCTCTTCGGGTTTCTTGTTTCCAGGGTGGAACCACGGCCCGATTCAAAGAATGTTACATGAGACACAGAAAATTCTCAACACAGGTCCATATGGAAATCACATTTTATTGATTTGGCAGTGAAGATATTATGTGTGCAAATATTGAAAGAATTCTCTAATTGAAGGGTCTGAGAACTGTGATTTTTTTCAATCTGGCTGTCCTTTCCTCCTTAGATATGTGTGTCTGCCACACACCTGCATCACTTGCTGAGTATCCAGATTGCTGGGGAATTTCTTTGCAACAAAAAGATTGTTCCAATGTGTGACATTCCATAAGCCTTTCACGGTGTCACATGGCAGCCAATGGCCTTCAGTGCTTTTGGAACTTTTATGTTAATAATAAAGATACATACAAATTTTTGGTCACTTAGGAATAAGAGGAACCCTTTTACTCATATGGCTGCAAGCTCCTGGAATAGAGATGCACTTCAGGCATGGCTGGATCCCAGAGCTCAGATTACACCGTTAGCACCGATCTTGCTTTCTATGTCCTGGTCAGTCTGTCTTCAGATGATGAATGTGGGAGTTGGTAAAATCCATACTCATATTGTATCTGAATAGAAATGCTTGGGTGAAGAGAATGTCTGCTTTGATGGCTTTGACAGAAAAGTCTTGGGGGAAATTATGTTTGGTTTGCTTTGTGAATATATCTCATGCCTGAACCAATCATTGTGTTTAGGTTGTGGAATACTCTGATTAGCCAAGCATCATGTGCCCAGTCTTGAGGTCAATGGGTCAAGGGTATTGATGAGTTCTGGTGGCACAGGGGGAAGGGAATGGCATATAGGCACAGTCAGCAGCAACCCACGTCCATAGAAGAGCTAGAACATAGAGGTTCTGTGTTTGGACAGATTGGGAAATGGGACCCCATTTGCTGTAAGAAGAGGAAACCTGTCCTGTGTTTGCAAGAGGAAGACTTATAGACACAAGAACACGGACAGGGACTGTCAGAATTTTATAGGGCAGATACATAACCACACGAGGCAGCAACCACTAGTAAAATGCCAGTCTTCAGAAACACACATGTAAAACATAAAGACAGAATTCATATGTGCCAAATAAATGTTGGGAGTAGCTGGGTCAAAGAATTTGAGCTACTTTGTTATATACTAAGAGTTAACATGAAGATATACGATAAAAATACCATCAAAATATTCTATCACTTTCTTTTGTATTATTTCTTTCTTTGGAAGGCAAGGAGGAAGAGAGAGAGAGAGAGAGAGAGAGAGAGAGAGAACGAGCAGTCCCACCTACTGGTTTACTCCCCAGATGCCTTCAACAGATGGGCAAAGCCAGGAGCTGGAACTCAATCTTGGTGGCAAGAACTCAATTACCTGAGCGTCACCACTGCTTCCCAGGGTCTGCATTAGCAGGAAGTTGGAATCAGTACCAGAGCAGGGAACTGAACCAGGGACACAAACGTCTTAGTCCCTAAGCCACATGCCTGCCTCTTGCTTATGTATTTATCTTCCTCTTTCTTTACTATCTACCTATAGTTTATCTGTTGTATATGACTAGGTAACACACACACATGCCTCCACACATTCTTCCACTTGGTGGAGTTTCTCAGGAAACTGCTCACAGATCTGTGAATGAGGCACTTGCTCAGCTAGTTCAGAGTCTGATGTAAATGAATTCTCCACTAACATGCATTAGATACCTATGCTGGTGCACACAGGTGCCAGTGCAAAACTGTCTTCCCAGGGGTTGCGCAATTAAGAAGATGAGACATGCAGGGCATGTTATTAGCCAAATGTGGTTTTGTGCTGCTGGCTTCAGAAATGAACTACTCACAGCAGAGAAAGAAAAATCTGTCAGTTAAATAAGCCAAGCAGCTAGTACATGCAGAATCACTCATCTGGCTTCAGAGCCTGCTGGATTTGGTTTTGATTTCCAAGAGATAAAAATTTAAATGTTAAAAATGTCATCTGGCTAGCATTCCAGGAGAGGCCAGTGCAAAGTGAAGCTTCCACTGTAATACTTTCCTTTAGATTCTTAATTGTGGCAGATGTCATACATACAACAGTTTAAAGCATACACACAATTTAAAATACACAGTTGTATACCCAACACCTAGATTAAGCAATAGAACATTATCAGTAAACTGCAAGCTCACCATGTGCCCCTCACCAAAAATATTTTCCACTCTCTCCACTGAGATACAAACACCATTCTCAATTTTGTGCTAATCAATCATTCTCTTGCTATTCTTTGTAGTTTTATCAGCTCTCTGGGAATCCTTAAACAATGTACCACTCTACTTTTCTTATTTACAAACTCTAAGTGAAATAATCCTGAACATATTCTTCTGAGACACATTTATTCTACTTAACACTGAATTGAGATTGTTTATGTTGAAGCAGGTAGCTGTAATTGATTCTTTTTATTCTTTTTTATTTTTATTTTTTTTACTACTGCAGA